>NC_056737.1:1865697295-1865797295 GCF_019279795.1 Protopterus annectens
CCAGCTTTCTTGCAGTAACAAATAGTGACATATGGACTATCTGTAGAACTCCTACCAGAGGTGAAGCTCACATGGAAAATAGTAGGTGCAGCTAGTCTCGAATCATGAGCATCATCAATGGTGGTAATGTACATAGCCTACTTACCCACAACAGTCACCAGACAGTACAGTTTAATTCATGACACTATAAACCACATACATACATAGCAAATCAGTCCCTGCATATTGTGGAAATGGAACATATCACCAGGTTGATTGGGAGAGCCCTGGGATTGTGTGGTCTGCTCCTAATACCTTGTGAACAGAATTTACTGCAGTTGTATGGGAATATGGGTGTGTTGGGGGTGGATGACTCTAGCATTGATAGTCAAGCATCTGTCCCATGACCCCACTGTTTGTAATACCCTTGCATACTGCAATGGGGTTTGCTGGCTTGGGGCCTACTGCATAATATGGGGAAGCCACTATTGGGCAGAGAGTGCCTGTTATCCCACATAGCTGTCAGGTGTCTTCAGCTATCCTGGTAGCCCACTCTATTCCCTTACATACATGCAGTAGGTCCATACCTATGCTACCATAGTGTAGTACCCCATACATGTGTTGTAACAAAGACTGACTTACCTTGTGCCTGCAGCAGTTGATATAATGGTGCTTCAGGGATGATTCTGTCAGATGCATGCAGTACACAGCCAATACATGTTAAGGTACAGGTTGTGTGTTGTGGCTGACATCCTTCATAGTATGTATGTGAGTTGTAGTGAGGTGTCAGTCCCTAGGTCCCTAGGTTGTCAATGCATGTGCCTATGCGTTGCCTCTTTGCCAAGGGCAGGGCATACTGGACATGCCTATTTCTGCCTACAGGGACAGGGACAGGCTCAGGGGGTTCCTCCTCTGAGTCCCCCTATGGCTGTGGGGAACTTGGCACTAGTTGGGAGCTATGTGTCCCATCCCTGTGATATTCTGGCAGCAGCTGTTTCAGTAGGATCATTTTGTATAGCATGGTACTTACTGTGAGCATGTGTGCACATGTGGCTGGAGAGTACTGCAAGGTTCCACCAGATATATCAAGGTAGCCGAACCATGACTTGAGCAGCCCAAACACATGCTCTGTGATGTTGCTAATTTCTGCATGTGCCTCATTATAGCGTTCTTCAGTTGGTGTGTGTGCATTTCTGATGGATGTCATCATCCAAAGTTCTAGTGCGCAGCCAGCATCCCCCAGTAGATGGACATATGGGATGTCCCCCCTTGCAAACATCTGGTACAGATGTGATGTGTGCCGGATGTGGGAATGGTGATAACTGCCAGGGCTGCCAGCACACACATTCATGATAATGCCCTAGACATTGCACATGAACTGGCAGTTGATGGAGTGATACTCCTTGTGCTTGAAAAAGACTCGACCCTCTTCACCAGGTGGTGCTTTGATGTGGACATGAGTGCAGTCTATGGCAACCAGTACCTCAGAGTAGTGTACTACATGGTGGAAGAGATGCATGTTACTGGTCCTCTCCTCAGGGGCATGGGGTAAATAAATCTGCTCACTGGCATGTTCTTGCATGGCATCCAGGAAATGGTGAAGTACCCTGGATGCAAATGTCCGTGAGATCCCCATTATGTCCTCAGCTGTTTTTTGAAAATTACCTGTTGCTAATATTCTAAGGGCTACACATACCTTTGTTTCCACTGGAATGGGGTCCCCTCTATAGGCTCTCTGTCTGAGTTAAGTGTGGCAGAGATCAGTGAGATCTTATAGTATACCCCTGTCCACCCTGTAGCATGCTACAATCTCCAGCTCATGTAGCCCCTGTAAGGTTACCCTGGGCCTTAACACTGTTCTCCTTCTCAGTCTAGGCCTATTGTCAGCATCAGCATCATCAATGACCTCATCCTCTATCACATACAGATGTAGCAGAGCAGCAGCAGCCCCTATGATTTTTGACAATTAAAATTCCCAAGTATGTACTCCAGTGGTACAGAGTATGTGGGAAAAATCAGAATGTAGGGCGTATGCATATCTTATACTGATGTGCTGCAGATGCCAGTGTGATTGGCTTACTATGATGCATTCCACCTGACAGGTATATCATTGAAGGTTTTGATAGTCCAGTGTCTGTTGAACAGGGCTTATCAGTCATTTCTACTTGATTGGCTTCCCCTAGCTATTTCCTTTTTTTTTTGTTTTAGTTTTTTTTTTTAATTCTTTCACTGCTAAGCACTGGGTGCAGTACAAAAACACGTGGTGCTAGTGTAAACAGTGCTCAGTTGTTTGGACACTCCCCTGTGCACGGGCACACTCACCTTTTCTTAAACTAGCTAAAACACATGCCTTGGGACTAAATAGAGCTCAGCAGTATCGGACACACACCACAGCTTAGCAGTGCTTAGCTAAGCACAAACAAGCACCGCTAAGCTTCAGTCCGCTTACACATAGAGTGACACTCCCCCTTTGATGTCAGCTGCCTGTTCTACTATTACCTACATGATGTTAGCCCTACCATGGGTTGTATCTGTGGACACAGTGGCCATTTTTGCTATTCAGTAACCCCAGCTCATTTACATACAGCTAATTGAGTATACCCTGGATAGTTCACAACTCCAGGGCCTGCCTCCGTAGCTGCCACTGAAATCAGCCATTGTAAGATGCTGCATGCTGGGCACTATAATTCAATATTTGTGAAAATGCCTAATTTTCATTTTTTACACTTTTTATTTTTTTTTTCGCATAATGGCATGTTTGCAAGATACTGAGTGCTGCGCAAACGTAATATATGTTTTTAAAAAATGCATGTGTGTTACATGTCTGCTTTTGTTTCAAATTTCTCCAAATCTTTTGGGTTTCTAATACTATGACAGGAACGGACCCCATTCCTAAGTCAAAGTACAATTAAAGTTCCTGAAATTAGTATTGTTTCACTCTTTGATGTCAAAAGTGCCCTTCACAGCACCCACAATGTGCCCAGTAATAACTCCTGCAATTCGTACCAAGTTACATGTATTGGTAGTATATCTAAATATGACTGTAGACTCTTTTTTATAAGACCTGTTGCTCCTACTACTATTTTAACTATATGGGGATTTTTCTTACACATTGCTCTCATTTCTGCTTGCAAATCCTGATATTTTATGACTTTGTGCCTGTTTGTATGCAGGATACTGTAGTCACTGGGTGTGGCAATTTCAATGATCAATGTTACTTTTGTCTTCTTTCTTGGACCACTATATCCAGTTTTCTAGCATCTATCTTTTGAACTGTTGGCAATGAATGATCCAATGTGATGTACACTTCACCATTTTCTATGATGCTTTGTAGCTCATGTTTCCAGTGTTTTTCAGCCACTTCATTACCATAATGTTTGCACAATCCCCAGTGCAACAGTCTTACAACATTATTATGCCTTTCAGTATACAATCCTTCTGCCATTAGTATGTCGCAACCAACAACAAGGTGTGCAACTGTTTCCAATTCTGTTTTACAAAACATACATTTGTCTGGTTCTCCCACATGTTCAATGGACTTTGTAAACCAACGTGCACATAGCCCACTATCTTGTGCCAACAATATTAACCATTCAGCTCTTGGTTTGAATTCATCTCTCTTTAACCATTCCTGCATTCATTCCTGGACAACATGAGGTTCTTCCAGAAGTTTTCTCTACTTGCAACTATATTCATGCATTTTCCACATTTCTTGCCTTCTCATCTGGTACTTCGCCTTACATTCTTTTTTTTTTTGCTTTTTGGCACATTCAGTTGCTGCCTGGTTTTTATCCACATGTGGTTTGATTTCCATTCCTGCTTGATGCCAATATGCTTCTGCTTGCCTAAGCAGGGAGTCAAATTAAATTTATTCTCCTCATATTTCAAAACTTTCACTACATTTGGGTATTGTGAGGTCAGCAGATATGTGTGGAGTCCCTTGACTGTAGAACTGAACATGTAATCAGTTTCATGGAGCTCCATCCCTCCTTCGGAATGGGGAATATATAATCTTGGTATGCACTGATTTTTATAAATCATTTGGTGAGCTTGAAGCATCCTTCTTGTTTTCCTCTCTAATCCAACCAACTCATTTTGGGGCCACTTAGTCACTCCAATACTGTAAGTCAGGACATGAAAAGCAAATTGGTTTATAGCTTGGATTTTGTTCCTAGATATCAATGCTGTTTTCAAGATTAATTTAAGTCTTCTACAGTACTCCTTACTAAGTTTTATTTGCATTTGTTCATGTTTTATTGTTGATCCTTCATCAATTTCCAAATATTTATACATTCTCTCTTGCTCAACTTTATTTATATCACATTCTTGTTCCAAACTGATATTTTCTTGGTGCTGCAGTTTTCCTGCTTTAAATATTGCTTTTGCACATTTATCATGACCAAATATCATCTGAAAAAGTTTTGAAAATATGCAGTTGTACTTTCAGTTCCTCATCTGATGAGCTATAAAGTTTCAAATCATCTACAAACAGAAGATCAGAAGTCTTTACACTTTGTTGATTTCTAGGACCCAAATTATAGTCATGGCCTGCATCACCTGGAGAGAGAAGAAAAAAAAGGAGACAAGGGAGGGGGACAAAAGAAGGGAATAGTGGCTTTCTAATAAGCAATATATTTTACTAAGAATAACTAAATAGATAATAAAAATTGAAATTTCCACTTACCAACAAGGTGATCATGGGGCATCCTACCACACAGGAAGAGGCAGCAAATTGTACCAGTTTGCCAGAAATGGGAATTGTGGCCACTGCCAAGATGTTGGGCTGACACTTTAGTGATCCACCTCAATACATCACACACTAGCTGGTAGTCAGTACAACAGCTGCCCTTCACTTTCCATACCACTCACCATTGCTCTGATGGGCTATTAATGACAAAGTGGGTGCAACCTATCACACTAAGCACCTCGTGGAAATATGCCAACCATAAAGGCATGGACAGTCAGGTCTTACTCCTGAAGTGACACCAAGAAATAGATGTACTGATCCACATGTACCAACAGTATATAAATGCACTGCAGAAGTATACTTGAAGCATAAGTCTATGAGCTACCCAACATATCTGCAGTGTGTCTCTGGAAGGTCTCTATGAGCTATACATACCTTAGTATGTACAGAAATAGGAGCACCAGGCATCCCTAATCCATGTCTGTGGACCATGTAATCTCACAAGAGTTCCTTACAATGTCCATGTCCACTCTAAACATATTGAGGATTTAATGACTGTCAACATTAAGATTGTGTAATTCCTTGTCTATATCTCTGTCTTCCTGGCCAGTGAGTACCGCTGGGTGCAAGCATTTCTGGCTTGTCCAAGGCAAGAAGCTCACAGAAAAAAAGCAATGCTAACAGCAAGACAGATTATCTTTAATACAAAAGGCATGATTCTGCCTTTTATAATGTATCTGCAAAAGATGTGAATCACAAACAGGCAGGATGAAGAACAACGGGATATGAAATCCACTAGAGCCATGGCTTATGACCCCTGTGGCGTAATGGGTTAAGGGCAAGTCAGAATAGCAGTGGTGACAGAGTGTCACCCTGAACTATCCCCCATTGAATGTTTATCCCTGGAAGAATAATTAGTCCTTTATCATGGCTTAACTGCAAAGTGGTCTGCCACAGTTTCATGGCCACTGTAATGTAGCTGTTCAGTGTAGGATGCACCTTATACAGTTTTACAAACTCTTTTATCCATGAATGTGGGATACTATCAAATGCTTTTTTGTAGTCAATCAATGCCATACTTAAATTTTCCCCCTTTTTACAGTTCTCCACTATGACTTTATTTAACAGCAAATAATCCTTTGTTCCATATGACTTTTCTTGCCCTTTTGTTCTATTGCCATAATTGAGTTTTCTTCTAAATGACTATAGACTCTTTCGGCATCAGTTCCAGTGTATAGTTTATATGTCGTTGGAAGGCAAGTTATTTGTCTTTCATTTTTAGGGTAACTTGCAGGTTCACTCTTACGTAGGAGCACTGTATTTCCTGTTGTTAGCCAGGTTGGTATCTGTTCATGGTGTGCATATAAATAGTTCTTACTCATAGCTTACTCTTCATGCAAAGATATCAATACTTTTAAACAGAAGTTAGGTACTGCATCTGGGCCTGGGGTTGAGTTTGAAGCTTTTCTTAACTTTGTTTCAGTCTCTCTGGCTATTACTTCATTCACTGTTCTACTACTTTATTTACTTTTGTATAACTATTGTAAAATTGTCTATCTCCTGTGTCGCTTTCTCCCTGGACTTCCACTGAAAACAGGCTCTTCCAGGCCCAGTGGACTATCCCGGTCATCAAACTCTAATAAATAACTAAATAAATAATAAATAAATTTCATATCCTGTACCTTTAAACTTCTCATTTTTCTTTTATTTCTTCTGTCCATTTAGCATCTTTGTTATGTTCCACAGATCTTCATAGATACCTCTCTAAAATGTATCTATTTCTTCTTTTCTTAGTGGTCTTTCAATTCCTTTTACCTTGTTTCCCAATTCTCCCTAAAGCTTTTTTGAGTCATCAACAAATTGCTTATTTTATACTTTTCCTTTATATTTATCTAAGTATCATCTATGTTTTTCCACCTGTGCTGAGATTTTGAGTTTATTTGTGATAGTGCATGATAGATTTTGATCTGTTCTAATACTGCACATTGCTTTTATCATGTCTATCTTTCTAAGTATTTTCGTTGATCTGTTCCCTCTTCTATACTCTTCTGACAGTGACACTTCTTGTCTTAGTTGCTTTATAGTTTTCTGCATTCAATACTTCCATGATGGTATTTGATTTCTCCCCATTCTCTCCCTCACTACCCTGTGTTCTTGTGGTAGAACTTTATCAGTTATTAATTTAGTTGCACAGTAATATATCCTGTTTACTTCTGTTAAATCACATGGATCTTTATGGACAGTCCTAATTATCGTGTTCATTTGTTTTATCAAACGTCTGACATTTTGGGTTTTGTTGACCTTCTGCAGTCTATTTCTTTCATTGATCTTAATATGTCTGTCTATCTCTATTAAGTCAAGGAGCTCTTCTCTTAACTCATTTTCTTCAAAACTCAACACATTTCTTGTTTTCCATTTCCTGTGGGCATTCTTTAGAAAGTTCTACTGCATCTTTCTGCGGCACATTCTCTTCAATTTCATTCTGTGCCATCTGCTGCCCTATCATACAAGAACTCACTTGCCTATCACTCCTCAACATTAATTTTGTCTGTTTCTTCTCTTGTCATCCAGCTTCAAGTGAATGTTTATACTCAATTCTTGTAGAAGGCTCCAACATATCTTCATATGGCACCTGACTAATTTCTCCCCATTCTACTGGTTTCCTTAATTTGGAGCTCCATTACTCTATCCTTTTGTGGTGATTTCTGAATAAGAGTCTCTTCACTGAATCATTCACTTTGGAGGTACTCCATAACCTCAGCTTCTATTTCTTTAACTCCTCCATTACTGATCTCCTTTTCTATTTTTCCGCTTTGTCTTCTTATTTTTTGTATTGTAAAGTTTTCCATTTATGGATTCCCTGGTCTTTATTTCTCTTCAAATATCTTTGGTGCTGCTGTTTTTTTATTGATTAGATTTGCTTCTCGTTTGCATAGATATTACACCATATTAACTCTCTTTTTCTTTCCCATGTCTATATTTATTCTTCAGACGTCTCCTGATCTTCCTGTTTCTCCTTACTTTTGGGACTCCTTCCATCATTCTGTGATGTAACCTGTGTTAGAATTTCTACATCAAATCCTTTACTTCGCAGGCACACCATAACTCCAAATTCTATGTTTTAACTTCCTAATCTGCTTTTCTACATTCCCTCTTTTTTTTTATCGTCAAATGTTCCATGTCTGGATGCCTTTGCCCGTATTTCTCTTCGAATATTTTGGGGCTGCCTTTATGTTAATTAATCTGGCTTTCACCTTTGCATAAATATTGCACCATATCAAATCTCTCTTTTCCATGTCCATATTTCTTTTTTATGTTGTTGTTGTCTTTTGGCTTTTCCCGTTTAGGGGTCTCCACAGTGGAACTCCAGTCCACTAATGATTGGCAGTAGATTTTCACGAACACCAAGGTGCCAGCTCATCGTTCAACCTTCAACTAAGGCACGCCCATTTATGCATGTCTTTCGAATTCCCACCCAACCATGGGGAGGACATGCAGACTCCACACAGAAGGCACTCCCCACACTCCAGCCGAGAATCGAACGGGAGAACCTCTTGCTGTGAGGCAACAACTCTACCGCTGCACCACAGCGGAATATCCATATTTATTTTTTATACTTTTCAAAAATATCTAGGTTTTGTTGTTTATTCACACTTTGTCAGATGCTTCTTTTTCCAAACAGATCAAAGTTTTTTGGTCTATACACTGTTTTTCAAAATCACAAGAAAGGGGAGGAAACTGGGAATCCAGGATTGAATTTCGGGAATTAATTTGGCAACTACACCTTGGGGTTAAATGATCATATTTCTCTCATCCTGGTCCTAAAATTAAGGGCAATAACATAATATATGTGTATATACAAATTATAATATATGTGCATATATAGGTTTTTGTACATTTATATCTATAATTTTATAATTTTATGTATTTAATGTATTGCTTTATGTATGAAAATTTTAGTGTATGAATTTTAGTGAGGGGGGTAGGGAGATGTACATTATAATTTATGTCAACCAATAAGAGCTGAAACACTGCTTTATATTTGAAGCAAGATATGGTATCATTCGATTCTGATGAAGTTTCCTGTTTGGAGACGAAAGTGCTAAATCTTTAACTGTTGGCTGTGAATAAAAGGTATTTTCAAGATTACCTGCTGCCTGTTTTTGTGTTCTACTGTGTTGGTTTTGGTGTCATGGGATTACATTTATTGGTACAGTGGTGTTACCAGCTGGAGGTTTTGGAGTGGTCCTAAGTGTTTTATTCCCGCAGCGTTTTCCACAGGATTTTGAGTTTTTCAAAAATCTGTTGTATTCATCATCATCTTCTTTTGGCTGTTCCCGTTAGGGGTCACCACAGTGGATCTTCTGTTTCCATTTCTTCCTGTCCTCTCCATCATGCTATTTCACACCAACCGAACGCATGTCCTCTCTCACCACATCCATAAACCTTATCTCAGGCCTTCCTCTTTTCCTCTTACCTGACAGCTCCATCCTTAGCATCCTTTTCCCAATATACCCAGCATCCCTCCTCAGCACATGTCCAAACCAATGCAATCTTGCCTCTCTTGCTTTGTCTCCAAACTGTCCAACCTGAGCTGACCCTCTAATATACTGATTCCTAATCCTGTCCATCCTAGTTACACCCAGTGCAAATCTTAACATCTTTAACTCTGCCACATCCAGCTCTGACTCCTGCCTTTTCGTCAATGCCACCGTCTCCAACCCATATAAAATAGCTGGTCTCACTACCCTCTTGTAGACCTTCCGTTTCACTCTTACTGGTACTCGTCTGTCACAAATCACTCCTGACACGCTTCTCTACCCATTCAACCCTGCCTGTACTCTCTTTTTCACCTGTCTTCCACACTCACCATTACTCTGAACTGTTGATCCCAAGTACTTAAACTCATCCACCTTTACCAACTCTACTCCCTGCATCCTCACCATTCCTTTATCCTCCCTCTCATTTACACACATATATTCTGTCTTAGTCCTGCTGACTTTCATTCCTCTCCTCTCTAAAGCATATCTTCACCTCTCCAGGGTCTCCTCAACCTGGTCCCTACTCTCACTACAGATGTAATCCCATCTCCACCTTAAACGTATCTGTCACTCCCACCGCAGTCCTCACCAATGTCACACAACCCTCGTACATATCCTGTACCACTCTTACATACTTATCTGCCACTCCCGACTTCCTCATACAATACCACAACTCCTCTCTAGGCACCCTGTCAAATGCTTTCTCTAGGTCCACAAAGACACAATGCAACTCCTTCTGACCTTCTCTGTACTTCTCCAACAACACTCTCAGAGCAAATATTGCATCTGTAGTGCTCTTTCCTGGCATGAAACCATACTGCTGATCACTAATCATCACCTCCCTTCTTAACCTAGCTTCCACTACTCTTTCCCATAACTTCAAGCTGTGACTGATCAGTTTTATCCCTCTGTAATTACTGCAGCTCTGCACATCACCCTTATTCTTAAAGATAGGTACCAAAACACTTTTTCTCCACTCCTCAGGCATCCTCTGACTTTTCAAAATTTCATTAAACAATCTGTTTAAAAATTTCACTGCCATTTCACTTAAACACCTCCATGCTTCTGCTGATATGTCATCTGGGCCAACAGCCTTTCCATTCTTCATCCTCTTCATAGCTGACCTTACTTCCTACTTGCTAATCTGTTTCACTTCCTGATTTACTATCCCCACATCACCCAACCTTCTTTCTCTCTCATTCTCTTCATTCATCAGCCCTTCAAAGAACTCTTTCCATCTACTCAACACACTCTCCTCACTTGTGAGTACGTTTCCCTCACTATCCTTTATCACCATTACCTGCTGCACATCTTTCCCAGCTCTGTCCCTCTGTCTAGCCAATTAGTACAGGTTTTTTCTCCCTCTTTAGTGTCCAATCTCTCATACAACTCTCCATATGCCTTATCCTTAGCCTTCGCCACCTCTCTCTTTGCCATGTGTTTCATCTCCTTATACTCATGTCTACTTTCTTCATCTCTTTGGCAATCCCACTTCTTCGCCAGCCTCTTCCTCTGTATACTCTCCTGTACTTCCTCATTCCACCACCAGGTCTCCTTGTCCTCCTTCCTCTGTCCAGATGTCACACCAAGCACCTTTCTAGCAGTCTCCCTTACTTAGCTTCATAGGTTCATAGGTTCATACTAGGCTATCTGCCCTAGGGCATTTGTAAGCCTAGCCAGAATGTGTTTGGCTTTCGCCACCCATTTTAAATTAATTTTGCTATGCCCTTTTTTGAGGTTAGTATACTGTACCTCTGTCTAACAGTGACACAGAAGTGATACCCAGGGTAAACCTATGATCTCCCATCCACTCATCAAGATTCCTCTTGAAGAGAGTCAATGAGGGACTTTGCCTAACCTGGACTGGGATTTTATTCCAGAGTGAAGGGAGCCTCTGGGTTATGAATCTGTCCCTCCAGCATGTCCTATTTATTTCAGTGCTGAGGTTCAAATCTCTCGAGCGTGTAGCTTGATCGGATTTGGATTTTCTGAGATGCAGCATGTCCATTAATTCCGGGTTGGACAAGGCTTTATACGTCAGGCACAGATCGCCTCTGAACAGGCGGTATGCCACTGAGTAGAGCTGGAGTTTCTTTAACCGGGCAGCATATGGCATCTGTTTGAGCCCTTTGATCCTCTTGGTGAGGTACTTTTGGGGTCTTCCAGTTGCTGCAGGTGTCTGGTAAGGTACATCCCAAAAGGAGCATTGTACTCAATTATGGGCCTGATGAGGGATGAGTAAAAAGGCACGATGACCTCCCTTGATCTAGATGTGAATCCCTTCATGATTAGGTGGGCTATATAAAATATTTTTCTAACCACTTTGGCCATGTGGTTGTCAAATGAGAGATTGCTATCAACTTGGGTCCCCAGGTCCCTAATTACTTCTTCTGTACTTAATGGATTACCACCTATGTGGTAATTTGTGGGCACTTTGTTTTTGCCAAATGGGATGACTATACACTTTTTGGCATTTAGCTTGAGGCCATGGCTCTGGCACCAGTTGTCTGTTTCTATGAGGCCCTTTTGGAGGATGCTTGTGTCGGCTGGAGAGTCGATTATGGTGCCCAGTTTGCAGTCATCTGCAAACTTGGTCAGCCACAGTCCTTCCGTGTTGGCCTGTACCTCCAAGAAATATATACCAAACAAGACAGGTCCCAGGACTGAGCCTTGTGGGACGCCACTTGTAACTGGTTTGGAGTCTGACATGGCTCCAGCAATTCTAACCATGTGGGTTCTGTCCTTGAGCCAGTTTGCAACCTATCTAGTGACATAGGGGTTTATATTTAAGCTGGTGAGCTTATCTATAATGCCTGAGTGGGGTATTGTATCGAAGGCTTTTGCGAGGTCCAGGTAGGCTGTGTGGACCACCTTCCCCTCGTCAATGGCCTTGGTGACTGTTTCAAAGAAATCAACCAGGTTTAAGAGGCAGGATCTTCCCTTAACAAAGCCAAACTGGGTAGGATCCAGTGTCTGTAGGTCCCCAATATCTTTATTTATGAGGTCCATAATGATCCTTTCCATAGCTTTGCAGACCAAGCTAGTCAGGCTTATGGGGCGATAGTTTCCAGGATCCATTGAGGCACCACCTTTGTGGAGAGGGACCACAGTTGCTGTACGCCACTCTTTGGGTACATATCCTGTAGTAAGGCTGAGATTGAACAGTAGTTTTATGTTTGGGTTTAGCTCTTCTTGGAGTTCATGTAGGATGCAGCCCGGGACACCGTCTGGTCCCATTGACTGTGTTTTTTGCTTTGGAGAGGGCGGCTCTTACCTGAGCATCTGAGATGTCAGGGGGGCAGAACTCTGCTGGGATAGATATTTGCCCTTTTGGTGGGGAGGGGGGGAGAAGTTTGCGCTGAACCTGTCAGCTAGGATGTTGGCAATGTCTGTGGGTTCCATGTATTTTTTGTCATTTTGGACTAATTCTGAGCATATCTGGGAATTACCACCCAGGTTCCTAACATAACTAAAGAAAGCCTTGTGATTATCCTTAGTGGCCTGTGCAATTTTTCTCTCAAAGCTGGCCTTAGACGATTTTATGAGTGCCCATAGTTTTTTGCTAATACTGATCAGAGATGCCTTCCCTTTTTGGAATTTTGCTCTATCATTTAGTAGCTTCCTCCTCCTATTGTATAGTTTGTTTATGGCTGGGGTCCACCAGACAGGACGTCTGCCTTTGGAGGATTGGGTCTTGGTTTTATTTGGGATTGCATGATCCATGCATTCCTGAAGGTGTTCATAGAATGCATTTATAAAGGATTCTGCGGTCTGGGCGTATTTTCCACAGGCCGGGGCTTTGAAGGATTCCACCTCGGTTTTAAGGAGTGTGAAATTTGCTTTAGAGAAGTTTTTCACTGTGGTTTTCTGGGCAGGGGTGGGGTCGGGATGTGAATATCCAGTGAGATTAGTTTATGGTCTGATCTTACCAGTGAGGGATACACTTCTAGTCTGGAGCATAGAGTCCCCATGTTGGTGATGATCAGGTGCAGTATGTTTTCCCCTCTTGTGGGAGTGGTAACAAGTTGTTCCATAGCATTTGAGTTTATAAATTCTAGGAACCTTTGGGCTAGGGTGTTGGAGCTAGAGTAATGCTCCCAGTCTATGTTTGGGTAGTTGAAGTCGCCCAATATAATGGTGTTTGGAGAGACCTTCATATTTTCCAGTGTTCTCAGGAAGGCCGAGTGGGGTTCCTGGGTTAGGGAGGGTGGTCTGTAGCAGGCTATAAACTGGAAGGCAGTTTTACCCACTGTCCGTTGCACATGGATAGTCTCTGATGCTTCGTGCTGTGCCACCAACCTGGAGGTGTGGGTATCTTTGACGAATATTGATACTCCCCCTTTTTTTGTGGGTCGGTCCAAGTTTTGGGGCCGAAAAGCATGGTATGAGGTATAACCTGGTAATGCTGGGTTGCTCTCAGGAGCCTTGAACCAGGTTTCTGTTACTGCACAGATATCGATGTTCTCCATGCTAAGGAGAGTTTCGAGTGTGTGCATCTTGAGGTTTAGACTTCTGGCGTTGAGTAGCATTACTCTTAGTTTCTTATCCCTTGTGATACCTATGGAGGTGGGTTTGTCTTTTGAGCCTTGCCTAAAAAAAGGCACTATGGGGTAGCAAGAGCCTTTGCCAATATCCGAAAGCCCAGGGGTGACAGGTGCAAGCCGTCCCTAGCGAAGCATCATGGCTTGTCGAGCATGTCATCCCAGGCTAACAGGCATTGGATCCCCTTTGAATGACACCAATACTTAAGCCAATTGTTGAAATTGATCATCTTGTCTTCATATTGTGGCATCATTCTTGGTGAGGGTAAGATGCTACTCAAGGTCAGGGTCATACCGGCCTGGGCCACATGCTCAGAGAGCTCCTCTATGTCTCCGTTCATGTAGTCCAGGGAAGTACGTCTCAGATCATTCACACCAGCATGGACAATGACTGAGTCATATTTGTACTGCCTTGGAGTGACCTGAGTGCTTGTGTTATGTGGCAGATTCTAGCGCCCGACAGGCAGCTCACTGTGACCTTCTCCTTGTTCAGCCTGGTGAGCGGGACGTCAGTGTGCCTGACGATAGAGTCACCTATTACAAGTGTATCAGGTGTGTTGTTTAGCCTTAAGGGCTGTGACTGTTTGGCACACTGGCTTTGTGAGCTATGTGTTGCATGTGTTTTGTTTTGGGGTAGTGGTTGCTTGGGTGTCTGCTTTGGAGGTCTGTGCTGCTTAGGCAGATTTTTATTTAGAGCCTCCGAGTATGTTTTTGTGTGTTTATGTGTTTGGTTTGCTGTCATGGTAGGTCTATGTGAGACTGGAATTGTAGTGAGTGTGGTTTCCTTCTCCTCCTGACTGGTTATGCCAGTACTGAGTTGAGAGAGCTTAGCCTCCAGTTTGGCTATATGGATGCATCTCTCACATGTGTTGGAATTTGTTGGGAGGAGGAGAGGGTTGTCTGTGTACATAAGGCAGTTGTAACATTGCCTCAAGATTCCCAGATTCACCAGCTGGACCAGAGAGAAGATTGACAACTGACCTTTGGACATGCTAGAATAGTATTGGGAATTCCTTTATAATTGAAAAAAGGGCCAATGGGGAACAAGGTACTTAAGGGGAGTTTGTGAGGGTGTAGTGCTTTTAATTTTTTAGTGCTGACTTATATAATTGCTTTAGTGAGCAAGTGCCAGGTAACTTAAATGCAATGTGTTACAGGTAACTTAAATGCAAAAATGACAAACAGTAACTTTCTTTTAAGTGAAACAAGGAAATGAGTACAGTAAGCAATGCAGATCTCACTAGGGATCCACAGAAGCGCTGAAAAGCCTCATTTTAGGTGGTATTAGTGTTTCAGGGAAATAACAAGCAAACAAACAACAAGCATACAAACAGAGCTAGATTCAGCAGGCCTGGATCTAGTCTATGCTACAGCAAACAAGGTGTACCAATTTCAGTAAGATACATTTGAAATATGCAGGCACTATAAGCATTTAACCAGAAATTCCCAGCTCAGAAGGGCAGAGTCCGGCCTCTCCTCCCACAAGAGTGCAGACCACAAACCTTCTTAATGTAAAATAACTGGCCTGAAGCCCAAGTGCTTAAACCAGAATGTTTATTTGAAGCTTCTGACAGTTTTTCTTCCGTAAGTATTTTTCTTTCCTCTAATTTATCTCTTAATCTTTAATCTTAATCTATGTATAGTGTCTGGAAATTCTGGGCTTTTTGCATAATAGTGACAATGCATAACATCTTTCTTATTCTCAATAGTCCACTCTATCATCTTTATGGCTCTTCTTTGGCGTATCATTTTTATGATTTTTGTGGACTGCTACTTCCTTCTACAACAGGGGGTTCATCATCCCCCTGGGCCTGGCCTGGTCCGACTGTAGGAATGTTTCTGTATTTTGAGGATTCTACACTGTCATTCTTTCCAGTCCTGGCACCAGTGTGCCTACCAGGATCAGGCACTTTTTTATCCTGGGTCTTGTGCACCAAGCTATATTTTTTAATTTTTGACGTATTTCTGTCCATGATATATGCTATATAAATACAGTCTATATATCAGTGTCGTCTTAGTGAGATTTTGTAGAAAAAAATATCTACCTCATGAATATACTCACCAAGACTTGAGGATGAATTCAGTGTCAGCACTACTACTCTCCTTTGCTTGCTGACTTTTCATCTCTTCATTAAGACTGCTATTGGCACTGTTGCATAACAGGATGTACCTTAAGCAGATGCCTCTATTGGACTGTAAAGGGTACCTTCACCCTGGGTCTGCTGTAATGACAGGGCTGCCACAGTTACATGTACAGCTTGCTGGCCTCCAAAGTGTTCATACTCTCCCTATGTGTCCTAGAGCATACACAGCTCTATGTTACTGTAACTGCTACAGACTGACCATACCTCTTAACTCCCTGTAACAGGTGATCTGGACACAACCATACACTAAGGGGTCAAAGGACCAGAGATAGGGACATATTTCACAGTTTGCCCCTACAAAGATAGTAATTTGATAGAATAGCAGCTACCACATTAGCATGCATATTCTGATGGGTATGAAGTGTGATACTCACATGTCTCTCTCCCCTTACTGACCTCACCCCACAATGTTTGCCAGTGAACTGCTAGATGACCACACTGTCATGGGATACTGACCAAACATACGAGGCAAAACTGTGTGGACATACTTCATACATCTCTACAGTGGTCAGTATTTGTGCTTACCCTCTGTGATTATGTAGTCTCCACACCTCAGTAATGTCCATCTCAGGAGCTAAGAAAGGGGCCAAGGCCTACATGAAGGCCTCATATATTGCACTGTGGTGCCATGTCATTGGCTAATAATAATGCAATGCAGCTGCTGTGGATGCAATTAGCAATTCTGAGCCACAGATTGCTGCAGAGGCAATTACCCGTTAATGAGCATTACCTATAAAAGGCAAGCAACTGCTTATGGGGAACAGGTAAATCTGTGATTTTACTCAGACATACTGTGTGTGTGCAAAGCATTTGCAGAGGAATGCTTCAAAAAAAGGAATACATCACTCTACAAGGTATGTACTAGATTTCCTCATAAATTGGGATGCAGATGGGAGGATGGAGGTATGGGGAATAGGGATTACAAGAATAGGCTTGTATTAGATCCATGATATCGACATGTCAGAGATACTCTGCTGTCCAACACCTACAGGCATGCCTCTCAACTGTCCCTGCTTTGAATCACATCTATACTCTGTCCCTGTCAATCCCTCCTACAACGGTCACCTGTTGTAGTAAAGATAGTGAATTACACGTAAGACATAGTGACACTAAGTAAGGGTGAATACTCCTGTAACATCAAATGATGTACTGTAATTCATCTCCTCTCAGTCTGTCAATGTCACACATAAATAGGTCTAACACTGTGAAAGTGTCCATGAATGTCCATGATATGCTCTGGCTATGTTCCTGTTTCATGCACATTCATACCTGTCTGGTTGAGAGCTATGTCTAACATACCTCTCAACCTCCTACAGTATGATATCAGGACAAAGCCATAATTAGTGGGTGGACAAAGGTCCAAACACAGCCAAATACAGCTCAATTCAAACTCAAACCAAAATCAGCTGTCAACTGTTAGCACACCCTAGGCCTCTGGCACCGCACACCACACACTATGCATGTGATTATACCTGTGCCATATCCTTGCCATCCATGCAATCAATGCAGGGACCTGCAAATGTGTCTGATGAACAGGGTGACTATATTAATTTACATGTGTTTGTGTAGTGTAGTAGTGTTATGCCATGGCAGTTGTGGGCCAAAACAGGTACTATATGCTGGCATGTGTCTTGACTACACATCAAACTTTGTGTATCTCTGTTGCCTGTTGGTACACACACACACACACACACACACACACACACACACACACACACACACACACACACACACACACACACACACACACACGCACACACACACACACACACACACACACACACACACACACACACACTCACACACACACACAAAACTTGGATACTGTGAGATTAGAATATCCTACCTATCTAGTAATACACACTATAGCTTACAGTAAGTATTGCTTGCATCACAAAGTTTATCTGATATCAGAATGTCAGCCAGCACTCTTAAGGTGGATGACATCAGCAGGCCTTGTAAAGAATGTGAATGTTAAGGCCAAAAGCTAGTCACACAGCCTTAAAATGGATAACCATTGCACAGAGATAAGTCAGATGGGCATGTCTGTATTGCTGCAAAGGGATATATGTACATACACACAGAAGTTGGATGATGTAAGAATAGAACCCCTACCTCTCTACTGTTATACACTACAGCTTGCTGTACTTATTGCATGAGCCACAGAGCTATTAGATTGTCAGCCAGCACTCTTAAGGTCAATGCCATTAGTGGACCTTGTAAAGGATGGCAATGTTGAGGCCAACAGTTAGTCACAGGGCCTTAAAATGCATAACCATTGAACAGAGACATGCCAGATGGGCATGTCTGTAGTGTCACAAGGTGATATATGTACATACACAAGTTGGATGATATGAGAATAGACCCCTACCTCTCTACTGTTACACACTACAGCTTGCAGGTACCTATCTACTGTTACACACTACAGCTTGCAGTACTTATTGCATGCACTATGGAGTTTATCTGTTATTAGATTGTCAGCCAGTACTCTTAAGGTGGATAACATCAGCAGGCCTTGTAAAGGAGGGCAATGTTGAGGCCACCAGCTAGTCACAGGGCATAAAATGCATGACCATTGCACAGAGATAGCCCATATGGGCTTGTCTAAGGTGTGGCAGGGGGATATATTTACACACACAGGCAACACACGCAGACAAGTTAGATGAGGTGAGATTAGAACCCCTATCTCCCAAGTTATACACTACAGCTTGCAGTACATATCACATGCACCACAGTGTTTACCTGTTATTAGATTGTCAGCCAGTGCTCTTAAGGTGGATTACATCAGCAGGCCTTGTGGAGGAGGGACTTCAGAGGCCAGAAGCCAGTCACAGGGCCATAAAATGCATACCATTGCACAGAGATAGCCCATATAGGCATGTCCATACTGCTGTGAAGGGATATACTGATATACACACACAGAGTTGGATGATGTGAGATTAGAACTCTTACCTATCTAGTATTATGCAGTACAGCTCACAGTACTTATTGCACATGTCAAAGGTTACATCTGTTGCATATGTTGCTACAGGCACAGTAGGTGTGGAGTACACAAAGTGGCCTTCTGTTAGACAGCATGTGTGGCCTGCAGAGTGATACTGCTTAGTACTGTTATTGCATCTAGTGTCCTATGGCTGGGATACCTGGTAATATCCCTGCTATGTGTGTACACTCACCTGTCTGGCCATATGTGGCTACTTGCAGTTTGATAGGTGGACATGTGGCCAGGGGCAATATGGCCTCTCCAAGGCATGTGTTGTACCCATTGTACATCACACCACTTGCATACCTGTGTCTTTCTACAGGGTGACAGTCTACAGGCACAGAGGTCTGTGCGTGAGTGGGTTATGTACTGTTACAGCCTTGGTTTGGTTCCATCGGACAAATGTTGTGATGTGTAAATGCAGATAACCCCAGCATTCTGTGGTATGTGGGGACATTTGTACATCCCCATCCATCATATCTATATAAATGTGTGTAACAGGGATGTCTCCTTAAATGTTGTTGTGTGTGTATGTTATGTAAATGTGTTATGTAGATATATGTGGGGAGTCTATGTATCATTGTACTTTATATAGTTATATGTACCTCTTGTTATGATATATATATATATATATATATATATATATATATATATATATATATATATATATATATATATGCCACATACTGACAGAGACACTAATCAAAAGTGAGAGGGATAGGGAGAGACATATATATATATATATATATATATATATATATATATATATATATATATATATATATATATATATATATATATATAGAGTTGTATGTATATACAGACATATTTCCACATAGCAGGTCTTTGGGCAGTAGAGGGCACAGACTTGAGCTCAAGTAAGCTAAATGTAGGAGCATGCCCAGTGTGATTGTCAGTACTGACAAGGTGACTCCAGACCAGAGCTACATGTACTCCAGTCCAGGATTATGTGTGCTGCAGGCCATTGGCTGCTGCACCTGTTACCACAATACTGCAGTTACCTGATATTGTCTAAGGCATTCCCTGGCTGTTTGCTGACCTAAATATGTGACTCATACCTCACAACTGTACAGAGCTTCACAGACTGTCCAGAAGTTTGCCTCATATTCTTGGTCCATTCACATAATATTGTGGTTTTCTGGCAAATTACTGGCAGGTCAGTGAAGACTGAAGTCAATAATTAATAACAGACATTTGAGTTTCAGTCACCATACACATCAGGCGATTCATGCTAATGCAAGACCTGTTATTCTATTGACATTCTACATTTGTAGGAGCAACTATTTAAAACCTGTCCCTATCTGTGGGCCTTGGTCCCACTTTTATTCATGGCTTTGGCCAGATTTCCTGCTCTAAGAGGTTGAGCGGTATCATGTGACTGGGGTACATGATATAACACCACACACAGGGTGACAGTCTGCATACCTCCCTCCCTGTGCATATTTTTGCAGAATGTCTAGCAATTCTCCTCATATGGCTGGTGTGTTCCTCATACAATTGTGGTTTTCTGGTACTATGCTGTAAACAGTGCTCACTGACTTGTTGTAACTACTGACACATTTAAGTGATGGCCTTTACAGTCTGCAGCTAATTTGACCTGTTGCAGCCTGCTGTTATACTAGCTGCCTGATAGGTTACTCAGATCATGTATAATGTCTGTCTGTAGGTATGGCCCTTTGTGACCCCATTCAGTCTGACTTTGTACAGCTTTCGTGCAGTAACATATTAAGGAATTATGACAGTCTGTGCGAATACCACCATATGAGTGTCTGACATGCAAAAGATGTTAGATTCTGCCAGATTCGAACCATCAGCACCATTAATCATGCGACTGTCTCTGGCCCAGTGAGCCACACCAACCACCAGACACAGGGGTTTCATTCCTCACACTATCAAGAGCATACATAAATTGTCTGATCTGTTTGCATGTCATTGCAGACTTACTGTCACAGCAGTTGTATGGGGACACTGATGTATTTGGGTCAGGGGATGACTAGCCTAGGCTCTGCTGGCATAGACATGTGCTGTGACCCGACTCTTTGGCATCTCCCTGGAATAATGCCGTGGAGTTTCCAGCCATGTGGCCTAGTGGATATTATGGAGCACATGCTAGTCAACCGAGTACCTGTTGATCTCTACATGTAGCCTAGTAGCACACTATAGAGCTCTTCAAGTAGCCCAGTAACACACTATATATATCCCACTATATTTCCTTGCATACATGTGGCAGGTCCATACATATGCTACCATATTGTAGTACCCCTTACAAGTGGTGTAAAGTAGAGTGACTTACCATGTGAATGCAGCAGTTGGCAGACCTGTAGTTCAGGGCTAACTCTGATGCACACAGTCCACAGCCAATATATGGTGAGGTACAGGTTGTGTGGCCTGTCTGTCATTTTTACTAAAATGTATGTGAGTCAGAGTAAGGTGTCAGTCCATAGGGCCTTAGGTTGTCATTGCATGTGCTATGCATTGTCTCTTGGCCAAGGCCAAGGCATATTGGGCACTCCTACGTCTGCCTACAAGGACAGGCTCAGGGGGTTCCTCCTCCAAGTGCCCCTGTGGGTGCAGCTGTGGTGACCTAGACACTGGTGGGGCGCTGTGTATCCCTCCCCTTTGCTGATCCATGGCAAATACTGTGAACATCTCTGCACATGCGGATGGAGAGTACTGTAGGGCTCCACCAGATATATTGAGGCACCGGAACCATAATTTCAACAACCTAAACACACACTCTATGATTTTCCTATTTTGTGAGTGTGCCTCATTATTATGGAGTTCTTCTGTGGGTGTGTGTGCATTTCTGATGGGTGTCATCATCCACAGTTCCAGTGCATAGCCAGCATCCCCAAGTAAATGGCCATGTGGGATGTCCCACTAGCAAACATCTGATACAGCTGTGATGCATGCCAGATATGGGAGTCATGATAACTGTCAGGGCTGCCAGCACACACATTTAGGATAATGACCTGGGCATTGCACATGACCTGGCAGTTGATGGAGTGGTATCCCTTGCGGTTGATGTAGATTCTACCCTCTTCACTGGGTGGTGCCTTGATGTGTACATGAGTGCAATCTATGGCAAACAGTACTTCAGGGTAGTATGCTACATGGTAGAACAGTTGCATTCTGCTGGCCCTCTCCTCAGGAGTGTGGGAAAAATAAATGTGCTCACTGGCATGTGGTAGCATGGCATTCAGGAAGTGGTGGAGTACCCTAGAAACAGATGCCTGTGAGACCCCCATCATGTCTCCAGTCAGTCTTTGGAAAGCACCTCTAATTAACAACCTAAGGGCTACACATACCTTTGCTTCCACTGCGATGGGGTCCCCCTGTTGGTTCTGGGTCTGAGGTGAGGTCGGCAGAGCTCAGTGAGTTGTTTTAGTATGTCCTTGTCCACTCTGTACCGCTCAACAATCTCCAGCTCATGTAGCTTCTGGTAGGTTTCTCTGGTCCTGAAACCTCTTCACCTTCTCAGTTCAGGTCAATGGTCAGCATCAGCAGCAGCTGCATTGACCTCAGCATCTAGCACATACATATGTAGCAGACCTTCAGCAGCACATAGTATTCTCTCAGTTAAAATTCCCAGGTCTGCACTCTAATGGTGCAGAGTATGGGGGGAAATCAGATTGTAGGGTGTGTGCAACCTTTAGCTCAGCTGTAGGTGTAGCCTGTGTGGTTGGCTATCTATGATGCATTCCACCTGCCAAGTACATCACTAAGGGGTTTAATGGCCCTAGTTAAGTGAAACAGGGCTTATCAGTATTTAATATATCATTGGCTTTCTCAGACATTTTTTTGACAGCCTTCCTTGCTGAGCACTGCAGCGCACCACGCAAACCCACGCTGCAAAGATAAACAAAGCTTAGCAGTCAGTAGACATAACCCCATGGAAGGTGTCAAAGGAAAAAACTTCAAAGTCCAATACACTTAAGGTTCAGTTAAGGCACATTTAATAACTTGCAGCAAGGAGACAAAAACATACAAATACAAGATTTTGCCTAACCACTAACAGGAAGTATGCTATTCTTATACTGTTCTACAAGACGTGGCCTTCTATAGCTGATGTAATCAAATACAACTTTCAGTATTGTTCTACAGCAGATGTTGCTCAGATTTTCTGCTGACATGACTAAATTTGTGAGAAGCAAAGAATAATCCACGACCTTGAAGAAAGGAACCAGAACTCTGCTAAAGTCCACAAGGCTGTATTTTTATTTCTGAAGTGTTCCAAAAACACACAGATAAAAACACACTGAAGTAAAAAAAAAAGATAAAGAAAAAATCACATTAAGCTTTAGGCAGTCCTGAGCTTGAGCTTTATCAAACAAAAACAGCATGCAGTAGTAACCAACATTAAAAAAATAGCCTAATTAATTACTAATTATTTAATTAGTAAGTCTAGTACTAAGGTGTGTGGATTGTTAAAAAGTTGTTAAAAAGTTAGTCATTATAAAAACTAAAAAAATGCAATGTTTTCTGCAAACAAATAACTTAATAAAAAAAACTAATCATAAAAACACCACTTTCTAGGTTTCCTTCCTAGGTTTCAGAAACATAAAAGTCTGTTATCTGGTTGGGGTTGTATGCTGTTGTAGATGTATGTGTCAGGTGTGTTTGGATTGTCAGTTTTTCTTTTATTATTTTTTTTTTATTATTACTTTGCACTGATAAAGACATGCAATAAAATGTATGCCCATATTTTTGATGCCCATCCATATACCATTTCATTTAGTTTTTTAGTAATTAGTAAGATGTTCAGTAATTTAATATTGTAAAAGGGTAATGGGGATGCTGTAGTATGAAGAGAGAGTCAAAGGAGAGTTATAACCTAGCCCTCCCCAGCCCTCCTAAGCTTGAGGACCTGATTTAATGCTGATCATCCCATTCAGACCTGGTGGCTTCCTGCATTCAGTCTCAACTGCCATTCTAGTTCACGGTGGCCCAAGGTGGATTCCCAGTCACCCTCAGCAATCTGAAACACTGGTTCCAGAACAATTTTGGGATCTGGGCAGGAGTTGGGCGTCTTAGTGTCTTGTTCATAGAAGAGATGTAATTTCTTTCTTCCTTTACATTCCGTCATATTTGCCCACATAGAAACTTTGACAGTTGGTGCACATCCCCAAGACATAGAAACCCTCCCCCAGGCACCCACATAAAATCAAGTATGACCCCTCTAGAGGCAATAGTTCCTAGGAGTATGGTATGTAGCTTGTTTCCTAGAGGGGAGGTATGATATTGCACCACATCACATTGAAAGTGGTGGGCACACAGGCACCACATCTTTTGTGTACTTTTTTTGTTTTTTTCTTTTTCTTTTTTTTTTTCTTTCTCCTTAAATAATTCCTTTATTGGCCCTCTTTAAAGACAAAAACCGGTTTAGGTGGTAGTTAGTTCTTCAAGTTCTTCAAAGAGGGTTAAAACCAACATTGCAGTGACTGTTGTAGGTGTCAAATAGGATCCTTGTGATGTGTATTGTGTGACCAAAACTGTTGAGTGTGAATATTTGGTGTGTAGGGTGTTGTGGTTTGTATTTTAAACCCTGTAGATTTAGTGTGAGAGATATGACCTCTGCTGCTAGAGTTAAAAAGAGTTCCTTCAAGAAAAAAATCAGAAAAAAAATTCAAAAATTCTCAAAAAATTGGAAAATTCCACCTCACTTGCAAATCTCCTCTGCCTGCACTGCTTGCACTGCTGAGCTGATTGGAAATGTTGCCTCTGCCCTCTTTTGATATGGTGGGGTTGGATTTTTAAGTGTAGAAGGTTTGAAAAAAAATTTTTGCGATGTAGTTTTGAAATGTGGTTTGTGTGAATAATGTCCTTATGATAATGTGTATAATGTCCAGATAATGAAGTTATTGTAGAGTAAAGGTGTAGTAGTTTGGAATTGAATATTGTTGAAGATATGTTGATAGGAATCCTTCAGAGATCATAAATAAGCCTGATCATAAAATACAGATGTCATCCAAATGAATATTGTAATATTATGTTTAAATTACATGGATAGTAATATGATGCCACCCATATCTCACATGAGCACCCAATGTGTACATTGCCATGAAGAACTTAGAAAGATGCAAAAAGATACCCCCTCCCAAAGTGCGCATCTGTTCAGCAAAATTGACAAGTTGATGTTTAGTTTTGGAAGTTGGATCTGTTTATGGTCCATGAATTCAAACCCTATTTGATGAGAAAAACAATAGAACAACTTTGATGATGACTGTTACCATTAAACAGATGAGGGGAGTAGCATGAATCCAAAGTGATCAGAAAGAGTAGCAAAGTGGTTAGAAAGTGGCAAGGAAGTGGGAAATACCCTCATGTATTTCGACAATTAAGAATCACTCAATTTAGTCATGTAATCAATGCTGTTACCCAGTGAATCATTCCCCGGGCTTTTTCCTTTATCTGCTCCATGAATTGTAGTGGATTTATTCCCAATTGGGTTTTTTGCTATTTTCATTAGACCTTTTCATTGATGGCCTGTTGTAATAGATTTTCACTAGATAAATTATTTAGTGGCTAACCTTTTCATTGCCTGTTCAAATAGTATCACAGAAGTAAAATATTCTCTGTAACATAAGCAAAGGCTATATAGCGTGTGAGTGTGTCTCTGAACCGTCTGACATTTCCTCCTTATTCCTCCCCCTTGCATGTATGTTTCCTTCCTTTTTTTTCAATCACAGTGTTCATACATTTCTTTTTTCTTTTTGCAAGTGTTTTGGATGATTCATTTCTTGTTCATTCAATATACTTTCTTTCAGTTTTCAAAACTAACTTTTCAAAAATTTAAGTTTATTTTCTTGGGGGGGTTTAAAAGAAACTGCTGTGTCATTTCTCACTGCTGCATTAAGTGTTTGCCCTTTAAAATCAAATTTTAAAATTCGAAGCAATGATCATGCAGGGTGTTAAGCTCTTTATTTGGAAAATAGCCAATTAAAATTGGATAAATTTGGGAAGGCACCACAGGTCTCCCATCATATGAAGGCCTATCACCGGAAACATCCACAATTTATTACATATAATTAGCCCCCCCTCTTTTATATTTAACATTAATGACATGGCACATATTAGAACATCCCACATGGAATTGCATCTCTATAATTTGCAAAATATAAATGAAAATATAAATGGGATCCAAATGGGAAATGAAAATCAAAAAAACACATTACAAAATAATTTGTCAAGAAAAATTTTTAAGTATTCACAAACAATCCAAACACAAATTCTGAAAATCCAAAACACATTTTTAAGCAACATTTCACAACACTTTTCTGTTCTGAAGACTTTCCAGATGATAATTCATTTTTATTTATGATTAGTCATTTTTTGTTTTTATTTTTTTTGATTTTTAATTAAGATGTTTTTTTGAACCCTTCATTTTACACTTCGCAATTGCAGCACACTGAACTTTAATTTTAGTAGAGGTTTTACTACTTTACTTACTTTTTGTTTTCATGATTTAATTGCTACTTGATAATTGAATGGATTTTGTGGCTTGGGTGATTTTATCTGTCTTTTTGGAATACTCATGTGATTTTATCTGTGACTTTGGAACATGTTTTAGATAAATTTCAGTGAGTTTTTCTGTGATAAAAGCAGACTTCTTGGAAAAAAGCTTTCGTGTGGTTCTTGGTGTCGTTCTTTTTTCACTTCTTACTAAATTTGTGAGAATCTTTTTGAGAAAAACAACCTGGCCTTGGTGGGCACTAACCCGTTACAGGTCCCTATTGTACAATTCTAATACATGTGTTACATTTCAAGGTACTTTTCTAACTCAGGCATAAGAAAATGCTGATTACAGTTCATATTTTCAAACCGTCTTTGTTCTAATTATCTATAGCTTCTACAGCTGTGTATTTTCTCACAGCACAAGCGGAACTCCTTGTCTAAGTCTCATAACATTTATACAAGTAGTATTGTTCTATTCATTATTTCCCTAACACAAGCAGAAATCATCTGCTTCTCAGTAAATTTCCAAGCATAAGCAAAGATTTTAGCTGACGATATAAGGTCAGAAAGCATCTGCAATTTGTACAGATTTATGCAGTATGAAATAGAATAAATGTGTTAACTCTTTTCAAACTCTAAATGCACTAAGCATATTACTAATACATATACCAATACATATTTTTCTGACATTTCCCCCCTTTTAATACTTTTATTCTACTTTCAAAATAAGCATAAACAGTTTGTTTTCTTCTCCTAACCTCTTCCACTTAGGATTTGCAGTTAAGAGAGTCATTCAGTTTAAACTTATGAAAGCATTTTCAATCTTTTAACAGTTCTTCAAACTCAGTACTTTGATATAAGGTTTCAGAAACTGACATGTCTATAAAGTCTTTAATCAGTCTTTTCATACAGGGGATGCCACAGCAAACACATACTCCCAGTAGGAGCATTCCTACACAAATGGCAATCAGGATGTTCATTAGGATGGTACCCCACCCACAAACCATTTCTGGAAAAAGTCCGTCAGTCGGTTTGGGCCTGGTTTTGTCATGGCCGACACTTGCTGAATCACCTCAAGATGATTGTCTATCTCATGTTTATGGTCAGGAATATATGAACAGCATTCTTTTTGGATTAAAGCGCAAGTACCACCTCTCACCGCTAGGGTGAAGTCGAGAGCCATGCGGTTTTGAAGCACTACAGTTTTCATAGCATTCAGTTCATCAGTCACCAATTCGAGGGTGGAAAAAGTTGCATTGCTCATCACTTCGAGCAGTTTAAATAGTTTTCTCAGGTCCCAGATCGGTTTCACTGCTCCATATGCTGGTAATATGCCTGCCCACGATATAACGCTATCACTCAAGTCCATATGTGTCAGTCCTTTGCCTATAGAATGATCGTCTTTTCAACGTGCATTGATTTGTCTCACTGGATTTACAGGTTTCTTGACGACCTCTCAGACATTTAGAATTTTTCCTCAAGGCAAAACTGCAGTGTGTCATATGGCCGGAACCAGGTAACCGAAAAAACAACTGCCGGACCAATTCTCAGGTAACCATTTGTATGCCTTTCTGCCACACACAAAATAACAGTCCTCTACTTTAGTAGTAACTTTGCTATGAATATACACTCGCCCTGCATGAAACATTATTCTATCAATTATAGACAGTATTTTATAAAGAACAGAATTATGTTTTACTTCATCAAGTGTTTTGTGCATCAATCCAAGAAATGAATCATAATTTGTATTACAATAAAAATCTACACTGTTACCTTTAGTGTAACATTTATAAGGAACAGTCACATTGCAATTGCTCCAACCCACCTGAACAGTATCATTTTTATAAAAACACACAGTTCCCTTTTGAGGAACAGACAAGTGCAATGCTATTTTATCTTGTGATGTAATGGTTGAGGTATCATAAATCAAGTTTTCCCAGGTCTCATTGATCCCTAGGGGGACAGTAGTCATTAATAACCCACTGTATGCTGTCGGCAAAGCTGTGCAAATCCAGCAATTCGAAACATTGAAAGTCTCAGCATACACATATTTAATTGCCTGGTAAGTGTTAAAGTTTGGATGCCAGTCTATGAGTAACGCTTCACGTTTATTCAGTTCAGTCTGTGTGGCTGGGAAAAGGAAATGCCACAGCAAAAAGGTTATTGTCACTAGTACAGTTAACAGGATGATTATACAATACTTCTGAAGAAGAGATTGTTCTGCATTCCTGTTTCTTCTGGGCTCTGTCATTTTTACTCTTGGCATGTGACAAGATTTTTGTCCAATTCAAAGTTTTTAACCAATTTGCAGTGTGTCAGGTGGATCCAGGAGGCACGCTCCGCTATCTTGACTACAGTGGGTGTCGACAGAAGCACTTGATATGGACCTTCCCACTTTGGTGACGCCCAATTCTTTTTCTTTACTGTCTTCACCCAAATCCAGGTACCCAGGGACACTGCCACTTCTGACAGTCTGGTTCGTTCTTTATCTGAAACAGAACTTGACTGCAGCAGATGTTTAGAATTCAACAGATTTCTCATATACTTAGCTAGTGTACTGTCAGCTTCCTGGTCTGCAGGCATGAGAGATTTCCACTGAGGTATATAATAAGCCCTTCTAAATATTTTTTCAAAAGGAGTCAATCCTTTTGCATTTGGAACAGTTCTCATGCTCAACAGTGCCAGGGGCAGACAGTACACCCAATGTCTCTGTGTTTCTACTATTAACTTCCTTAGCTTACTCTTTAAAATCCCATTATGCCTCTCTACTAGTCCTGCAGATTGTGAGTGATACGCACAATGATTTTTTAAAGAAATACCAAAATGTTTACTTAACTGTTGTATGGTCTGGTTTACGAAGTGTGTGCCGTTGTCACTGTAGATCCTTTCCGGAATGCCGAATCTAGGGATGATTTATTTAACGAGAACTTTTGCCACCGTTGCCGCATCTGGATTTTTAGTCGGAAAGGCTTCCACCCATCTGGAAAACATATCTACAATGACAAGACAATACTTCTTATTTTCACATTTGTTCAATTCTATAAAATCCATACAGATAGTATGAAACGGATACGGTGGTGTAAGGAAACTCCCTTGCTTGGGCTTTAACACCCCTTGTGCATGATGTTTATTACAAACGTGACACATCGAACAAAATTTTTTAGAATAGTTTAAGAATCCGAATGTCGTAAACACTTGGTTCACCAGCTGTACCATCCCCCCTGTTGAGACATGGCACTGCCCATGGCTCAACAAAGCTGCATATCTAAACAAATTAGATGGCAATATTGGTTTCCCTTCTTTAGAGATGTACAGCCCCTTTTCGAGAATTGCTCCTCGTTTTACCCATCTTTGTTTTTCAACTTGCGTAGTACGTGTCTGCTTTGTCTTTAACATTTCTAAGTCTAAAATCTCAGAGGGTTGGAATTCCTCACTCAAATAAAATACTTCTGAAGTTGCCTGCTTTGCAGCTGTATCAGCTATTGCATTACCTTTTGAAATCCTGTCCTGTTGCTTGGTATGAGCTGTGCATTTACAGATAGCTACTTTCTGGGGTAATTGAATAGATTCTAAAAGATCTAAAATAAACTGTGCATGATTGATCAGTTTGCCAGTAGATGTTATCATTCCTCGATTTTTCCACTGTTGCACAAAAATGTGTACAGTAGAGAAAGTGTACTGGCTGTCAGTAAAAATGTTTACACATTTACCCTTTGCTAAGGTACATGCCCGTGTCAAGGCAATCGATTCTGCTGCCTGTGCAGATAAATTGTGTGGTAACGCTTTCGCTTCTATAATCTCAGTATCAGAAACTACTGCATATCCTACTAGGTTCTGTCCTGCAGGACCCCTTTTGCATGAGCCATCCACGTAGTATGTCACCTCAGCATCATCCAAGGGGACATCAGTAAGATCTTTTCTAGGCAGTGTCTTTTGCTCAATCACCTGCAGGCAGCTGAGTGGTGTGCCATCTGCAGGGGTTGGGAGCAAGGTAGAAGGGTTCAAAGTCGTACATCATTCAACTGTCATATGAGGTTTGCTCAACAATATAGTCATACAGGAAAGATGCCTAGCAGGGGAAAGATATGCTATCTTCTCTTGCAGTAAAATAATCGCAGCTGCATGAGGCACTCTCAATGTGAGAGGGTGGAACAAAAGTACTGAGGCCGAAGCCTGTACTACCATTGCAGCTGCAACTACTGCTTGTACACAGTGAGGTAAAGACCGTGCCACTGGGTCCAGTTGTGATGAATAATAAGCAATAGGGTGTTTCTTGTCCCCATGCTGCTGTGTTAACACTGATGTCATATAACCTTGCTTACAATCTACAGTTTGGAAAAAACGTTTGTGGTAGTTTGGTAAACCTAAAACTAATGATGACACTATTAACTGCTTCAGTTTGCAGAAAGCAGATTCTGCTTCTGGTGTCCATTGTAACAAATCCTGTGCTGCCATAGGCTTTTTATATATCAGGTTAGTCAGTGGTGCAGATTCCAAGGCATAGTTTGGAATCCAGCTCTGACAAAAATTAGTTGTACCCAGGAAGGACATCATTTCCTTCTTGGTAGTGGGTTTTGGTGCTTGTAAAATCGCTACTTTTCTGTTCTCATCTAATGTCCTGCCCTCTTTGGATATTAGATATCCTAAGTATTTAACTTGTTTTCTCTAAAGCTACAGTTTATTTTTGTTTATTTTATGTCCTTCAGTGGCTAAAAATTGTAATAGCGCTATGGTGTCGTCTTTACAATCTTGCTGGGTGGGGGCCGCCAGCAGGATATCATCAACATAAAGCAAAATCTGACTACCTCTTGGTGGGGTAAATCCCGCCAAGTTGCTTGCCATTTCTTGTGAGAATATTGTCGGACTTTCACAATATCCCTGTGGTAGTCGCATGTATGTATACCTTTTCCCCTGAAATGTGAATGCAAACCAATATTGGCTGTCAGGGTGTATTGGTATCGAAAAGAACGCATTGCTGATATCTACCACAGAAAAATATTTCTGTTGAGGTTTTAAATCATTCAGCAGGGTGTGTGGGTCTGGCACCTAGGTGCCCTTGGTATTACTGCGTCATTTACAGGTTGTAAATCTTGGACCATACGCCACTCTCCATTTGCTTTCTTGACAGGAAATAAGGGTGTGTTGCATGGTGAATCAGGAGATTCCACCAGCACCCCTTCCTTAAGTAAAGCTGCTATAATAGGTTTGATTCCTACCTCTGCATCTTTTCTTAAGGGATACTGTTTTTTCTGTGGTCTAAATGCTGGCTTTGGCGTAATAGTAACCGGTCCCGCTGTACGAATAAGTCTTATATCTGACTTTCCTGTTGACCAAAGAGTTTGTGGTATATTCTGTAAGGCATTCTCTTCCTCCTTTAATAGGAGTGCTAATCAGCTATCCTTGCTAGACTGCAAGTGTACAGCTGGGTGGGTCTGAGTTATCCAATTTAACTTCTGCCTTTGTATTCCTTGTTCTGACAGTTCTAACTCTGTCTGCTTCTCCCATCTCGTGACTTTTTCTCCTAGGTCTACCCATTTTACATTCTTGTCCTTAGTTAGGCTAACGTGTGGTAATCGATTAGATTTATAGAGTGCAAAGAACTCCTGGGGCAATGAACAGCTGGCTGCACTGTTCCCTTCCATGTCCCAGTACAGATTACATAATATCAACCTGTTTGCACAATTTCTAAACAATTCTTGCTCATATTCCTTATCAGGTCCTGGTGTGTTACAATAATACAGAGTACAGTGCAACAAATGCTGTTTATCAATGTCAAGGGAGGGGAACTTGCTGATGGCTACATTCATTAACTCTTCGGTTACTGCCCCTGGACCAGTCGTAACCAAGTCCTGGCTGTACCAATAAAACATTTCACCCTCCGATTGAACTGCAAAGGTATCAATTTGTCGCTGTGCTTCCATACCCTGCATAGTCGGAACTACTGCTATACTAAATAGCTGCATAAGGCCTCTGCCCAAGAGATTCACTGGGCACTTTGCAGAAACAACAATTTTGCTTTTCTGGGTCAATCCTGAAACAGCATCAGTTATTGCAATATTATGGGAGAAGGGCTCCTGATACAGCTGTCCATTAGCTGCTTTCACTAATATGTAATCAGATGACTCTGAGTTCTCTGGCAGTTTGGAGGGATGTATCAGGGTCCATGATGCCCCTGAGTCACACAAGAATCTGACTTCCCTCCCTTCTACCAGGAGTGTAACTTCTGGTTTCGTGTCTGCTAAATAGAGCTCTAAGCTCAATAAGCCCAAATCCAGTATTTCATTGTCTTCACTATCTGTGACTTCCTGCACTTCCTCTATTTCTTCTGTCACATTCTTTACTCCCTCTATCACATTCTCATTTGTCCTTTCTCTGCTATGCCCTTCTAGTGATTCTTGACCATCATATAGTCAGTCCTCACCCTCCTTGACTTCCGTGGTTGCCTTCTTGTTTTTCTTGCAATCCCTTGCCAAGTGTCCCTTTTTATCGCATTTAAAACATTCACCCATTTTCTTTTGCCCTTCAAAGTCCTCTGATCGCTGATCAGATTGTTTGTTTCCCTGGGCATTTCTCTTGCCCTTTTTCCCGGACTGTACTACACAAACTTCTGCTCCATCTTCTACAGAAAATACTTGGGCTTTCTTTTTCTTTTTGCTATTAAAATACCTTTCGGCATGCCTGGCATATTCAAATAATAACTGTAATCTACTTGTACGATGATCTACCATGTGCTTTGTAATAAAACTGCTTATGGGTGCAATGCTGCCTTTCAAAAATGCATTCTTTAACTGCTGCTCATATGGGGAATCTTGTGTCTGATCTTCAGGAACCTGCATTCCACAATGGTTATTAAAACATTCTAATAGTCTGGCATAATATCTGTCAATAGTTTCACCTTCCTGTTGGATGCATTGATTAATACAAGTCCAGTCTGCCCTAGGCTTCCATTTATCAGAGATGCGGTCTGTAAGACCTTTCACTCTGTTGTCTAACTCTGCACTGCTATGTGGGAGGGGCCTGAGTGCAGCGTCACGGGGATTCCAGTTGCCACTAATCATGTGCCAATCTGGTCCCACAATTTGTCTGACTACTTTTTCTACCTCTTCTCCATTTAAATTATAACTTAGCCTCATTCCTTGCAAATCTTCTAAGAACTTTCTAAAATTAACTTTTGGATGGGGAATTCCCTCAGTGGCTTTCCAGATGTCTTCCGGAGTCCAGGGTCTATACACTAGAATAGTCGGGTTCTGACCTTCTTGCCCTGCCTGAGGATTAGGCACTTCTATAAGAGGGCATATTTCTTCTTCACTCATAGATGGTGAATTTCTACCCATTTGATATAACTCAATGTCTCCTTTTGAGTTTCCTGCCCGTGTTCGAGACGTGGTCTCGACGGGATGTCTAATGAACGGTTTTGCTTTTGTAGTGTCTCTTACGGTAACAGCAGGATATCGCGGGGGCGGAATAACTTGTTCACTTGCTTCATATTCTGGTAAGGGAGGTGGAGGGGCCGATGCTATTACTAAGTTATTGTCCTCCTTATCTAAAAACATTGCTTTTGAATTATTACTTTTTTGTTCCCTATGATTTACTTCCTCAATCCACCTGTGTGCTTGAGGAATTCCTAATTGACGTTGCTTTTTTACCCGACCTTTGGAATCGGTTTTAAGCTGTTTGACAAGTTTAACAAGCGAGGGGTTTTCTAATTTACCATCAAATTCATACTTATTAACCCATTTTGAATAGTATTTAATATTATCAGCACGCTGTGACTGCATGTATTTCACGTCTTCGGTTATCCGTGGATTTTGGGGTCTTTTTGTGCAATCATTACCCATTTTGTTCTAACCTTTTAATCGTTACGTAACTTCTTATTTTTTAACGTGGTACCACGGATTTTGTTATAGTCTCTTCAGAATGACTGCCTACCTGCCCTGTTTCCCTGATCTATGACAAGACAGCAATCTTTCTTGTCCCTGACTTATAAAAAATAATAGTCCTGACAAAAACAATGCAAATCTAGTCTCTGATCTAAAACAGAAAAAAAAAAGGTAGATTCACCTTACTTGAGCAATCCTTCAGTCGCAGATCAGAAAGTGGCCGGCCTCTTTTGTACGACAATTTAGTCGGAGGGCTTTTCAAATAAGAAGAACCGATATGGTTTCTTCCCCGTACGGTTTCAAGCCACCTGGCCTGTCTGATCCGAGGCGAAGTGAGGGTTTCCGGCTCGAGGGACCAATCTGTCAAAGGAAAAAACTTTAAAGACCAATACACATAAGGTTCAGTTAAGGCAAATTTAATAACTTGCAGCAAGGAGACAAAAACATGCAAATACAAGATTTTGCCTAACCACTAACAGGAAGTATGCTATTCTTATACTGTTTTACAAGACATGGCCTTCTATAGCTGACGTAATCAAACACAACTTTCAGTATTGTTCTACAGCAGATGTTGCTCAGATTTTCTGCTGACATGACTAAATTTGTGAGAAACTTTTTGAGAAAAACAACCTGGCCTTGGTGGGCACTAACCCGTTACAGGTCCCTATTGTACAATTCTAATACATGTGTTACATTTCAAGGTACTTTTCTAACTCAGGCATAAGCAAATGCTGATTACAGTTCATATGTTCAAACAGTCTTTGTTCTAAATATCTATAGATTCTACAGCTGTGTATTTTCTCACAGCACAAGCAGAACTCCTTGTCTAAGCCTCATAACATTTATACAAGTAGTATACTGTTCTATTCATTATTTCCCTAACACAAGCAGAAATCATCTGCTTCTCAGTAAATTTCCAAGCATAAGCAAAGATTTTAGCTGACAATACAAGGTCAGAAAGCATCTGCAGTTTGTACAGATTTATGCAGTATGAAATAGAGTAAATGTGTTAACCCTTTCCAAACTCTAAATGCACTAAGCATATTACTAATACATATACCAATACATATTTTTCTGACAGAAGGTCATGCTCAGCATGGTGGTGTGCCATGCAAATACAATAAAACATGTGCCTCAGACGTAAACACAGCTTAGCAGTCAGTGTACACACTGCCATGTTCAGCTCAGTTGTGCGGTGTGCGAACAGGTGCCACTAAGCTCCAATGAGCTTAAACATTTGTCAGCACATCCCCTTTTGATGTCAACTACCTCTTCTATGGACACCAATATGGTTCTGTGCCTACATGGATGGGATTTGCGGACACAGATACCGATTTTTGCTATTCAGTAACCCCAGCTCATTTGCATACAGATCAATGCACAGTACCTGGAAACTACATGGTTTCAGGTCCTGCCTCTTTAGCAACCACAGCAGTCTAACATTGTACATACTCCACACAGGGTCCTGCATTACTGTTACATACTCACAAATTCTGTTTTTTTTACAATATTTTTATATTTTTTTCCATAATGGCATATTTGCATATTGCGGTACTCACGCAAACATACCTATGGTATTAAATAAAATAAAATTATTTTATATTATTTTCCATATGGTTTTAGATGCACAGTGGTATGTTTTGCACATATCTGTGTCCTCTATTTTATTTCTGTCACTGTCAGTACACTTTTACAGCCTCTGCTGTCACTTTTACATCCTGTACATGGAAGTTTTCCGTGTATTTTATGGGCACCAACATGAGGTCTGCATGACTGCCTATCTGCTTGCTGGATCACTCTACATGCCTCGTTTGCAAGCATTTCACCTGCTTATAAGGTGATTTGCATGCCATGGACACATCTGTGTTCACACACTCATGCATGTCCCTCAGCTCCGTTCACTGGATCGCACATCTGCTTAATTCCATGTAAGCATAGTGCCACTATGCCTACACTGCAAATAAGTCCACATAGGCTTTATTGAATTTCCCCCCACTATTAATGCATGTAATCTCTTATGAATTATATAAGAAGGCAATTCTGGGCACAGTGTGAGTGCTGATAAGATCACTTTTAGCAAACACCAAAGAGAGAAACAATAATAATTTCATGAACTCTAATCATAACCTGACTTAAGAATGGGGTCCATTTCCCTCATGGTATTACAAACCCAAAGCAATTGGAGAAATTAAACAGAAGGCTAAAAAAATAATATGTTGTTTAACAATGTCTGCAGCTGCAAATGCATTTAAAATAGTGGCTGCTCATAAGTGTAATTTTTCTTAAGGACTGTTGACCCCCCACCCCGAGCTGTCTATAGGTCATACGCAAACACGCACACACATGCCACACATGCACAAACACGGATACACATGCACATACACACACACACACACACACACACACACACACACACACACACACACACACACACACACACACACACACACACACACACACACACACACACACACACACACACACACACACACAATACACGCACACACAAACACACACACACACGTAAACATACACATGCACAAACTTACATACACAGTAAATAAAGTTCAATCTCTCAAAAAGGCTTCAGCCATATGTATATTTAGAATAAAGACCAGTCACAGGAGCTATCTTTCATATGGACTGCAAAGTCCCCTCCCCTAAGCTGGCTAATGGAAAACTGATTTAGAAAACGCAGACACATAGAAAAATGAAGTTAAATCTGGTATCTCAATTGCTGATGGGCACAACAGAATACAATAAAAAAGTAAGTCATTTTATAATGTCTTTCGCACAAATAGTGACGGCTTGCAGAAGTAATTTTTCTTACAGACTGAAAGTACCCCTGAGCTGTCTGATTGCTGGAGGTCCGTTTCTGCTTTTTTCACAACTGGAGGTTCGTTTCTGCTTTTTTTGCAAGTTTGTGTTTCTTTGGTGATTAAGCAAACTGAGATTAAATCGGATGCTTCACTTTTTGAGGACCACACCATAAGGTACGAAATAAATAAAATTAAGTTGTTTCACAAAGTCTTTGGCCACATATACAGTTAGAGTAGTGGCTGTTTACAGAAAGCAATCTTTCTTGTGGACTGACAAGTCCACCCAACTGTCTAAAGGCTACCTAACTTAGAAAACATAGACACAACAAAATCAAGTTAAATTAAATGCCTCACTTATCACAGGATGCACCAAAAGGCAATACAAAGAAAATTAAGTTGTTTTGCAAAGTCTAATTCTGTAACTACACTTAAAAATTGGCAGAAGAGTAGCAAAAAAGATAATCTTTTTTATTATCTCTGGCATATTTTTCTAAAGAACTTTATAATATTTCTTTACTATTCATGCTTGCTATTTTTTGGGTATTTGTATAGATTTTATAGCTATCAAAATAAAATGACAGAAAATGACATGAAGTAGAGCTAATGAGAGGAGATGGGGTAGTGGAAACACAACAGACCATTATATAATGTATCTTAAAATCATACTATCACTGCTTCAGAGGTATACATTTCATTAATAAAGGTTGCACTCCGGAAGCAGAGCAGTAATGGCATCGCAAGGTCATCTTTACACAATAAAGAAAATTCATTTGTACCTTTACTGTTTTATACTTATTCATGTAGTGATATAAGGACTAACACAAACAAATATTATTAACTCCTAACTATTCAAGCAGGCCATTTGGTACGACAACTTTCCATACCTTTTTAGAAATTCTATTACTGGTTACTGCAAAGGCATGCTGTGCATTATTTGTTTCCTGTGGCTTATTTTGTAGTTTCAGGCTGTCAAAAATATCTGCTATGCAAACCATTATCTGGACCATTCAATAACTTACCATATCACATCAGTAAATACCATTATCAGAAGTTGCAGAAAGGACTCCAAAAACCTGTAGACTAGACTCTCTGTATGAGGCTGTTCAACATTTAACATAAAAGAGTTAAATTAGAAATCAGTTTTCCAGTGTTTTGATTAATTTGACATCTTTTGTCAGTGATGTATATTCTTAAAAGAGTTTTAATGTGCTTAGAGGTTTAAAATAAATAAATAAACAAATAAATATTATATGAAGTTGTCATCAGTCTTATAAATGAATGCTTTAGCTGGCAGCATTCTTCGAATGCTGTTCAGATACACAAATACATGATGAAAGCAGGCTTATTTTAGCAATTAATATTGTCTGATAAAGTTAGACTGAGGTATCTTTAAAATGTTGCTGTTGAAGTGTCCCTGGTTTCCTCACCTATGTGTTGGCTTAGTGTTAATAAATTATCAATAAAGTCTATTCCAAAACTGAAGTTCTGCTTCTACGACTATTCCTACTGTACATTCTTATATGTTTAAATACATTGTTTTAAGTCTGAAACTTCAATCAGGATGACTTTCTATGCCTTGCATGTTCTGAGTGCAAGGATAGGCTCTATCATTCTACGATACTATGGTGGAAAAGTGTGTTAATCAGATAATGAATAAGAGAATGACTGAGTTCAAAACACCCTCACTGCATGCAATGGGAGATGATGCATTGAAAAATCCATTGAAACCCCTATGCACTGAGCACAGGGTGCCATATCCCAAGCCCCAGCAATCCCTAATATACTAACACTGAGGTTCATGGGATAAACAAGAGATTTTGACAATTTAGCCTTGTGACTATCAAGACTTTGCAAATGCCCACCTTCAAGCTCTACCCCCTACTTCAAAAAGGGCTATGCCAGTTAGTACCGGGCTAAATTTGAGGATACCAATTCAATCATCCAGGTTATGTCTGAAGGATAATAATGCATCATACTATTTAACCTGCCTAACAGTTTGGGTAAGGGGTAACCACCCTTATCATGCTGGTCCACAATCACATAGAATAGCACCTGCAGCAACACTGCATGCAGGAACCCTGAAATGCAACATGAGTTCCAGCTTCGAGCCCAGCTTACATCCCTAAACATTATAACAGCGCGGCTACCCCATCATTAATCTGTTTTGTTAACATAATAGCAAATAAATTCAATTTAAAATACTCTCACACACACACACACACACACACACACACACACACACACACACACACACACACACACAGATAGATATGTGTATATATGTGTGTGTGTGTGTGTGTGTGTGTGTGTGTGTGTGTGTGTGTGTGTGTGTGTGTGTGTGTGTATATATATATATATATATATATATATATATATATATATATATATATATATATATATATATATATACATATATATATATATATATATATATATATATATATATATATATATATATATATATATATATATATATATATATATATATATATATATATATATATATATATGTATATATATATATATATATATATATATATATACACACATACACACACACACATATATATATATATATATAACCTAGTCAAGTTTTGTTAGATAACTAGCATACTGGATGTCACTTGAAAAAAAATCTCTATTATACTATGCCTGGTATATTATTTTAAAGCAATGATTTGAGTTAGAGAGCATGCAAAATACAAAACTCAATGACAGAATAGCAAGTAATGAAACAGTATACAAGAACTAGATAGCCAGAATCCAGAAATATGAAGGCCACTGATTCTGTAGGATGCATGCTATTGTCCCTGCATTTAACCCCTAGAAATGATTTGTCTTGTGTGAGGGGTGTTGACCCTATACAAAGGCTAGTTTTGCAATGCATGAGGGTCATTGAACCAGAAAGAGGGTTGAGCACATGGACAATGTATTGTAATATAGGACACTGTTGATAGACATTTTTTCATCTAAAAGAATGGTCCCATAAAAGTTGGGAAGGAAGTCCTCTGGGCAGTGTTTCTCTTTTAGGAGCAGCACTTCCAGGACGTATGGGATTCCTGAGACTGAAATATATGATATCAATTGAGTATGCAAGTGAATTTAAACTGTTAAAATATTCAGTAATTTTGTACATGTAGTTGGTAGATATAATGTGACCCTCTGCAAAAGAAAAAGCAACTATACATGACATGATTAGTTAGATTACATCTGAGGGCTGAAGAGTTGACATAATTGCTAAGGTCTTTGTCTCTCAGCTGCAATGTACAGGGCTTGATTTTAACTGCTGGTCATTAGCTATGCTTTTAATAGTCTGTGGATTAATAATGTAGTATTTACCTAAATCTGGCAGCTAGTGCAGAGGACTAAAGCTATGAGCAGAGTCCCATTGCCCAGGGTTTGCATCCCTCAGCTCATATTTGCATTCTTTGTGACTTAAGGAAATTGATTTAGGCTTCTCATTTGGTTGGGGACTGGCATAATGGCTAATGTTATAGACACATGATACAGGGTTTGATTCTTATCTTTGAGAAAAAATTGTTAGACTGAGAATGGCCCACATGGGTAGCTAGCCTAGTAATTATCTATGACTCCAATGCATTTGGGAAACATTTTAAAAAAGTACAATATTATGAGACCTGTTTGCAGTTATTAAGAATAAAATCATGGCAACATCAGAAAGCATTATAATACAAAAGGGTGATGTTAAACTCCTCTGGTTGGTATTATCTGTAAAAACTCTAAAGTAATGAGCATGGTTAGTTAAGATTTAGTTCACTGTTAAGTGATGTAAAATAAAAGTGAAAGCAATGTAAAAAATAGCTTACCTGTCAGGTAGATAATTGCTGCACTCTAAATTGTTATATAGTATTACATGTGAATAATAGCTTCATGTGTTGTTAGTCCATCCATACATAGTGATGCTCATTCTCATATATAACCTCAGAATGTGACAGTGACAAAAGAAAAGGAGAGAGAACAGAGAAACAGAGCTATGCTAGGATGTAGTTGTAGTTTCTGTGAGTAAAGGATTTCAATTTTTGTATGTAGAAAGGTTGAATTCAAATGAGGTTTTTGCAAACCAGTTTCGCAAGTATAAAAGCATTAGAATGCTGTCAAATATTGTGAAGTGCATTTGTGTGTAAGGTACTTACTGTAACAGCAGACCACTGAAGAAAGGTTACTGTAACAGAAAATATCATAAACACATTGTATATGCCCTTCTTGATCAGTCAGACTCTTTATCAGCTGTATTGATATTCCTGTGAAAGCCCTCACAGTTGTCATGCCAGAGTGTCATGTAACCACGGTTAGTACATGGAGAACTCAGGTGGCCAGCATTGTTAAAAGACTAAGGGGCGTAATTCAATAATGCTTACATGGTGCTAATCTCAGTGTAAGCATAGTGGTGCATCCCGGACATGGAGTTCAGAGGCAGAGTGATCCAGGAAGCAAGGCTGGGCACGTGCACGAGCCTCCCAGTACTATACTGCCATGTAAGCAATCACGGAATGTGAATCACCTCATTTGCAAGTGAAAATGATACAACAAGCAGACAGGCATCTGTGTACTAGGCGTGTCTGCAGTAAAAATATATCTGGGAAGCAACCGTGTACTGGACTGCAAAAAAAAAAAAAAAAAAAAAAAAAACGGGGCTGTGACAACTGAAAGTAAAGCATGTATCAGGTGCATTAGGCATAACAATGGGCAAAACTATGGCCATGGGCATGTAAAACTGATGCAAAAATGTAAAAAATCAAAATTGTTTTTTTTTTTTTTTTGACATATATGCCATGTTTAAGCGGAGAGCAGTGGTGCCCAAACATGGGATCTTGCAAAGAATAAAAGTAAAATAGTAACAGGAAGTATTAAAGGTAAAATAAATTTCCCCATTATACTGGCCAGAATGCAGACTCATACAAAGGCAGGTTATAGTGGTTGCTAAGGACATAGGCTCTCATGTAGTGCTGTAACTAGGGTATATGAAATTAGGTGTATGTAATGAGTTAAGTTTACTGAATAGCAAATTGGGTCACCATGTCCGCAGGTTCCTAACCGTGTAGGGGTGACAATGTGCTGTTGGCAGAAGAGGTAGCTGATATAAAAAGGGTGTGTGTCATGGTTTGTGTAAGCACATTGGAGCTCAGCGGCTCCTGTTTGCACTCATCTAAGCACAGTTAAGCAGGGGGTGTGTCTGAGGCTGCTAAGCTGTGCTTAGCAGGTTAGAGGAATGCTGAGCATGTTCATGTCCAGGGAAGGGCCCTTTCTGCTCAGCAATATTTACACTAGCGCCATGGGTTTGTGCGGAGCACCACTGGGCTTAAAACCAGAGGAAATTGAAAAAGAAATAAAAGGAAATAGCAGACAAAAGGCAATCAACTATAAATGACTAAGAAGGCCTCTGCTACTCACTCTGAGCCATTCAACCCCCTCAATAATGTAGCTGTCAGATGGAATGTATCATAGTGAGCGAATCACACAGGCTGCATCTGCAGCACAGCAGTATAAAGTATGAAAACACCCTTCAATCTGATTCCTCCCACATACTCTGCACCATTGAAGTACACACTTGGGAATTTTAATTGACAAAATGATAGGGGCAGCTGCTGCTTCGACATGCTACAGACTGAGGGTGATGATGCAGATGATGCTAACAACCGGTCTAAACTGAGGAGGAGAAGAGTGCTCAGACCTAGGGTAACCTTTCTGGGGATACATGAGCTGGAGATAGTAGAGCGCTAAAGGGTGGACAGGGACATACTACAGCAACTCACTGAGTTCTGCCGCCCTCACCTCAGACCCAGAGCCAGCAGTGGAATCAAAGGTATGTGTAGCTTTAAGAATAATAGCTACAGGTACTTTCCAAAGACCTACCGGGGACATCATGGGGGTCTCACAGGCATCCGCTTGCAGGGTACTCCACCAGTTCCTGGATGTCATGCTAAGACATGCCAGTGATCACATTTATTTCCCCAGCACCCTTGAGGATAGAACCAGCAATATGCATCTCTTCCACCATGTAGCACACTACCCAGAGGTACTGGTTGCCATAGACTGCACTCATGTCCACATCAAAGAAACACCCGGTGAAGAGAGTAGAATCTATGTTAACCGAAGGAGTATCATGCCATCAACTGCCAGGATGTGTGCTGACAGCTCTGGCAGGTTATCATGACTCCCACATCTGGCATGCATCACAGCTATACCACTCATTTGCCAGTGGGGACATCCCATACTGCTATCTAGTGGGGGATGCTGGCTATGCACTAGACCCATGGATGATGACACCCATCAGAAATGCATGCACACACACACACACACACACACACACACACACACACACACACACACACACACACACACACACACACACACACACACACACACACACACACACACACACACACACACACACACACATGCACTAGAGAATACCATAATGAGGCACACAAACAAACTAGGAACATCATAGGAACTCCATAGAGCATGTGTTTGGGCTGCTCAAGTCACGGTTCCACTGCCTTGACATATCTGGTGGAGTCCTGCAGTACTCTTCAGCCACATGTACACACATGTTCATAGTATTTGCTATGTTACACATTATGATCCTGTGGAAACAGCTGCAGCAGGAACATCACATGGAAGGGGGACACAGCCCTCCACCATTTCCAGGGTCAGCACAGGCACAGGGGGACTCAGAGGAGGAATCCCCTGAGCCTGTCCCTGTAAGCAGATGTAGGCATGCCCAGTATGCCCTGGTCTTGGCAAAAAAGCAATGTTCGTAGGTTCATAGGTAGGTACTAGGCTATCTGACCGAGGGCATTTATAAGCCTAGCCACAGTGAGTCAGCTTTCTCCACCCCACTGATTAATTAACTGACCCTCTGTCAAGAAAAGCTAATAAAGTGATCACAGGGGTGTATTTTCTGTTACCCATCCACTCACCAAGGTTTCTCTTGAAGAGTGTTAGTGAGGGGCTCTGCCTAATATAGTTAGGAATTTTGTTCCAAAGCATGGGGATTCTCTGTGGCAGGAATCTATCCCTCCAGCATGTTCTATTTATTGTTGTGTTGAGGTTTAGCTCACTAGAGCGAGTGGCTCGCAGTAACTTGTATTTCTTTAGTTGGAGCATGTCCATCAATTCTGAGTTGGAAATGGCTTTGTAAGTCAGGCAGAGATCACCTCTGAGTAAGCGATATGCCACTGAGTACAGCCAGAGTTTTTCTAGTCGGGCTGAATAGGACATATGTTTGAGGCCAGTAATTCTCTTGGTGAAGTACTTTTGTGGTCTTTCCAGCTGTTGGAAGTGTTTTTTGAGGTACATCCCAAATGGGGCATTGTACTCTATGATGGGTCTGATGAGTGACAAGTAGAGGGGTACTATACCTCTTTATTTCTAGATGTGAATCCTTTAGTAATTAGATGTGCTACATAGAAAGATTTCCTAACTACTTTGGCAATATGATTGTCAAAGGAGAGATTACTATCTACCTGGGTCCCCAGATCTATTATTACATCTTCTGTATTAAGGGGCTGCCACCTATGTGGTAATTCATGGGTGTTTTGTTTTTCCAAACGGGATGATTATGCATTTTTTGGCATTTAGCTTGAGACCATGACTTTGACACCAGGTGTCTGTCTCAGTAAGGCCCTTTTGGAGAATGTCCGTCTCAGCCGGAGAGTCAATTATAGCTCCCAGTTTGCAGTCATTGGCGAACTTTGTTAGCCATAGTCCTCCTGTGTTTGCCTGTACTTCTGACATGTATATGCTGAACAGTAGGGGTCCCAGGACCGAGCCTTGTGGGACACCACTTGTGACTGGTTTAGGGTCGGACCTGGAGCCTGCTATTCTTACCGTGTGAGTTCTGTCTGTAAGCCAGTTGGCAATCCATCTCGTGATGTAGGGGTTTATGTTCAGGCTGGTGAGTTTTTCTATAATTACGGAGTGGAGAATGGTGTCAAAAGCCTTGATGAGGTCAAGGAAGACTGCGTGAACCACCTTCCCCTCATCTATGGCCTTGCTGACAGTCTCGAAGAAGTCAACCAGGTTTAGTAGGCATTAACAAAGCTGAACTGGGTCGGGTCATACATGTATAGCACATACACTGACACCCTAGGGACCCAGGGACTGACACCTCTCTCTGACTCACACACACAGTAAAAAGGATACCACACACATCACACTACCTGTACCTTACCATGTATAGGCTGTGTACTGTGTGCATCCAACAGAGTCAGTCCTGAAGCACTGTCCTCACAACCGTCACAGACACAAGATAAGGCAAATGCAGTAGCATATCTATGGTATCACTGCATGTATGCAAGGGAATGTATCTCTCAACCTGTTAATGCAAAAAATCTGGACAAAGCTTGACAAAATGGGGGTACAAATAGGGATGTATTTTAAATATTGCTCTTATAAACTTAGAAAGTTGCTAGAGTAACAGAATTTGTTTGAATATACATTTTCTGAAGGATTTGAAGTCTGAAACTCAAATGTATGTCATTATTTAGTGACTTAAATTATGAGATCATTCCAGTGATTTGCCAGGAAAAAAAAGGAACAGGCCAAAAATATGAGCCAAAAATCTGGACATTCTGAGAAAATCTGTACAGTTGAGAGGTACGGGTGGCCTACCGGGATAGCAGAAGACAGGCAGCTATGTGGACAACAGGAAATGTCCACCAAATACTGCCTTCCCCAGAATATGCAGTAGTCCTCTAGGTGACAAAACTCACTGCAGTATATATGGGGGACTAACAAACTGCGGAGTCATAGGTCACATACATGGATATCAATGTTCGCGTCCCAAACACACCTCTCAGCCTCTCCAAGCAATTCAGGTGTACAAAGCAATAAAGAAATTTGTGACAAAGACCCACAAATAGGGATAATGATGAAATATTCCTCTTACAAACTTATACAGTGATATCACGGCAGATCTTCCAGTTGCATTAAGTCTCTGAAGGTTAAGAAGTCTGAAACTCAAATGTCTATCATTACTTTCTAACCTCCGGTTTTTAGGGATATGCCAGTATTCTCCAACACAAGCACAATACTATGCTAAATGGAACCAAAATGTAAAGCAAACATCTGGACAGTCTGTGCAAATGTGTACAGTTGAGAGGTATGCCCCCTCCCCCCAACACACCTGTGTTCCTATAGAAATGCAGTAGCATTATGTTTGTAGGGTAATAGCAGCAGGGCACACATACCCAGGGCTGTCCCAATCAACTTGATAACTTGTTACATGTCCACAATATGCAGAGGTCAATGAGCTATGTATATGCATGGTTAATACTGTCAGGAAGTAGGCAGCACTTAACTATTGGCCTTTTTGACTTACTGGTCTAAGTACAGTACTGTGGTTGACAGGGTCCATATTTCAAGACTTTCTGTGCCAAATATTTTGCATGTCAGCTAGACTTACAGTAGGAGTTGTATACACTGTCCAGAAGTCAATATTCGTTACTGCAGGAAAGCTGGACAATTCAGGGACAGAGAGCCACACATATGGACAGTACACAGCTCAGAGTAACCTACACAGTGCTTAGTAGGACAGCAGGTTCTTGAAAGTCAGTATACTGCCAGGTTATAAATGCCTACCACCTTACTGTGTCAGTACTGACAAGTCACTGGGTACCATCCATACCCCTGGAATGATAGGGTGTCACAGAAGGACCACAAGTATACTTTGTATATCTGTTCTGCTTGTCATAACATTGCATTTGCCTGCCAAACTATTTACAAAACAATAAAGATTGATGTGAAAACATCAGTGGTAGACAGTGGGAAGCAAGATGTCATACCCATAAGAAAAAGCAAGCTAATACCAAACCGGTCTCCCAACTGTCTATGTTTGGCAGAGCAATATTAACACCCTGTCCCCATGTGTGGGCCTGTGTCTGACTGTCATATATGGGCTTTCCCAGATGTCAGTCTATGACAGTTTGACAGCTATGGTGAACATGTAGCCTTATAATAACATTGCAACACAAACCGTCTGAGGAGCACAGCAGCTGTAGGGGTGTAATGATGGACAACCTGCTAAACAGGTACACTCAAAGGTGTGAAGTCTATAACTCTGTGTGTGATGTTACGACTTCTATCCTTCTCACACCATAAATACAAATACATAACAGCAGCAACTGTCGACAAAGCCTGTGACTGGACTACAGAAGGACAAAGTGACACATACAAGGGGAAGGAAATCACTGGCCAGACAAATGGAAAATGTGCAAACCAGAAAAAATTGTGCACTAACATAGGTTCCCTGCATTGTATGGAGTCAGTAAACATCACCCACAACTACACAACATACACCCACATATGTGGACGTTCTCAACAAAAACAAATCTAAACAAAGGACACCTCAGAAGCGAAACTACATGAGGACTCTACAAACCTCCACACCACATACCATGTGTAGTCCACACACCAGTGTCTCGTAACCACTAAGGCCTAACTATAAACCCAACATATTACTCATAGGAGACTCCACTATGAGACACACAGATCTGCCTCTCACCAGACTGGATAAGGAGAAAGTCATGTTTACTTGTTTGTCAGGTGCCAGAATCCACCATATCACACATGCACTCTAGTCTCTCCACAACAGGCACAGTTATGACTCTGTCCTAGTCCATGTCAGTGTGAACAACTTCAGACATACCTCCCTGGACTATAGAAAGCCAGACATGATTGAGGTTGTTATATATGTGTCCCATGCAGCTATGTCCCTAGGCTTAAGCAGCATTCTACCATCACCCAGAATGATGCCTCAATGCAAACAGAAAATGATTGACATTAACAATCGGTTTACTTTCTGGTGTCATCCCAGGGGGATCCAGTGCCTGACAGCCTAGGAACATATGATCGACAGACCATGTTGCTTTGCTAGAGATGGCCTGCATCTGTCTCACTTGGGCTTCGGCCAAAGGCCTTTTCCTCCCCATAGTGCCTTTTTTAGGGAAAGTCATGAGGTCAATACTACCGACATAAAACTCTCAACAAAACGCAAATTAAAGGTCATGGTGCTAAACGCTAGGAGTTTAAATTTGAAACTGCACTCATTGCAAGATTTTCTTACCCTGGAAGATGCTGACATTTGTGCAGTCACAGAAACCTGGGTCAAAGCTGTGGAGAGCAACCCATCCTTACCTGGTCACTCATCCTATCACACAAACAGACCCCAAAATGTGGCCAGAAAAGCCAAAGTAGGTGGAGTATAAATATATATTAAACAGACGCACACCTCCAAGCTTGTCAAACAGTCTGACACACATGAGACACTGCAGGTGCAGTTACCATTGACAAGACCTCTATTCAAATTATAGGTAGCTACAGGCCCACATATTTGACTCAGGATGCCCACTCCACCTATCTGGGCTTCTACAAATCTATCAAGATTCAATTCTTTACCCTGATCCTGGCTGACTTTATTTACCCAACCATAGACTGGAAAAACTACTCATGCCAGAACAGAAATGCAGAGAGATATCCCTATTTTATCAATGCAAATGCCTTGGGACAGTTACTTGATACCCCCACAAGATGTGATACATATCTTGGACTTGGTAGTAACCAACATGATTAACCACTGCAGCACCCCTATGGTATCATTCTCTCTGGCAATATCTGACAAAAAGCAGTCACTTTCAATATCACCATTTCCCCTGACCCCCCCCCCAGGTATGGTAAAAAGAAAAATTCCCCAGAGCTAATTACAACCACCTGAGGGATGGTATAAACAGCTGCACAGCCCCCTCCACACCGTAGGAACAGGCACCAACGTCCAAATGTACACCAAAGTACTATACAAGCATATATATAGATGCATGGAATCAAGTATACCTGACAGGACAACATCATCTTCTGCAAGGAAGAGTAAACCTGTCCAGTAGACATCTGCAGTAAAGAAACTATATAACAAAAGGAAAAAGTTGCTGTCCAGGACCAAGAAGAAGTAGGTGCCCAGTTGGAAGCAATCTCTCCTTAGCCTGAAAAAGCAAATAAGAGTACCAGTGAATCCTCTAAAGGCAACTTCAAGTCCAAATTGCCCACATCTACTAGAGACAATTATAAAGCCTTCTTCAAATATGCCTGCAATCTCAAAGGAAGCTCCCAGATCTGATCAGAACTTGTGGTCAAAGACACCACAAACACAAATGCTGTAGATATAGCCAATCTACTAGCTGACAGATTCTGCAGAAACTTCTTCCTTCTGTCCCCCCCCAGTAAATTAGGACATTCTCAGTACCTGCTACCCACCCGTTATCTCTAGGGAAGAGGTCATCAGTGCCCTCTCAAAGACAGAAAAGACCCAACAACATCCTAGTCTGCATCTTACATGAACTCAGGCTTGAACTTGCAGCACCATTAGGCACCCTAGTCAACCAAAGCCTGAGTACCAGCTTTGTCCCAGCCAAGTGGAAGACAGCCACTGTCATCCCTTTACACAAAGGTGGAGCGTCCACCGATCCAGGAAATTATAGACCCATCAACCTAACTAGCCTGATCTGCAAAGCCATGCAATGGTTTATCATGGAACTCATTAACAGGAACATTTGCAAACTCCAAATACTTGACACCATACAGTATGGCCTTGTCAAAGGGAGGTATGTCTGTTAAATCTGGTTGACTTGTTTGAGACAGCCACCAAAGCCATGGACGAGGTAAAGATGGTACACACCACCCACCTTGAATTGGCCAAAGCCTTCAACATTATTCCCCACTTGGCCATAGCAGATAAACTCTATCAAGTAGATGGGTAGAAAACTGGCTCACTGATAGAACCCACCTAATCACAATAGGGGTAGCCAATTCAACCAGTAGATCCATAATGAGTGGTGTACCCCAGGGATTGGTCTTGGAGCCTATGTTATACAGGATATACTTCTCTGAGGTGCAGTCCAAAACCAGTGGCCTACAGCTGACCACGTTTGCAGATGACTGCAAGCTGGGCACAGTCATCAATTCCCCAAGTGATGAGGACATCCTCCAAGAGGGTCTAACCCAAACAAATGACTGGTGCCAGAAAGATGACCAGAAGCTAAATGCCAGAAAATGCTTCATCATCCACTTTAGGGAGAGTGACATCCCGACATATTATCACATTAACAACAATGTCCTGCGTACACAATCAGTAGTGAGGGATTTGGCCACCCAGGTTGATAGCAACCTGATTTCTGACCACCATGTTGCTTCCATTGTACAGAAAGCTTTCTACATGGCCCACCACATAAGTAAGAGTATCTCATCCATAGACAAAGAGGTCATAAGATCCATGTATTCTACCCTTATAAGGCCAATTATTGAGTACAACGCCCCCTTCAGCATGTACCTCACAAAGCACATGCAGCAGCTGGAGGGACCACAGAGGTTCCTCACCTGGAGAATCCAGAGCTTCAAACACTTACCCCACACAGATAGGTGAAAAGCACTGTTCCTCTACTCAGTTTCATACAGACTCCTCAGAGTTGTCCTCTGTGTGGCATACAAAGAAATCCAGACTCTGCCTTGATGGGACTGCTGCTTAGCTAGAAGTCAAGCTCCACTCAAGCAACCTGTAGGTGCAGCATCAACCTGGTCTGTAATATCAATAGGGCTTGCTGGCGTGACAGACATGTGTCCCAAAGACTCCCCCGTCTGTGCAATATACTCCCTATCCACGTCAAGCAGAGTACTTCAATAGCCCTTTTGAAGTGTGCCCTGGATAACTGGATGGGAAACAGAAAATACACTCCTGGGATTCTACCTGTGTCCCTGCTGGACAGGGGCTCTGGGTGTTGACATGTCTAAACATGGGCTACACTCTTGTCTGCTAGGGTTATAAGGGTCTCTGAGCCTATAGCCTAGTAACCTCCTATGAACCTATGAACCTATAAACAAATGTCTGTCAGCGGTTCACCATATTAGTCTATACTGCTCTGCCACTTACATACCAGGAAATCACAGTGCTATGTAGAATATACCACACATATTATGGAAAACTCTGCTCAGTCCACTGCACTCTGTACCCAAACCAGGAAATGACTTTTCAGTTAAGAAGGATACTACACAACCAGGAGATACCCAGCCAGTATACCACTGAGGTGATGGACTGTTTACACAGCTTCATCAGCCAGTCGTCTGTAGCCATACCTCTCAACTGCCCAGATTTTCACAGAATGTCCAGATTTATGGCTCATATTTTGGGTCTGTGCCTCATAAAATTTGTATTTTTCTGGTAAATCACTGGGATGATCTGAAGATTTATGTCAGTAAATAGTGACATACATTTCAGTTTCAGACCTCATATCCCTCAAAAAATGTATGCTAAAATAAAACCCTGTTACACTAACAACTTTCAAAGTTTATAAGAGTAATATTTAAAATATGTCCCTATTTTTGGGCTACTGACCCCCCCCCCACCATTTTGATAGGCTTTGTCCAGATTTCTTGCACTAAGTGTTAGAGCAGTATGGCTGTAGCACACACAAAACCCTGGACCGGAGTACAGCTATGTCTGGATTGGACTCACTCTTATTATAGAAGGTCATACTGGGCATGCTCCTACACTTAGAAAATTACAGCCCATGTCTAACACCACATCGGACTATACAACTGTATTGTGCATATATGTCTTTGCATACAAACAGCTATGTACACCTTAACTGTTTCTCCCCACCCCCATTACACAGGAATACTGGGAACTAAGGTTGGGTGGCACGATGCCAGGGTAATCCTATGGGCTAGACTTGTAAAGGCTCCCGGGCCATTAGACTAGTACACACCTATGACCCTTTGAACCTATCCTCAGCTATCTGTAGGTGGCCCATATGTGATATATCTGCATCTGTTGAGTGTGATACACATACATATATATGGGCAACATATACAAATATATCAATCATACACAGGCAGAGATGGGGGGAGAGAGACAGACAGTGACAGAGAGAGAAAGAAAGAGACAGACAGAGACAGAGTCATAGAGAGAGACACCCTGAAAGGCATAGAGTGATGTCCTGCTATAGACAATTGCACAACAGTTGTAACCAGTGGCATGTGCCAGTATGAAGGTGAGCTCCACTGTGTAATAGCAGTGAGGTAGGGGTTGTAATCTGACATCATCCACCTTTGTATGTGTGTTTGTGTGTATGTGTGTGTGTGTGTTTGTAGGTTAAAGTATTTTGAGGCCTTTCCCACTGAGTACACTGAGTGTGTGTATCCCCTTGCAGATGTCTAACTGTGTTACAGCCATCAGCATACCTCTCAACTCCTCACAGAAAGATATCTGGTTAAAGACATATGGAAAAGTGGGGCAAACACCTAACTTTGAGCACAACCATCATATATCACTGTGACACACATGGAAAGTAGACACCAGAATAGGTCATGCATTTGAATGTACTTTCCAAAGTGTATGTGTTGTTATATAACAGTATCCATCATTAATCTGTAATGTTAATCTGTCATGATTTCCAACAGTTTGCCAGAAAACCACAATGTTATGACAGATGGAAAGAAAATGTGTCAAACACCAGGACAATCTGCACGCATATGCAGAGGTCCTAAGTATGGCCACCATCTGTACTACCCTGCAGGTTGCACTCCATGTTTGGCAAGGTGTGACCTGTGACAAAAACAGAAACAATAAAGAGGTCCCAAGAGTGCAGGACAACAAACATTTCATACAGTTGTCTACTGATTGCATAGAGTAGTTATTGCACATCAGAAGCACCTTAATGTTATGACAAATAGCGTAAGCTAAGGTAATGTCACACAAATAAGGTGTCATAGTAGCAAACCAATGGAAGTCCTATGAGTTTCACTTGCCATGGGTATAGTATGTCCTGCCAGCTATCATGTTACTAAGAGATGTGTCCCACAGTCCACATTTGATAAGGTGGCAACCACAATCTGTCACCTATGTGTTGTGCAATATGTAGACATGTGAAGGTCCTGTGACTACCTGCTGTCCCCAATAACCCACATGTATACAGGCATGAATGCTAACTGCCAACACCCACATACATAGGTATAGCCTAAGACTTTGTCAACTGTAAGTATTGTGCAGTCTGTCATTGAGCCACAAACTGCTGTTAACACACTGCAATGGGCCATACGGTGGGTATGGAATGGTGTCAAGGTCCTGGCCTCAAGCTGAATGCAGACAACAGTGTCAGCATGCCATATGGCATGGACATGTCCCCAGTATTTCCCACATCAGCAACAACCCCATAAACACACAAACTGTGATGGCAAACCTGGGTACTCAGGATGGCAACAATGTTGCATGCAGGCAACAAGTAGGGGCAGTGGTCAGGAATTGCTTGTATGTGGTTCACCACATAGGAAAAGGGACCTTATCCAGACAAAAGGTGGACATTACCTTTGAATAGTCCTCAGTCAGTACAACAATACATTAGCAGCATGGCCAATCTGCTATGCACCTACTCAGATATCTGCAGAAACTGTAAAGGCTATGTTAACACCCACAAATGTCTGTCATGGCCATCAACACCTGCTCCATGCAGACAGCCTGTAATCAGTACTGTCCCTCTGGTTACCAGTCAGGTTGTCCACAGGTGTCTGTGGCATGCCAAGATGGCAATGTTTTGCTTAGCCCTTCAACAGCTGCCCCATGTATGAGAGTATAACTCTTTGCACATTACCAGCATGGGAGGCCTGACTCGCATATGAAATAGCAGAAACACATGCTGCAGAATAAGGTTTGGCTACCAAAGTCTGCCCTGTGTCAGGACTACACTCCGCAAACATGTCAAACACAGTACCATGCATACCCTCATCAACTGCATCAATGTTGAGTGGATGGGAAAAAAATACATCTATCCATGGGGTTCAACCTGTGTCCAGCAATGGCAGGGGCAATAGGTGCTGTTTGATGATTCTGTTGGGGATAAGATAATGGCTAGGCTTGTGAGGGACCCAGAGCCAGTACTCTAGTAACCTCCTCTGTATCTGTGGGGTGACATGTATGAATGCTAGCTGGCTGTGTCAAGGGGTATACATGCAAGGTTGCACTGTCTACCCCCATTATCCCTCACACACTGTTGCACGCATACACACCTAGGTAAACATGTACATATACAGCCGTACCTTGGTAATAAGAAGGTCACTGTGTTTCCACTCTGCCATACTCGGCTTCGGTAATGTTAGCAGCTCCACAGGCTGTACACACACAGACAGCTGGAATAGAAACAGAATAAGGTATGTGAGACAATAGTCAGTCAGCAGTACTAAAAGCAATAATGCATCATGGCAGAGAGGTACATACACTTCAATGTGTAAATATAACAAATGGCAGCAGACAGCACCTTACACAGCATAACATTACTACACTACACACTGGAATGACCTGTACTATATTCACCCTGTGCATCAGACACATATTAGCATGTTCCTGCATCAATGGTATGGATAACAGGGATGTGGCACAGGCATCATCACATGCACAGGGTGTGGTGTGGGGTTTCCAAAGGCCTAGGCTGGGCCATACAGTTAACTTGTGTGTGTGTGTGTGTGTGTGTGTGTGTGTGTGTGTGTGTGTGTGTGTGTGTGTGTGTGTGTGTGTGTGTGTGTGTGTGTGTGTGTGTGTGTGTGTCTGGAGGGGTGATGTTCAACTGGGCCATGAAGAGGAGCTGTGTGGGTCTGGTGGTGACGTGCATGTGATAGTGATGTGTGAGTGTGTGTATGCACACAGTCAAGCCATGTGCTATCCCTATATGGGGGTATGTTGGACAGCCATGGACCATACATGGCAGGATGTACAGTTCACTGTCTCTAGCCACGGACATGGAAACTGATTCTGCCAAAAGGATCACTGGCACCACCAGGCCCAAGGCCAGATGCGGTACTACTGACAACTTATAATGTTATAACTGAGGAAATAGAAAAACATGCAGCTTGTGGCCTATGCTCCTAAGGGATACAATTTTGAACTCTATATTACCTGATTTTGTGAGTATTGCATATAAAAGAGTTAGGAATGTGTCTGACATTCTGGTACATAACCAATTTTGTTTACCAGATGTTAATGTCAGTCAGATTTTAAGCATAACTAAAGGTACTGTTCCATGTGATGGCTGTTCCAAATGTCAATATGTAGTAAGCTCTTTTCCCTATATTAATGGCATCAGGATTACAGCTAGGCATGAATACAGTTGTAACATGAAGGGGTTAGTGTATGTGCTGAGATGTGGATGTAAGAAGTTTTACATAGGAGAAACATATAGGAGTTTTAGGGTCCAATTGCAGTTACATAGGGATATAAAAAATAAAAAATTAGAGAGTCCCCTTGGGAGTCATTTTTTGATAGCACACAACTCTAACCCTGATTCTCTTAGGGGTTGTGTCTTGGAAAAATTGCAAGTTGGCATAGGTGAATATGTGTCTTTAAAAAACAAACTCTTAAAAAAAAGAAACCCTGCTGATTTTAAAGTATGGTACTTTGGAGCCTCAAGGACTCAACAAAGAATGTAATTGGAAGTATGTGATTTGAATTGTATGCTTAATTGATTAATTGTTTTGTGTAATATGCTGTATATAGGCAAACAGTATTTTGTAATGTTTTTACTCTTGGAAGGCTGTGTAAGCCGCGGTGCTAAGTGTTTTATTAAATTCACTTACTTCTTGGATCGGTGGTATTTTATCATTTTATTTTTTAAGTTATATTTGCATGGCCACTGATCCTGCAAATAATGTGCCATGTCCCTTTAGGGATGATACTATTTGATGACAGTCAAAGGAATATTCAGCAGTTTGTTTTACAACTAAATGAGAGAGGATCTAGAAATCTAGAAGCAGTTGGTACTTTTAATGTGCCTGAGACTAGTAATTCGGCTACTCTTGAAACGGCTGTTCAGGGTCCGGCTATGGCTACTGCTTGGGAGTGCTTTATTGGGGGAATGAGAATGTTGTTTTGTGAACCCTTTTTAAACTTTGAGCTCCTCTACTCTGACTGCTTTATCGACAGAAGCTGTAAATCTGAGGGAGAAGCTGTAGAATTTGTTGCAGAAGGAGGCTAGTACACATATTAATATTCTTTGCCTTCAGTGGTATGTACAGCTGAATATTACCCTGAGAGATCTGTGAGCATACAAAGCACCTACAACCCCATCTGAGGAGGGGAATGCTGAGGATATGGCCTTTTGAAAAAGATGGGTACAGGCAGCTCACCAGTGCTCCACTGAATGGATACATATCCTAATCGAGACAGATGAGTTAAAGAAGTGAAGGCTTAAAGAAGAAATCAGAATGGTGAGTGTTGAACTTGATAAACTTTTAACATCTGTTAAACTGACTAGTATGCTGGAAGAAATTAATGACAGACTTGTGGGCTTTGAAGAATTACCAGTAGAGCGTAAAAGCCATAAAATTAACAGAGACATTAAAGATTACAGTCCTGATAAAGCGTTTTTTAGAAATGAAACAACAGATCTTTTTCATCTAGAACAGAAGTAGTAATGGCAGTAACGATGTCAGGGGGGCAAAAATGTTTCTGCTTCTTTCTCAGTTTCTTTTGCTGCTTCTGAAGAGGGAGATTTGAATGCTGCAGCTCAGGGGAGTGTGGAACAGTTTCCAGCTTTGCCTAAAGCACAAAATCCAAGACATGCAGAACAGTACCAATTCTGTTAGAACAGACTTTAGCAACAGTGAATGGGGCCAGCAAAAGAACCATAACAAGAAGGGGCAGTACAACAAGAAAAAACATTGGTACTAATGTAGTTTGTGGTAATTTACATGTTAAATTTGTCCAAACATGACATTTCTGATGTGGTTATGTCTGTATTATGTCTTGATCTCAAATTTATACCATCTGCCTTACCGAGATTACATGTACTTAAAAGTGAAATCTTTTCTCTTAGTAGAAAACTGCATTTAATGTACTACTTTAAACAAGAGGGAGGGGTTGTGTTTAATGACTGTTATGAAAGTAGTGATGAGGATTCTTTTTATTCATGCCTGTTTTCTCAGGAGGATTTGTTTGAGGATGATTTTAATGCCTCTTGCCAACTGAATACTGATGCTATCTCTGTTAAAAGCTCTTTTATTCCACCTTTTCTAAATAATACCGTGCAAGGACTTTTTGCTACTCATTTTGAGGTTGAAAACATGTACTGGTCCTGTATAGAGAATAAGTCTGACATGTTTTAATTTAACTAAGCAGCAATGACTAGCCATATTGGAATTTGGTAATGATAGAAGATGGCTGGTTAAACCATCTGACAAGGGCAACCAGATAATAATCATGCAATTAACACAATACTCAGAGATGTGTTATAAACATTTGAATAATGTGGAAATTTACAGAAAAATGTGATGTTTCAGATTACTTTGAAGCTATTAAGCAGTACAAACTTTTGTTAGACAAAGGTTTAAGGCTGGGGTATTTCACCTCGAAGGATGTGGAAAAGAAGTTTGGAGTGGAAAACTGCTCTATGGCAGTTTTTTACTGCTTGCCTAAAACACACAAAGTTTTAACTAACCTTAGTGGCTGAACTATAGTGTCTGCACAGAGGTATTTTTTGAAGAATAGAAGTGTGTTATTACATGAACATCTTAAGAAATATGAGTACACCCTCCTATATCAGGGACAGCCAGGACAAAATAAAGGGTAAAGTTTGGAATATGGACATGTTTTGAATTGGTTTGGATGTCAAAAGTCTATATACTAATATTAAGCATGAAATAGGGATTCGGGCCTTGTTCTATTTTTGAGAGGACTCCCCTATGTCTCATTTTCTGATACATTTAGTTATGTTCTGTTTATCAAATAATTTTTTTATGTTCAATGGAGACATTTTCCAGCAGTTGCAGGTCACTGCCATGGGGGTGGCTTCCGCCCCCATGTATGCCAATTTTAGTCATGGCTAAACTTGAAGATGACTTTATTTATAGACATTATTTTTTTTTAGATCAAAAGTTATTTTAGATTTATTGATTATTTTTTTTTTTATGTCAAGGAATCCAGACAGAGGCCCTTGGTTTTGTTAATGACTTGCAAGCTAATTCTATGGACTTAAGCTTTGATGGTATACAGCTTGGCCCACAAGTGAATTTTTTGGATTATAAGCCTAGATGGATTTACTACTAGTCTCCATAGGAAATTTGAACATAGAAATGTATTTTATATGAGAATAGTTGTCATCCCAAACATTTGGTCAAGGTACTGTGCTACAATTAATTCTTATGAATTCATAGGCTATGTAGCCTTATGAGCTTTTATTTAGAGATAGCTGAAGCAGAAAAAATGTTTATTAGAAGAGGCTATGATATCCAACTGGTCAGGGAAGCTAAACAAAAAATTATGGACATGAGGTATTCTGTTAATGTAGCCGCGGTGGTGCAGAGGTAGAGTTGTTGCCTCACAGCAAGAGGTTCGCCAGTTCGATTCTCGGCTGGAGCGCCTTCTGTGTGGAGTCTGCATATCCTCCCCGCGGCCAAGTGGAGTTCAAAAGACATGCATGAATGGGCATGCCTTCGTTGAAGGTTGGGCATTGGACTGGCACCTTGGCACTGTAAAAATCTACTGCCAATCATTAGCGGACCAGAGTTCCACTGTGGCAACCCCTAACCAGGAAAAGTTGAAAGAAGAAGAAAGTATTCTGTTAACTCTCAGGGAGATTCTCATTATGTCCATGCTAGTGGAAAATATGATGTTTGTATTGGTGGAAATCTACCAATACAGCTGTGAACAATGGAGGGCGGAAGAAAGTTTTAGTGACGGAAATGGTTAAAAAAAAAAAAAAACATGCAGCTTGTGGCCTATGCTCCTAAGGGATAACATTTTTAACTTTATACTACCTGATTTTGTGACTATTGCATATAAGAGATAGGAATGTGTCTGACATTCTGGTACATAACCAATTTTGTTTACCAGAGTCAGAGCTTGAGCATAAATAAAGGCACTGTTCCATGTGATGGCTGTTCCATCTGTCAATATGTAGTAAGATCTTTTCCCTATATTAATGGCATCAAGTTTACAGCTAGGCACGAATACAGTTGTAACATGTTAGTGTATGTGCTGAGATGTGGATGTAAGAAGTTTTACATAGGGGAAATTTATAGGAGTTTTAGGATCCAGTTGCAGGAACATATTAGGGACATAAAAAATAAAAAGTCCCCATGGGAGTCATTTTTTGATAGCACACAACTCTAACCATGATTCTCTTAGGGGTTGTGTCTTGGAAAAAATTGCAAATTGGCATAGGTGAAAGTGTGTCTTTAAAATCAGCAGGGTTTCTTTTTTTTAAGAGTTTGTTTGTTTTTTAAAGTATATTACTTTGGAGCCCCAGGGACTCCACAAAGAATGTAATTGAAAGTATGTGATTTGAACTGTATGCTTAATTGATTTTGTGTGATATGCTGTATACAAACAAACAGTATTTTGTAGTATTTTTACTCTTAGAAGGCTGTGTAAGCTGAGGCGCTAAGTGTTTCATTAAATTCGCTTACTTCTTGGATCGGTGGTCTTGGTGGTATTTTATCATTTTATTTTTTGTTTTTAAGTTGCATTTGCCGGATGTGGTACTACTCTCTGATAGTATCTGCTGTCTGCTGGATCAGTGTCCCTCATGGGACCAGCCAGGATCATGTCTCTATGGCCTGCTACATTGTCGTGTGGACAGCACCAACCCTTCGGTACTGCTACTATGAGACTGTGAATGTGTATGGCAACATGGGGTCTCAGCTGATGTTATTTCTGACCTACATCCATGTGTCCAATGCCCTATTCCCACCACATGCTCAAGCACAGACTACAATGTTGCATCCATGATAATGAGCATCCATCTGATGTACCATTCACAATGTGCCTGTGCCACCATGATGGACCAAAACATGCGTTGGGTGACACCTGCTGTAGCACGTTTGACAGAGGCTGGATGGGCAGCAGTTCTCCATCGAGCACCCCTGTCAATCTGCTTGTGTGGGACCTCACCAGCTCTCTGGCTATGGCTACTGTTGATAGTCACAGATACCATAGTCACCACACTAGCCTATTCGATGCCACCAGCATCCAGCTGTCAAATATCTGTGGCTGCTCGGGACTAGGTATGTGTGGGCATACTGACTGTGTGCTGGGACATTGTGTCTGGAAGTGGGATTTCAACCAGTGGTACAGATTCAGCCCCTAACAACTTCACCTGTGCCTCATTATCACCACCATCATCATCTGAGTCCAATGAGACACTGACATCAGGCTGTGAGGGGAAGAGACCCCCAACCCTCATGTTCACCTGTGAGGGGGAATACAACAAATGTAAATGACTACCTGCGCTATAATTTTTGATGATCCACACCCACACCCACACACAGTGACACAAAGGTATTATACAGACCACACATTCTGAATGATGACATGCATGACACACAATCATACCACAGCAAACACACTGCACAGGCCCTCAACAACATGCAGCACAGCAACGTCCAGTTAATGTTGCTACTACTGTACACCTGTGAGATACGTGAGGCATGGAATTATGTGATGCACCTTCACCTAACACACAGTGTACCCATCTACACAATACTAATGTACCACTGTAGAGCACAGTGGCTATTCCTATAGAAACATGCATGCCAGTATGTTACAGTCCCTGTGAACAGGCTCCTGTAATGACCAATGTGATGCACCTCAGTTAACCCCATCACAAGTGAACACGCACATATTGCAATATGGCTAAACGTAACAGTTGTATGCATGGAAAACTGGCTGCCCTTAACATTCCTAGGGTATTGTAGAGCCACAACAAGACAGTTCCACACTCACTGGCTTCAGGTAGCTGTTACCCAGCCACAACAGAGGTACCTGTCATTGTGTGGGAGAGGTATTGTCAGCACACACACACATGTGGCATTAGTAAAGGATAATTTGCGCATTTCTGAACATGTACACTGCAAGCTGTGATACTATCCAATTTGCTGACATTCCCAATAGGTGTGCACTTGTGTGCATTACAAAACTCCACCCAACAATGCAGTTTGACCTGACATATGCTTCCAGGTATGCAAAGGCTGCCACTAAGAATGCTACAGTATTGAAGTGATGCCCACTGGGGCCTTACCTGGATGGTTCTCAGCTGTCGACTCTGTACCACCCACCTTCACAACATATGTTGTGATTGCTTCCTGTGATGCAGTGGCTGCACCAAGGTTTGCAAGAAACTCCTCCATGGCTGTGAGTGATGCTTGTTCAGCAGGACCTCCGCCTGTGCCAGCATGGTCCCTGGCCACAGCTGCAGCCCTTTGCTGTGCATTGTGTATGAGGTCTGTGGCACGGTGTCAGACCTGTTCATAGCACCTGTCCCGGTGGCCTAGTTGCTACTAGTTCTGCCTACAGGGCAGTGCATTCCTGCATGTTTTGTCATCTCCTTCCCAACAGAACACTGTGATGGAGTATGAGGGCATCAATGATTCCCGCAGTCTCAGCTTCTGAGAAGGCTGGGTGTCGTCTGTGGTACATCCCACCTGAAAGACATGAACAGGAGAACACATCACAAGACCGAATACATTGGCCACCATTATGTACAGACCCTGCACATCCACTTTTGCTAGCACTATCCACTGGTAACACTCGCATCATACTCCTGCCATCTATCAGCACAGTATGTGTGTGGGTATTGTCAACATACTGGCATTACAGCATGCATTGCCTTCCTGATCCTGATGTTTCATGCTCCTCCAATGAGGACCATTAATGTACATAATCCTCAGACCTCTCAACCAATCGGGGACAAATTTGAATAGAATCAGGGAAAAGTCAAGAAAAAATCAGGGACACTTTATTATTAGTGCTATTAAGTTGAAACCTTGAGAGAATCTGAGCATATGAATTAATATACCTTTTCTGAAGTAAAAAGTGTACAACTCTTAATTATTGTCATTATTCATTAAGTGTAATTCACCACCATTCTGCACAAAGTCACTAGTTTTAGCAGGGATTCAGACAGACAGAGCTAAAATCTGAGTCAAAATCAGGGACGTCCCTGAAAATTAGGGACAGTTGAGAGGTATGATATTCCTCCATTCATCATTCACATTAGATGGTACATGCAACAGCTGGGGACATCAGAGTTTCCCTACAAGGAAATACTAGACCATCAAACATCTTCCATACACCTATAGGCTATAATGTCATACATATTCCTCAGGAGTGACCTCACTTAAGCATGCAAGCCAATCATGGACTCCACATTACTGGGTCTGCTGCACAAGTGCAAACCATGCTCCACTGTATTAACACACACACACACACACACACACACACACACACACACACACACCCCCTAGTGAGTGACCTGGATTGGCCTTGTTGACAACTCACATGTGTCACACACGAGCACCCTGCAGTGGAGTGTGCACCCTGTCCACATCAGGCAGGGGAGCTACCTAAACCTTTGCAGGCATAACCTGGTCACCTGGATGGTTAACGCATACACCCTTGGGATACCACCTGTGCCCCTATTGGATGGGGACATTAGGTGCTGCCTTGCATACACATGGGCTAACATGTGGCATAGGCATATGGATGCTCAGGGCCCATAGCCTAGTAACCTGAGATGGTACCAGGGCTACCAGAAGTGGCCTGACTGCTGTGACACTGTGTTGTGTCCACACACCACTGCCATTGACTGCTGGGTCTCTCCTATGGACAACGTTACAGTACCATGTCATCCAGCCTACCTCTGTCAAATAGGTGAGTGCTACTACAGGTGCATGTGGACATTCCAGGAAAATCTGAGGTACACAATAACAGAGAGCAGTGCATATGTGGTGTAGGGTGACCTTCTCATAGGTGTCTGACATCTGCAGTACACAGATGTTTGCAAAATGGGTGCATGTGACTGATAGATGTAGACCCCCCTGCCAGACAAATGTATATTTCCGCATACCAGTTGGACAATATGTGATGGTTGTCCACCGAGTTTGGGGAATGTGTCTGTGACATGCCATTCCCCTGGGGACACAATAATGGCACATGGATATCTGTTACTGCAGTCATTCACTTACATTGTATGCTCAGTATTGTACGCACTGCTGCTGAGCCAGAGCCAGCATCCCACCACCACTACTACTACCTATCTCCTACTGCAGGGGCCCACTAGGTATGCTAGCCATAGGTGTCAGGCAATCGTACAGGTGTGGACTACACAGTGACCTAGCCAGAGTACATCAGGAATGGTCAGGGAGACATGGACAGTCTGTGAAATAATCCTGTATGACATTGGCAAACTAGGATGGGCTCAATGATGGTAAATGATATGATTTGCCAGCTTTATCCACCAGTATGTACTGTCAGTGTGATGCACCTGCACTGGCCCAGTAATCAAGGAGCCTCAGTCCTCACCACTAGCCCAGTGAAGGGCATATAAAATGGGAGGATGGCAAGTAGTCACAGAGTAAGGTACATTTACCCTTCAGAGCACAGAGATCACAGTCCAGTCTGGGCCTGGTTTCTACTGGTCTCTCCAGATCTCCAATAAGACTTCCCATTGACAGAGCTATACAGTTAACATCTCAGCAGAGCAATCAAGCCAACACCTCCATTACCCTCTGTCAGACCAGGGCTTGGTGTCCCTGCTCAAGTAGCTGACACACACACTTTGGATTTGATTTATAAATCACACACTCACACACTCACACACTCACACACTCACACACTCACACACTCACACTCACACTCAGTTCTGCCTGCCACAATCCAGCTCCTTATTGGTACTGTAAGGCCCTTACCAAAACGTGATGAATCCTACTGTGTGATGTGCCTATTATCCAAATGGTTATTTTGACCAAGTGGGCTATACAGTGTCAACAAATAGATATGCAAGTATTCCTACAGCTTACTTATCTCTAAACAGACCAGCCATAATTTCAAGATTTATATTTAATAACTAATAAAGAAGCAAGACAATACTCAATCAATAAAGTAACTACAGAAGTCAGAATCACAGGAAATGCATGACAGTCTCAAATACAGAAACCATCAAAAGTAATCTTTACTATATTCCCATATATGTACACTAAATATTTTTTTCCTATTTCCTTACTACTACAAAGCAAATGCAGATGGTGGATGTTGTCCAATACAAAGACGCATACGAACTGCAAAGGTCTTTCTCTGAGACAGGTCTGAAGTTAATAATCAACATTACTGCTGGGTTAGCTCAGATTACATCTCGGATTACATCACTCTTTGTCAGCTGCCTTCAGTTCCCAGGCTAACAGCAAGTAACATACATTTACACATCTCTGCGGCAAATGTACGTATCTCCCATATGTTTGTGTAGAAGTGGAATTCATAACACAGTTGAACACTCACATTTTCAAAATGGTAATTATAATGGTTTCAAGACAATACAAGAACCTGTAGCTGTAGACATTTGTCTGCTTGCTGCACTGAAACTGAGAACACATTCATAAATCAATGACAGCTTATTTTCTTGATGTTTTGCAAGTTCTCTGTATGTTCAAGACTTCCACCTTCTACTATTAATGCATACATTTGCACAGGTAATACTTTATATACATTTCTGTTCTTCTCAAGTACTGTACACTGTGGTTACATTCTTGAAGCTCAGTCATACCTCTCAACCTCTTAGAGCAAGACGTGGACAAAGGCACAAATAATGGTGTGACAAAGGGCCAGAAATTTTAAACATTGCTCTTACAAACTTAGAAATCTGATAGAATAACAGGTTTTGCATGCACATGATTTTCCTGATGGATATGACATCTGACATTCAAGTGTGCTATTATTTTATGAGTTCAGTCTTTAATGATTTGCCAGCAATTTGCCAGAAAAAACACAAATGTCTGAGAAAATTACTAAAGATATGAGGCAAAATTGTACATTCTGCAAAAATCTGGACAGTTGAGAGGTATGAGCTCAATACATAAAATACAGTTTAACACACACTTCTGCACCAGTAGTTTAATATCCCCATAACATATATTCTCTTTGCTTTGTAAGACAAGCATATGAGTCACACTCATTTTCACCAGTGACATATGATTATATAGAAAATACCAGTTAGATGGGCTGCTGTGTCACTACTGTAGTTAGATGGGCTGCTGTGTCACTACTGTTTAAATTCCTATTTCTCATCACTGGATCCCACCTTCTGCATTCTATTACATGCTTAATTGTATGACATGTATGGTATAGTGTTGTAGTCCTTTGTCAGAAGAATCCACTGGTAGTGTAGTAAAAAATCAGTCTGTCTTCATGAAGAAGGTGTCAGACCTGTTTACCATAGGCAGCAGCTTGCCTTTTGTAGGTAATGCTCTTGAACAGATGATGGCCTATGCATCAATCTGTTACTCCCATTTGCTAACTGCATCCAGAACAGCTAGGTTGTCTTTCCATTAGCAAATGGCATGGCAGCACAGTGCTTTTAATTAAGGCCTTCATATGGGTCTTGGCCCTTTTCCTGGCCTATGGGGAGGACATTATCGAGGTGTTGGAGCTACAGCTTCACAGAGGGTAGGTGGAAATACTGTCCACTGTTTGGATGGATGTGTTTATATCCACAGTTTTGCAAGCTATGTCTGGCCATTGTTAACAGACTTTCATATTCTGTAGCAGTGTACTGTGTAAATGTGTGTTGGGGAGAGTGAAGAGACAGGCACATGTGAGTGTCCTATCTTTTTCTATCTGACTGTGTGTGTTGCTACAGTTGATGCTGGTCTATCAGCTGGGTATGTTTGTAGGGGGAGACTCTTGACACATGTCCCTTAAAACCTGAACACCCCCCCAACCCTTTGGGTGTTGTGTGGATGCCCTGCTCAAGATGTTTGGGAGCAAGGTTAGGTCTGTAGCAGGTAGCTGGACATACTGCTGCATGTGTAGCAGGCCACAGCTGCTGCATTCTGGCCAGGAGTCAGACTAGGAATTATGAAGACATTGTGGGAGAGCAAGCTGTTACTGCCAGTGAGGGTGTGGTGTCAGCTGTCGTGTCACAGCATGGCCTGGTTGAGGGTACCCACAACAGTCCAGGTGAGACATGTGCCTGTGGTGCATATGTTGCATAATAGTACCATCCAGAGAGCAGTAGGAAACATTTACTACACATATTCATAATTGTGAGATGCGTCCCACCCTGCAGGCCTTTAAGTGCTACTTTGGGTGGCAGTGACTGTGGCAGGAGTGACCAGTTTCGCAGGACATTGCAGGGCTAAATTATTCCTATGTTGCATTGACATGCATGTAGTTATCATGCTACAGACTGGGCTGTGTTCCAGGAATGTAGTGTTTAGATGTGACAGATGCTAGAAATGTTACAGATAGAACTACTGAGCCATTAATCTGGCATATGTATTTGTAAGACATATGTGTATGCATATGATGAGGAACACAGGATTTGCATGGACAAGTGTGTTCTGATGGGTATGACATTGACACAGAGCTGTCTGTCATGGATTTGTAACTACAATCTGCACTGCCTTGCCAGTATATGGGCACACAAGGTATGTTTTATGACAACCCTGCCATAAATAGGGGCACAAGTGTGGATATTCAGCAACAGTCTATGTAGTTGTCAGCTCTACCTGATATTTTAGGCCTCCTGTACATCCAGCAGCATTTATTTGTCCGTTTACTGGTTCTATGTCTGCATCAGAGGCCCACGTACAGTGTGATTTGAGCCACGATATACAGGAGTACTGTGCGACTGGCAATTGGGATATGTTTGTAAAAACTATTATTATGCTTCAGAGGTCAGTTGGCTTACTGGTATGTTTCTCTGACTATAGTTCAGAGGGTTATGGGACCAAACATGGGCAATGATGTCTTTTTTTTCTCTAAAGTCATATCCCTGTAGTGCCTGATTTCTTTAGTAAAGCATCAGCAATTCCCAGAGCTGTTTGGTGTAGTGGTGTGTTGTTGTGACTTTAATTTAGAAGGTCCTGGGTTCAATAATATACATGTTTCTCTTTTTTTCCTGTTACATGACTGTAATGCATGATATCTTGACAAAAGCATCACTGATTCTCCAGAGCTGGTTTGGTTTAGTGGTGCATTGCTCTAACTCTAGTGCATAAGGTCCTGGGTTAGAGAATTGACTGATATTTTTTCCATAATGTTAAACCCACGCCAATTCCAAAAAAAGTAAAGAAAAAAGGGGTGATAGGAAAGTGGTGAAATGGGGGCAAGCAGGGGGAAAAACATTATGAAAGGCAGCTGGGGATGTACTGGATGGGTGTAGGAAAGGACCGTAGATCTCAAGGGTAAATTGATTAACGTCAGTGTATGTGGGGGTGAAATGGAAAGTTATGTATGAGACAAGATTTTTTTGGTGGTGACAGATGCCCCTTTTTTTATTTTTAAGGTGAGAATGGGATGTTCGGGAAGGGTTGTAGGTATGTTTGGGGAGGTAAGTTGGGTAGGAGAGGTTGCTTTTGCAGACAGAAAAGACAGCAGTCAGGGACAGTGTATGACACACAAGGGGGGGTAAACACCTTGGATGGGGAAGATGGTTGAGAATCAGAGGGCCACGTGCCCCCATATGGAAACGGTGAGACTGAGGTCCCCACCCATGGGCAGTCACTATTTCCCCTTCACGGCCCTGAAGGTAGCTGTGCTGGGGGCTGGACGATGGGGCCAGCCTGCCCCTCAATGTGCCCTAGTCTGCCCTTGATCTGGCGCAGGCATGTATCCAAGTCCATCTAGATGACCCTGCACACCATACTTCTGAACTGTTGTCTGGTAACTGGATCCTCTCCGCACCTGCGTCCAGGGGGAGGGGACAGGACAGTAGATATTGTCTACTCTGAGGTGATCTCTGCTTAACATACAAGGCCATGTCAACCCCAGAGCTTTTGGACATGCTACACTTAAAGAAATCCCAATCCCTCAGAGCCACACTCTCTAGGGATCTAAACCTTGTCATCACAATAAACAAAACATGCTGGAGGGATAGGTTCCTGACCCAGAGACTCCCCAGACTCTGGAATAGACTGCCCATACATGTCAAGCAGAGTGCCTCTTTGGCCCTCTTCAAAAGGAACCTTGATGATTGTATGGGAGAAAGGAAATTCACCCCGGGGGTCATGTCAGTCGTCCCTGCTAGACTGGGGTCCAGGGAAGCAATTAGTGTGGGAAGAAATAGCCAGGGAATTGTTATGGCTAGGCTTGTATAGGCCCTAGGGCCGATAGCCTAGTACTAACCTGTGCAGTTCCACCCAGCAGAGGAAGTAGTTTGAGGTTGGGTCCCAGACATGCTGGGACCTGGTGCCATGGCCAGATCTGACAGACAGGCTGATCCACTGAGATCTGCCTACCCAAACATGCTATAGTGTTGAGGTTTTTCAAAGTGTATTGGTTAGTCATGAACAAAGCATTTCAACATTAGTTATGATAGCAGGCATGGGTGTTCCAATTAATCCAGAATTATAAAATTGGAAAAACTGCATGGCAAACAGAACACAAGTATAAATGGAATAATAGTCAGTATTGTAACAGCATGCCAGTTACGTTTACGGCAACAGGCCACCAACAATGGAATTTGAACAAGGTATGTTCATATGCAACCATTTTAAATATATGAACAATAATAGAACACAAGTCCCAACATTAAGTTTTGAGAACATACCCGTAGTATATGAATAATAATTATTGATGCGGATAAGGGGTGGTGGGAGAGAAAAACAGTCCATTAACAACTGTATAGGCTTATATTTTTCACAACAGTATTGCTCAGTACTCTACAGGTCTTCCCTCACTTTACATCTACCTGAGGCCTATAGCTCATCATCATCTTTCGGCTTTTCCTATTAGGGGTCGCCACAGCAGATCATCTCTTTCCATTTCTTCCTATCCTCTGCATCTTGCTCTGTCACACCAACTGCCTGCATGTCCTCTCTCACCACATCCATAAACCTTATCTTAGGCCTTCCTCTTTTCCTCTTACCTGGCAGCTCTATCCTTAGCATCTTTTTCCCATTATACCCATCATCCCTCCTCAGCACATGTCCAAACCAATGCAATCTCGTGCACATGTCCAAACCCAACGCAATCTCGTCGCTCTTGCTTTGTCTCCAAACTGTCCAACATGAGATGGCCCTCTAATATACTGATTCCTAATCCTATCCATCCTAGTCACACAGAGTACAAATCTTAACATCTTTAACTCTGCCACATCCAGCTCTGACTCCTGCCTTTTTGTCAGTGCCACTGTCTCCAACCCATATAACATAGCTGGTCTCATTACCCTCTTGTAGACCTTCCCTTTCACTCTTACTGGTACCCATCTGTCATGAATCATTCCTGACTCTCTTCTCCACCCATTCCACCCTGCCTGTACTCTCTTCTTCACCTCTCTTCCACATTCACCATTACTCTGAACTGTTGATCCCAAGTACTTAAACTCATCCACCTTTACCAACTCTACTCCCTGCATCCTCACCATTCCTCTACCCTCCCACTCATTTACACACATATATTCTGTCTTAGACCTGCTGATCTTCATTCCTCTGCTTTCTAGAGCATATCTCCACCTCTCCAGAGTCTCCTCAACCTGATTCCTACTCTCACTACAGATCACAATGTCATCTTCAAACATCATAGTCCACGGGGCCTCCTCTCTGATCACATCTGTCAACCTGTCCATCACCACTGCAAATAAGAAAGGACACAGAGCTGATCCTTGATGTAATCCCACATCCACCTTAGGATCTGTCACTCCCACTGCAGTCCTCACCACTGTCACACTACCCTCGTACATATCCTGTACCACTCTTACATACTTCTCTGCCACTCCCGACTTCCTCATACAATACCACAACTCTTCTCTAGGCACCCTGTCATATACTTTGTCATATGCTTTCTCCAAGTCTACAAAGACACAATGCAACTCCTTCTGACCTTCTCTGTATTTCTCCAATAACACTCTCAGAGCAAACATTGCATCTGTAGTGCTCTTTCCTGGCATGAAACCATACTGCTGATCATTAATCATCACCTCCCTTCTTAACTTAGCTTCTACTACTCTTTCCCATAACTTCAAGCTGTGACTGATCAATTTTATCCCTCTGTAGTTACTGCAGCTCTGCACATCACCCTTATTCTTAAAGATAGGTACCAAAACACTCTCCACTCCTCAGGCATCCTCTGACTTTCCAAAATGTCATTAAACAATCTAGTTAAAAATTCCACTGCCATTTCTCCTAAGCACCTCCATGCTTCCATTGGTATGTCATCTGGGCCAACAGCTTTTCCATTCTTCATCCTCTTCATAGCTGTCCTTACTTCCTCCTTGCTAATCTGTTTCACTTCCTGATTCACTATCCCCACATCATCCAACCTTCTCTCTCGCTCTCTCGCTCTCTCTCTCATTCTCTTCATTAATCGGCCTCTCAAAATACTCTTTCCATCTACTCAATGCACTCTCCTCTCTTGTGAGTACCTTTCCCTCACTATCCTTTATCACCCTTACTTGCTGCACATCTTTCCCAGCTCTGTCCCTCAGTCTAGCCAATTGGTACAGGTCCTTTTCTCCCTCTTTAGTGTCCAATCTCTCATACAACTCTCCATATGCCTTATCCTTAGCTTTCGCCACCTCTCTATTTGCCATGCACCTCATTTCCTTATACTCATGTCTACTTTCTTCATCTCTTTGACAATCCCACTTCTTCACCAGCCTCTTCCTCTGTATACTCTCCTGTACTTCCTCATTCCGCCACCAGGTCTCCTTGTCCTTCTTCTGTCCAGATGTCACACCAAGCACCTTTCTAGCAGTCTCCCTTACTAGTTCTGCTGTAGTTACCCAGCTATTCGATAACTCTCCACTGCCTCCCAGTGCCCGTCTTAACTCTTCCCTAAACTCCACTTCACAGCCACCCTTTTTTCTTCTGGATCACTAACATCATCCTACAGACCACCATTCTATGCTGCTTAACTACACTTTCCCCTGCCACCACTTTACAGACTCCAATCTCCTTCAGACTGGCCCTCCTACATAGGAAATAATCCACCTGTGTGCATCTTCCTCCACTCTTGTACATCACCCTATGCTCCTCCACCTGAGGCCTATAACTAGTGTAGCAAATACAGACATGTTAATCGGTCGACCTGGAATGCTATGGGGCAAACTGTGACAACTCTAGGCACATGAGTAGAGGGGACTCGTACATGTCATGGTTACATATATGACTAACAAGGTGTACCCTGCACTGATGTGAGTGTGCTAATGGCATACTTGTACTGGAATTTTATTTGTGTGCAAGGTTACTGGCAACAATGATTACTAGCCGTGACAGAGTGACACTTGAGAGACATGTAGTGCATAGTGTATATAGCTATCCTGCTGTCATTTGTAGGCATGGGGCTAGGCACTGGCACTGGAACATTTGTACACAGTTTATTACTATAACCTTCATATAGCTAATACAAACATTTCTTTACCTGTTAGCCCTGTGGTGAAAATATCTGTTAACACTACCTGAATGTTTATACAAATAGTCAGGATTACTTGTGTGTAAGTATAAACACATCTTAGCAGCAGTCCCTGGATTCAAACCATGGTCTGTGTGTGCAAAAATGAACAACATATCTATTTTGTATCACATTTTCTACTGGGGAACTGCTGCTTGTTACTTGACTGATGTATGCCTAAAACTCACTTGGTTATGCAGTCTGACCTTGTAATTTAAGTGGAGTATCACAGAAGACTGTAGTGGCAGTTGAACATACATGCCTGAGATTCATGCATGAGAGACAGTTAGGGTACTGTGTATTAATACTTTTAAAGCAGGTGTACACATTTAACCCCTAGTAGATGTGAGATCTGTACAGACCATAGCAGAGTGCTGGGTTGAATAACTGACCCGTATAAATTTGCACATCATATTTGCAGTCTACACCTATTACACTCTCATACTTGCCTGCATCAGCATACCCACATTCAGGACTTCATAGAGCTGAAATGCAAAGGTTAACACAAAGCAATGCTGCAGACACCACACTATAATACATTACACATTACTATTCAAGGTTCAGATCTTAGTGCAGAACATATTTCAAATTTCATTGTATCTTGTTTTACAGTTCCATAATCTACAGTTTTACATAACAGCTGGCTATCAGAAAAACCTCACTTAATGCATGCTGTCATAGCCATATTGTACACTTGTATTTCTTCAACAACATACCAGATTAAACACAACAGTTTGTGGTCATAATCTTTATTTTGGGTAACATGACACAGTGGATTATTACAGTGAAGATTCTACATTCAGTAGTACTGCATATCCTGTAGATGATGAATGAATGTCATTTATTACCTTTACAGTAGCCCTCACAGTGCACTTTATTACCAGGTGCATTCTTACACAGTATTAGTTCAGTATTGCCTTCCTTTAATCAATAGCAGCTTGTTTGCTGCCTTCATCTGTATAACATAGCACCTGGCATCAGTCACTTATATCAGTGTTGGTCTGACAAATAATTTATTCAGTACACATTATACCTAATGGCAGTAAATAATGTACTCTTTCTTATTTATTGCACTATATACTGCAAGATAGATCTGTACTCACCAGACTATTGGTGCAGCCTCACAAGGTGGTCTGTGTAGGCCTCTACATTGCAAGTCCTCTCCTCTGCTGCTGTAGTGAAAAAAACATCATTATGCATATCTGTCTATCACATATTCATGCTAGAATTTGGTAAAGCGATGGTTTATATACTTACAAACTACTGGGGCATTCCCATCCGAGCATATTGGATACATTGGGCCAAAAGCACACCCTTTCTCCACTTCAGGTCATCATAATGATGATGCACCTGCTCACCAGTCCGGGAGATTCCAGTGGCACTTGCAAGGTTGTGTGCCAGATGGTCCCAGGCCTCAGACTTGTATTGGGAGCCCTGGTATTGGCCCTGCAGCAGTCTGTCATCATGGTGTTGCACAAGGAGCCCAGCCATGACACTGGACTCCAAAATGCTCCAGCTCTGCACCCGAAAGCGCTCTCCCTCTCCAACGCCAGCCATAGCTCCAGCAGTGATTAAACTCTAACAGGTTCTGGTTGTATTCCCACCTGTGTGGTTTAAATAAGGTCATATTCCCACCCTTTGCTATCATTAGACCATTTCCAAAAATGCTAAGCACAACTCAGCAGTGCGCAAACCTGCTAAGCTGAGTTGAGCAGTGCTTAAAGTGGCAAATGCTGAGCAGTGCTTAGAGGTGTGCAAATCTGCTTAGCTGGGCAAATACTGCTTAGAATGGAACTTCTTAGCAATGCTCCAACCAGCTAAGCACTGCTAAGTATTGCTCAGACAGGTCCTGTTTAAGCATTGCTTAGCTTGGATTAGGAGTGCTTAGCAGAACTGAGATAAGGGCAAACAAATATTTTCATTAAAAAAATAAAAATTGGATATTGGTTACTCATTATTGATAGATTATTATTAAGTTTATGTATTTTACTTTACATGACCTCCCCTATATGTTTTCATTACGTTACAGTACAGTCGCACCCTGAAGGTATCAGACACTTTTAAATGAGAGCTTTCACTTCATATCTTCACTGACACTAGGATTCTGGACCAGCTACACTACCCTGGTTAACAAATATCAATTACTACATCAATAAATAAAACGTATTATAAAAAGCTGAATGACCTGTCTTGGAACACGAACCATGCACCTAGTGCACACGAAGCCATGACTCTGACCACTCAGCAAACTCGGCTGTGAAAATTAAGCTATATAGCTTTTCATTACATTTAAGCACTGCTGAGCAAAGTGTCATGACACGCAAACCCTCTCAGCTGCGCTTAAACTTTAAATAGAATGAAATTAAAAAAAAAAATCCTTTACTTTTACGTGAAACATCACTTCAGTTATGAAATAAGTGTTTGAGGGCACTTTCTTTATTGTATTAATGCCATATGGCATTTTCACAATCCAGGGGGTGTGTTACAGGTACTGATATTACTTCATTTTCAGGTCAGCCTCTCAAGAGATATTCGCACAATGTTCACATTTGTGCCTCATATTTTTGGTCCATTTTTCATGAAATTCTGTTTCTTGGGCAAATCACTGGTCAAATCAATACAGGCTGCATTTGAGTTTCAGGTGACATACTCTTCAGAAAATCCATGCTAATGCAAAACCTGTCTTTCTATCAACTGTCTAAGTTTGTAAGAACAATGAATTTCAAACTATCCCTATTTTTGTGCTTTTCTCTCCTTTTACTAATGGCTTTGTCCAGCCTTCTTGCTCTAAGAGGTTGTGAAGTATGTGTCCAAGGACACTGTTTTTATTGTAAAGTGTCGTTTGGTACTTTTAAAATGAAGGGGATGTGTTACAGTATGTGTAACACACCCCCTGCATAAAGTTCATTTCCCAGTTATCATTTAAGTGTCCCAGGACACTTTCTTTATTGTAAAGTGGTACCTGTCACACACACCCTGCATAACATTCACTTCCCATTCATCATTTCAGTGTCCGCAGACACTTTTCTTATTGTAAAGTGTCGTGTTACACTTGGATAGTGCAGAGGGCATGTTACAGATCTGCAGGCACTACTGTAACAAGTCCTCTGAACTGATTCAGTATCTGTGTACATGGCTCTATCTTAGAAGTGTGCTTTCATTAATATGCAAAGCGCACTGCTGAGAGGGAGATGCAGACATGGACACCATTCACTCCATGTAGGAATAACAATATTCCTATGTGGAGTCTATTAAATCCTGGCCATTAGGTATTCTTCTGCTGTATGGATATTTGAGTAAGGGTCTGGAAGTTATATTGACTGAGAGTCACTGCTGAAGCAATTGTGGCAGTAAAGAAAGGGTTGTCTTGAATAACATCCTTTCATTAGAGAATGCCTGGTAAGGTGACTAATTCATGATGATGTTTTTCTGTCATATCCTACTACCAGGTGTAAAAGCAATTAAAAACTGTCTTCAATGACAGTTATTTTAATTCCACTGTAGTTATCAGTCCAGAAAGACAAAGACAGCTTCTCAAAAATAAAATATAATTCCCAAGAGAATATGTGTATCTTGGTAGTCTTCATCCAAAAACTGCTTTTAGAAAGAAATTAAATGTGGGTTACACTACTACTACTACTATTACTACTGCCTGTAGAAAGTTTGATATGCAAGCACACATTGCAGATGCATGGGCATTGAATACAAGTCCAAAGTGAATCAAACAGGTGATTTAAGAAGTTTGACAGTGATGTATAAGAATGTAAGCATTGCAAACCTTATGATGTAATCCTGGAAACAAATCCCATTCACTATGGAATACAAGATTTTCTTAAATTAGGTTTTCTAGTTTATTTTAAAATATCTAACATCTATGGGAATAATGACCTGCTATTTGGAACCATAATTTTGTCATCTAGACTAATTTATTCAAACTTTTGAATCCGGGATTTCACACCTTGCCTTGCTGTGTCAATAATGATTTGTTTATAGTTAATAGTACTGGCAAAAGGGTGATCAAGCTGACTGTAAGAAGCAATTAGGATTAGATTTCCTAGAAAACACTATTAGAATTAGATTTTGCCATATTTACCTTTAGTAATACTTTATGAATTTTAGGGAATGAAAATTTAGCATACATTAATGCATCCTTGAGAAGTTGATAGCATCTCTCATTTAAATTGCATCATGAAGCATGGGAGGACAAACCTGATTGTTATGTGGTGAACCAAACAAGACCTACATCTTGGAGACCCTACATTTACATTATGCCCTGAAGTTTGTATGAATCCTGTTTCTATTAATGCACTGAAGTTTCAAGCACCTGTTAACTGACAAACAAGACCTACATCTTGGAGACCCTACATTTACATTATGCCCTGAAGTTTGTATGAATCCTGTTTCTATTAATGCACTGAAGTTTCAAGCACCTGTTAACTGATTCTGTAGCTCACATTTCACTGCAACAGTAAGATGCAGGTTGAGTTGTAATACACCTTTTCAGCTATAAATTGTCTGTTCACAGACCTGAAAGGATGTAAACCTTCCTTGTTTCTTTATGCACCATATTAGCTTTGTCTTTTTTAATCTGGAAAAGTCTTAAACAGAAATTCTCCTGAAATATTTTTTGTTGGGGAATGTAAACTGTTTTTTATTTCTTTCAGATTAATGTGAAGAGATTGTTCCCGCAGCGATTTTTGTTAAATTGTTGAAGTGGGCTTCCCAATCATAATACAAATAATTTATTTTCAGACAGTGGATTTCAGATGGAAAATTTAGTGTCTTTCCAAAGGATATGTTTGCTGTAGGTATCCCTTCCAATTATATTCCGGAATAGGAATCAACATATTCAGTCGATATCTGGATTGGTTCCATATGCGATACAAATAAGTCTTTATGATATGAAGATTTGCATGAGTGCAATAAAAAAGTGCAAGATGGCGCAGTGGTCCAGTGGTAGCATTGTCACCTCACAGCAAGAGGTTCTCCAGTTCGATTCTCGGCTGAGGTGCCTTCTGTGCTGAGTCTGCATGTCCTCCCTGCATTCATGTGTGTTTCCTCTGGGTGCTCCGGTTTCCTCCCACATTACAAACGCATGCATTTGGTTCCTTTCTCCCCAGGCCTCTGCTGAAAATTGGCTTTGTTCCAAGTCGGACTTTCCTGTTTAACAAATGTTAAATAAATAATAAAAGAAGCCATGGCCAACAGTTCTCAAAAAAACATCTTGTTGGATGGCCTAGAAAAAAATATAGTAGCACTATCTGAATCCCTCTTGCTCATGTGTATGGAAAGCTTTAATTGACACTAAATCTATAAACCTAGAACACTTGCTGGGAAGGTAAGTGAAGACTTTTTCAATTTTATTTTTACACCCAGAGATTGGAAGTGTATATTTGTCAGTTCTGAGTTCTGCAGTGAAAGTTATTTTACTTTAGCTATAATGAAACAATTGTTAAGAAAGAAGTAGTAGTTATGTTTTGTTCTCTTAAGAGTACAAACACTGGAACTATACATCTACCTCTTTACTTCTCAACACTCTCCTGATTGTAGCTAATTTAAATGGCAGATATGAAAAATGAGACTCTAAAGTAGTTTTTAAAAGAGCAGCTCATTGGAATGTAAAGAAAGTAACTTCCATATCCAAGATTGCCATGGAAGCATCCTTTGGGTTTACCATCTTAAACATTTTAGGAACTTGCTTGGATATGATAAAGTGACTTGTACTTGAGGTCATACAATCTTCTTCTTTCTGAGAGATCTAACAGTTCAGAGTAAAAGCCATGACCCTTTTGACTGATACTTTCTGTACAACATTCTTTATTATTGGATGATCTATCCTCTTTAGGCCTTTATGACCCTTTTGACTGATACTTTCTGTCCTCTTTAGGCCTTTATGACCCTTTTGACTGATACTTTCTGTACAACATTCTTTATTATTGGATGATCTATCCTCTTTAGGCCTTGCTGTACTTGATGTTGAGGTGTTTGTAGAACAAGCTGCACTTGAACTTTTTGAACGAACTAATTTATAAAATCTTTCTTCATTGTTCACATCAAGATTACATAAAAGTTTGCTTCAAATGGCTGTTAGCAATGGGTACGGGTGTAAAAGAGGAGGTAACAGTAATTCTGAAGGTTTCTTGTTATTGCTGCCTTTTGTTAGAGAAGGCATACATAGCCATTTTTACAATGGGGGGGGGGGTTAAAAACCCAAAGTATTTTGATATAAGCAGTTTTATGCAGTCACTTAAGGCCATCTACTGGTCACCTTCATTCTATCTCTTTTTAAGTAATGCTGCACTTTACTTTAATACCATTTTTTGAAATGTCTTGAGCTGTGGTATGTAAAAGGTATGAAAGTCCATAATTTTTGCTCAGACTGTTCCATACGCATTATAACATCAATGTCTCACATGAATTACCTTTGGTCTGCTAACTGACATTCCAAAACTTAATTAGCTTTGGTCTGTATATTGGCATTCAAAAAATAAATATGTCCTTAATAAATGTAGGGAAATGAAAAATCAAGTAATTGAGGATGTTCTCTCAAGTAATAAGTTTCAGGAAAACAGCACTAATATAGATAACCCTTGGGGATTCTGGTGCACCAATGACTAGGTTCTCAACCTTAACCATGTTTTTACCCATTATGGTTCCTCTATTACTACTCAGTTTAGCAACATTTTCATGACTCCGTAAGTAAACTCTCATCAAGCTGTTGAGAAAAGAATTTACTGAGTCATGAAATGTTGCTAAACTGAGTAGTATCCCTATCCTTGCTCAGAATATCTATTTTCATTTCTTCTTCACACAGCATTAAAAACATTTGTATTAAATTCCTGATCATACTAAATCCTGAATCAATGAAGGCTGCAGCTGTTACCACTGTCAATGAATACCTTGCTTCTGATCTAATTATTCATTCAGGCAAATAAATAATGGTGCATTTCATTGGGAACATGTACTAGGAATTCCTGTTCACAAAGGAGGAATCTTTTTTCTGTTTTGTTTTTACTGATATCTGACTCATCATTCTGTTGGACAAACAAGATAGAAGAAATTAAGTCAGATTGTAGAGAAAACATAGAATGTTAACCAAAAATATCAGGCTGCTTAGAATAATCTGGTATGTAGGAGATATGGCAGCAATTAGAAAAGGAAGGTAATATGAAAAAAAATAAGTAAAGCAAGTAGTACATTTTGAAAGGAGAAAAGTAAATGCTTTGCGAAAGATGATGAGGCAGAATGGATGAGTATTGGATGAGACATATAAGCATATGAGGGATATAATTTTGGAGTCAGAGACAAGAAATAAGTAGAGACGAGATGTCTGAATAACACACAAAAAGTAATTTTGAAAGTGTAAAGACTTATAAAAATAAGATAATTTTTATTAAAAGGACAAGGTTGCAATGTATATCAGAGAGCTTACAGATATATTAATAGAAGTTTAATTTAGAATATGACTAGTCTGGACCCTTTTAACAGTAGTATATCATACAGAAGGGAAGGGAAATTCATCACTGAAGATCATTCTACTACAAGAAGGAATAAATACACCATATACATTGAGCATTGTTGGGTAGGTTTTATGGTGAAGAAGATAAAAGATGAGGAGAATGATCTAGAAACACTTGGAAAGGAGAGGTGTCATGAAGTGTGGACAGGTAAAAAAGTAGCAAAAGAGGAAGGATGGAGAAATACAGTGACAGAATTAAAGGAGAGGAAAGACGTTGAAAGAAAAATTAGGGAGTAATTTCTTTCTAGAAAATTGATGGAATGTTTTTGATTAAATTAAAAGATTAATATCTATGGATATGCCTAATTTCAGTTTCTATTCTATTGTAATATACATTTAGTAACATTGTGTTTCTATGTTATTCACATATTGCAGATTTTGGTTGTATACTGTAAGTTGTGACTGTTGTCAATAAAATGTATGATTCTCAATGTAATTATTACTTCGAGTATCATTATTGCTACTAATTAATATTCAGTTTCATTGTACAACACTTTCTTCTATGTCATACCTAAAAAGGATATTTAGAATAGTACAATGTTACCTAGTTAGCAAATATATGTATGCATAAATAAAAAAAAATACATTTTTAAACGGGGACAAAAGAATTAATAAAAACATTGAGCTGTGGCAATTTTAGGAAGGTTTTTCAAAAAAAGTCCATTTAAAGCAGAAATAAAATACAATGTTTTAATTGAAAGAATCGATTACTAAAAGACATGTACGAATGTAGAAGATACACAACAGCATGCTAAAGTATATTTTAATGCAAAAAGAGTAACATTGGTTTATAGGTGTCTATCACTGGCAAAGTTGTCAGTAATGTCAGATTACAAAATTGTCCTGCTCAGTAATTATTCATTGTGATATAATAGCATACCACTTGTAATAATATATGCATACACTGATTAAACAAAGCAATATCTTGACTTCTGTAAAAATATTCTAATTCTATAGCTATTGTTATAATTAAAGATTAATATCTTTCTTTACATTCAGACCAGTTACGTATATTGTGCAGCTTTCTTTCACAGACTCTCATTTGTACCCTGGTGCCAGTCACTAATATCATTTTGTTTCTGCCAATAAAATATTAATGCAAAATATTAAAAATACTATGTATTTTATATGACTTTAACAGAGTATTATAACATTATTTTTGATAATGCCTTTAACTCCATTGGCATATGAGACTGAATGTTTTTCAGAATCACAGCAAGAGGTTTTCTGGTTTGATTATTGGCTAGGTGCTTTCTGAGTAGAGTTTGTATGTCCTTCTTGTGTTTGTGTGGGTTTTCTTTCGGTGTTCCAGTTTCCTCCCACATTCAAAAGACGTGGTTGGTGGAGTGGGCACTCTAAATTGGCCATAGGCAAGAGTATGCTTGTGTACCTGTGGTAAAGAAGAACTGTGACAGGGCTAGCCACCTGTTAGTGTAAACACTGGCTCTAGATGATAGTTATCACTGAAGTGAAACAGCCTTATGTGCAAAAATGAGAAAAAGGGGTAATGGATGGGTGGATTTGTAATCCTTGACAACATACCTCTAAAACATTTTAGCAGTGTGTCATTAACAGAATTATTAGAAAATATTCACATTTTGCACACCATTCCTGCAAACAAATATTGTCATTAACCTGTGTCATACAACAAATTGATTCTTGCACATCAGAAAAAGTGCAATGTAACACTTGTTTCATTCTTTTTCGTTTGTTTGATGGATAAATAAAATATGATTATTTTTTTAAGGAATCATTAAAACAAAGCAGAAAACCTATCTTGGTAATCATATTTTAACATTAATTTTTTGTAGCTGGAAATCTTCATTTCTGTTTTTTTTTAATTGTCAGTGCACCATATATAGGTGTAAGCCTGGCAAATCAAATAGATTGATTTTTACATGCATTTCTGCTTATTTTTTCAACTTTTAGCAACTCTTTACCTTTTTAAACCCCATTTTCCTGTCCTAGTCTCTGAGATTCAGAAACATGCTTAATGCAGCCACACCATGGCTTCCACAGAAATACTGATATGGGTGACAAAAGTTTAAAGGTAATTATTAATTTAAAAAAGAGAAATTTAGTACCAGAACTATTAACTAGTTAAGACATGTGCTTGTAGAAATTACAGAGCCAGTGTAGAGAGTGGTATTTCATGGGTGTGGCTAAAGAAATCTCATGTAGAAGTAGCCTGCATGTTGTAGGCATGCATGTGCATCTTCACATGCAACCTCGCGACATTCTGAGAATTCCTGTGAGTCACTGTGGCTCACATCAATGCCCCCATTAAGTTTTATTCTTTCAACTTGTGAGGAAATTGGAGTACAAGAAATACAAAATGATGCAGGGAAGGAAAATGAGGCAATAGGAAGTGGAAAGAAGAGTACGGCTTGTATTCTTGGGATAGTTGCCCATTTTTTTCAATAAGGGTAGATGGGAAGGATGTGAGGGTACACCATGGAATGGAAAGGGTGTATAGCTATAAAAGCAGTGGTACATAAACAAACATAAAACACAGATAAATATCAAGAGGAGATGCTGACCCAAATGGGGGGTGGGGTGGATAACAATGGATAGACACCTTTTTTGTGAGGAAGGCCAAATGGTGACAAGGAGAATGGTGAAACACAAGGAAAGAAAACACCATGATCGGGGGTGGGGTCCCATAAATTGATTGCTCTGCCTTAGATCAAATGCAGGGAGAGATCAGTGACCACCTTGACTGTCTTTCTTACTAGATCCTACCTCACAAGGAAATCTAAGCAGTGCCAAGCAGCAGTGATGCTCTAAAAGTTTCACAAAGACTTTCTACAGATGGCCATTGTGGATGACAAGCTGCTGGTCTACAAATTTCACCAGCTAATTCTACAGTTCCTGTCTGGTACTGAACTGAGATCCATTAATGTCATCACCAGAGGGAACTAGCAGCAACCACTTCCACTACCTAACCACCACAAGCCACTAAGGACACCTCCAAGTCATCTGCTATATGACCATCATCACCCACTTGAGAGATTAGTCTAAAAGCAGATGGTGAGCTGTTAGGAGATGAATGAGCAGAATACGGACAAAAGACCACTGCCACACCACAAGCACAGCTGTGGTGGATATCACAGAAAATGTTAAAAAATGGATAGAAGGAACAAAAAAAAATCATGTAAAAATGTAAAGGAAAGATAGTAACAATGAAAGAGAGAAAAAAATATTATCTTGTCAGTGTGATAATCAGGCTTATAGGTACATACAGGTAGAATAAACAGTTACAAGGTATGATATTGTGGCAGGGACCATAATGTTCACAACATATTAAATGTCTTATGTCTCTATTGGAAGATATCTGTGCAAGGGTGCAGTAGCACTAGGTTCAGGGTTGGGGGTGAGAAACAATGTCAGAAGAGTTTTGTTGGCCGTGACAGTTCATGAAAGTTGTGTGGGTGTACCCATGTGAGTATATCATATGGCACAGGGACAAATACAATCCATGTGCATGTAGATAGTGTTACTAAGTATACAGGTCAATATGCATATGGTGCCACTGTGGAGAAGCAAAGGTAAAAAAGACAGTGGTGGTAACACATGTAGCTGTCAGTATATGGTGGGTATCTACCATAATAAAATATGATAGTTATTATGGGGCAGTGTTGTTTTTATGCAAAATGTCATGGGTATGCCAGTTACAAGTTACACATGCATGAGCATTCTGTGGACCAATTCATGGACAGAATGATGGGATGTGTACCTTGCATAGAGCAGGACCACTTGCTCTGTGACTATGTCTAGAACATAGTACTGAGTCAACAGCCCTGCGTGTCAGGCACCATGTGGCAAAGTGTGTGATGTATGGGCATGCTGAACTGGACATACATTTGCAGATGTGGCATGTCTGAACCTTTAACATGTGAGAAGGCATGTGGGTTAACATGACACCATATATACAGAAGTTATGTCGGACAGTATATAGTAGGGTTGCATGTGAGTGTTAGAGTTACTTATACAAAATTATATCAGTTGGTAATACAATGCTATCATGTATGCAGGACTTAGTTACACAATGTCAGCAACCATAGTCACCCCTGCATCTGGAGATACACTCAGTCTTCCTCTGGTAAAACAGCTTATCACCCAAATCTGTTCCTGACCTGAAAATCATTAATGAGAATACAAATATCACAAATGAAATACTTATAAGGTACCTTTAAACTGCATCTAAAGTAACAGGGCAATGACCTGCCCTCCATCACAGAAGCACTTTCTCTGACTTCTTCCCATTGCCAAAGTAGATTAAGATGGCACTGCTTCGGATCACAATTCTGGTTCAGCAATGTTCATCACAGTGGTAGATGCCAGTAACTGTAGTCAATGCTTTGGTATAGCAGTTATAGCTATACACTTTATACTGGTAATCCTCATCAGAGTCCTTAAGAAGACACTCCAGGAAGTCTCTTTACATCAAGTAGAGAAACATTTTGCTCTCTTTAGAGAAGCACCCAGAGACCCTTCCACTTCAATGCAATGCATTATTGAAACTCAGTTGCCATTTTTGCACTTTAAACTATACCAGTTGCTTGTTATATTATAGAATGCAGTGTGCTACAGTTTAAAAAGGAACTGAAGTACATTAGGGCTTCACATGAGGCATAAATAGTAGGGATTGCTTGCTGCAAATGTTGCAAGCAGTTTGCTACAGAAGAAAAAAAATATTTTTTTTTTTGTTAGCACTGACATGCTTATTGCTGTATAGCAAAACATTTTTTTTCTTTTTCCTCAACTTAGGGTTGAGAGGGAGGGGGTTTCCTAGATCTGGTAATGGCACCAAATGCCAAAATACTAGCTGCACCTTTGGAAGATGTACGTAGGTCCTGGTTTAGGCCAAGGACTGCATGTCCTACTCCTTGTTATTATTCAGCTGCTCTATATGATTCAGTGTAACTGAGATATGCTACTCTATATGCTGTTGTATCCTGTAATTTAGAAGCATTATAGCTATCTAGCTGGAATTCCCCAAAGAAAAAGTTGTCTTTGTTTCTAGGAGACTAATTTCTACATTTTTTCAACTGCCTGCTTTTTTTTTTTTTTTTGCAAAGTGTGGTATGTATTCTTGCAAATCAGACATAAAATATACTTGAAATACAAGTAATTAATTGGTCTTTGACTTTAAATAAGAGATTTAGGCTCATTAAACTGATGAACTACATAACAATCCTCCAAAACCATATTTCTACCATAATAATCACCATTTTACTAACCTCCATACCACCATATCTTAAGAGCATTCAACAAATCCCCTTATGGAGCCTTCTTCAACCGATTTGTCAGTTTTGATTTTTCCAGAATGGAGTACTGAGGAGGTGACTTGTTTGGGTGAGATTTGGTCTTAGTAGAAGAGCTGCTTACTGACCCTGAGGTTCTGATTAGGTGTATTATAACTATGAAACCTCACAGTGCACATAGAAATACTATGACTGACCAGGAAAATACATAAACTTATTATTTTAATCACTGATTTTATCGATATATTTGCAGTGATCACACCCAAAACAGAGGCATATACAGGGAGGGTAGATTCACTTCCATGAAGGTAATATCGCATTCCAAATGGAATGGTAGAAAACTATTGTTTTTACTATGAATTTGCAAATGGGATGTCTTTTTCTTGAACTTTATGAATTGTACTTTAAAAGGTAAAGAACATGTTTGCTTTCCTTTTAAAGTATGATTCTTAACTTTAAATATTTGAAATGCCTTTTTTGGATGCCTCCAAATGTGAATCAATGCAATGCTTAACATCTCAGTACACCCTCAGAGCACACATTAGTGATTGCTGAGATATATCCAGAGAAATGACTCAGCATTATGAGTTAAATGGACAGAATGGACAGAAAAATGCATGCAATACATGAGATTTTGAAAAAAAATGGAAGGTTAAAAAAGAATAATGTGATTTGATTATATTAATTGTAAATAATAACTTTTTTATGAATACAGATGTCCACTGCTTTCTTGATAAGCACTATGACAAGTTTTACATTCACCTGAATTAAGACCTACTCAGACAGATGGGACGTTAGTTTAATGTCTCAGCTGAAGAACATCACCTCTGGAAAGTACTACCCACTGCACATCCAAGCATCATTTTGGAATTCATGCAGCTGGAGTAGTATTACAACCTATAACCATCTAATCCTCCCATCATCAAAGGCATGTTGGCTACCTTTTGAGACAATTCCATGGCCTAAGATGAAGGATGATATTCAGAAATAAATAATTCACATCTGTATAAGAAATAATGCAGTATGTTGAGAAAGTAGCATAGCTAGAATTGGGCAAAGGGGCAGCTGCCATGAGTGCAAAGTGTAAGGGGCACAATTGCGCAATCCTGATTACTCTTTCTTTACTAATAGCACAAACTGATTTTTAAATGTTGGTATTGCATTTGTGGTCAAAGTTCAGTACTGTAGCACTTGGTGTGTGATCTAACTGTAGCAACTACTTGTAATAAATGTAGCAAACAGTTTGCAATAGTTCAAAAGAAAAATAGGGTTTTTTTTTTGCTTATTTGTTTGAGCGTTCCAAGTGCTGTAGCACTCTGTGTATAGTCTAACTATAGCAATTGCTTGTTAAATGTAGCAAGCAGTTTGCTATAGTTGAAAAAAAACATTTTTGTTTCTTTCTTTTTCTTAAGGCAGATCATCATTTGAGTACTGTAACGCTTCATGTGCTTTATGAACTGTAGTGTCCTCTTGGTACAAATGTACCAGGCAGTTTGCTACAATTTAAACGTGTTTTTTTTTTTTTTTTTTTTAATAACCTAAGCACTTTGGCACTCTGTGTTCCTTATGCATGAACTGTATTAGCTGTGTGTTACAAATGTAGCAGTTTGCTTCAGTTTAAACTGAAGATCTTTAGCACTCTGTGTTCCTTGTGCATACACTGTAGAGGTTGTGTGTTACAAGTACAGCAAGCAATTTGCTACAATTTACAGTCAGCTGAGGAAAGAAGGGTAATGGTAGGGTGTTGAAACTCTGTTTGATTCATGCATTTCAAGAGTTACCAGACTGTGGACATTTTTGCTCATGACCTGAAGGGGTGGGCAGGGTGATATGGACCTAGTTGGCTGGTTAGTTCCTGTACTTCAGAAGTACCAGCCAATCACCAGGTAGCAGAGACTTTTTTCATCCTCAAATGATGTTAAGAAGAGCCAGGTCAGGGAATATCTCTAGGCACTGGGTGATCCATCTAAGTCTCTGCCTTGAGATACTCTGGGCATACATCTCAGTTTCTTTAGTCAAGAATTCTGGACAAAGACAAGAAATAATTATGGTAGGGCACAGCAGGGGATTACTCTACTCTAATTCACTTAAAAAGGTAATACAACATTCTGCAAGACTGGGCAGTTGAGAGGTATAGAACAGGGAGAAAGCCAACTCAGAACCATACACAGCATAATTACATTAGAAGAGAATGAATGTGAGTTGTCTTATATGCAAATGGCTACATACAAGCAAACAAAATGAAGAAATTCAGAAATTTACAAATTTACAAAATTAGGATGATGAGCCATGGGTGTCAGCTATTGGAAATGCTAGGATTTTTCAGTGTACAGGAGCTTCATGTGCATTATGGTGCTAAGATTGGAGTCAACATTAGCAGAGGAGCATCTTTTAGTGTCTGCCTGTGGAGCTAGTGTCCCCAGTGTTGCATGTTGTTGCTTTCTGCATAACAAATAGGTCTACCAGTGGCTTACAGACCATCAACTCCATGACCAGGACACTGTTGACTGTTATTTTGTGAACACAGAAAAACATACAGGGTGCAAGTTTGCATTTGGAATATTTTAGCCTTCAAGATGAAGTCCCAAAACACAAGAGACTGAACAGCTGAAATAAATGAAGCTGCATTTATGAAGTCCAAAATGTTTCTTCAAAGTATGGTGATCTCAGAGTTGAGATATATATAAGCTTGGGGGTGCAGGGGGGCAAAAAAGAAGATTAGAAGAGAAGAGAAATGGTTGACATTTATTTTTCTCCTGAGTTTCCTATTTTTTTTTTTTTTTGGCATGTCGGCACCTGGCATTTTGAGTGACAGCAATTCAATAAGTAGCCAGAATAAACAGGTATGTGCCACCCTCATATGAAATTCAGGGTGAATATTAGATGGCCTATCTTAGTGGAGTCAAACGTTTGTGTAGCATTAACCATTCATGCTACAGGTATTATCTCACATCTGACAGGAGACAGTGTAGTAGTTTCTCAGGCATAAGCCTCCCAAAACCTACATTACTTGTTTGGAATGATGTTGCAGTATATGGAAAAGCATATTTGGTTTCCATGGACAGCAGAGGAGCAAATTATCTTTCTGGGAATTCTATGACAAAACCTATTTCTCTGAAGTCCTGATGGACATTGGCTGGACCCACATTGTCATCAAGGCTCAACTTGCCACACATGGTATACAGTATTTCAACTGTCAGGGTTTCCACACTGTAAAACAGCAACAAACATGACCAAGACTGAGGTAAACCATTACTGGAGAAATAGGAAATCCAAAATCTAGAACAAAACAACTCCAGCCACTGGAAACACTGAGCAGATCTATAGCAGTTTATTCAAAAAGCAATAAAACCACAAAGCTTTCAGGCATTAGTACCAGCTACTTTACCCATCCATATGTAATCGCCTCAGCCCACACTCAGCTTAAATCTGTATCTCAGTACTGTCTTGCATTCCACTAACCTAGCTATATAGTTTATTTCCCAGTCACTATCCTTTTATATTACTAATATTTTATTCACTCATTTCCGTAACGTTTCCTACTTTACTGTTCATTCAATTGTCACTGCTTCTAATGCTCATAGCTTAATATATGTGTGTGTGTGTGTGTATGTGTGTATGTGTGTATGTGTGTGTGTATGTGTATGTGTGTGTGTATGTGTATATATATATATATATATATATATATATATATATATATATATAATCATTACTGTCTTGCACTCCACTTTACTATCCAATGTACATATTTTTTCTCTTTTTCACACTTGCTTGACTTTCATAGTATGATTACTATATTGCTTCCTACTAGCATAACTACTCTTTTCACTAAATGTACTATTTCTTCTACAAATATTCTGTCCTTATTCCACTCAGTTACCTATTGTAAGAATAAATTCTGTTTATATTTCATGTACTGATTGTAGAGTCCAAATGATTTTTATGTATGGAGCGTTTCTCCCCAGGCCTCCTCTGAAAATTGGTTCAGACTATCCTAGTTAACAAATAAAAAAAATAAAAAAAGAAATAGAATATTATAATACATGACCTAGCAAATGGCTATAGGTAGTTGTTGCAATTTTTAGATGAACAGAGAATGGGATGGTGTGGTACTCGAATACCCAGAGTGGCTAGATCATGATGTTACCAACTCCACGATTGCACCACAGTGGAGAACTGTCAGAACAGTACTCGGGGTGAACATTGAGACCACACCACAGTGGTGGACTGTAAGAATGGCAAGACAGGTTGAACGTTCTGACATCAGCCGTTGGCTTCCTCACAGCTGACCAACTGTAACTTTTCAAAACTCCATGTTTTGACATTCTTGAGTTTCACTTAGAAGAACACTGGCTTAAAAGCTGTCAAGGATGCTATGCTCAACATTTTAAGCATTTTCTCATCTAATAGGGAACCTTGTGCAAATTGATGGTCTGTGCCTGGATCAATGACACACATCTGGTGAATGATGCCAAGAATGATATCCATATCAGATAATTTCTGGAGTCACTGTGGTGTTAGATGCCAATATGTTTCTCCCCCATGATGGCTGTGCACAACTCATTGACAGAGTGGCATACTGATGTCAACTGTTGTGGTGACTCCTGTGCAACCTGGGTGGAGGAAACTCTGACAAGACATCCATGGCTAAACACAGGGGATTACAGAAGTTCCATCCTGCCCCTCTACCATTATCTCACCTGTGGAAGATGTGTGAGTGCCCTCCAGTATTAATGTTGCTGACAGTTTGTCATCAGGTTTTGCTACATGCATAGTGCAATACTGTCATTGTCGGCCATAGGTGACCCACTGACATCAGACCCATGCTTGCCTGTTATTTAACCCTCAGTAGCTTAATCTGTGAAAGAATAAAAAAACAATATGCCTAGTGCAGTGTTGGAACATATGTGTCACTTTCACTAACCGCTGATACACATACAGCTGCATGATAATTATGTCCCTTATCTAGGGGCACATGTATACCTTGTCGTGCAGATTACCATTGTTGCAGCTACAATGTACTTGGAGTGAAGATATGGAAATATGTTGCTCTGACAAACTAATTCACGCTAGTGGTAACACTACAGCAGTAATTAAATATGCTAGTATTAACCCAGTGGATCCTTTACAGACACCTGGGCAAATAGCTTCCACATCCAATCCATTGCTAAGGGCGAGGGTTCTTCATCGTCCCCAGATAGGGTTACCAGGAATTCCTACTGCTATATGAGATGCTTATGTGAAACTGGCCTGCTTCCTGTGGTGGACTTGTCCATGCTGATGTCCTCTGCATTGGTTTTAGCTTGTAGTGTCATGCTAGTGCTCCTGTGAAGACTAGCACTACTGTCCTATTATGGCCATCCACTACACTACTTTCCTGTACTACTCATTGTAAGCTGATAGCGGGGCACCTTATATGCCATATCCTTGTCAAGGATACACATGCCTTGTGCATGTGGGCCTGTAACAGCACATCTGACTCAACTGTACTGAACTTTTCCAGCCATTGCCATTCTCTTAGTGCCAGGACATTGGTAGGCAGACGTGTGGATTACTGTGTGTTTGTGTGTGTTTGTGTGTGTACACTTATGCATGGGTGTCCGTGTTGCAGCATTGTCATCCTGGTCCTATTTGTTGACAACAGATCAGCCTGCTAATATGCTGTTTTCATTCAAGCACTGCACCATACTAACAGCAGCAGTGGGCATGTTATTACTACGTACTGCCTGGCAGCACTGTGGTGACAGCATATACTGTGACCTATTTAGAGGAGTTCTCATATCCCTTGTACCATGTTGTCCAGTTTGTGTGCATATGATACAGCACCATACTAACAGCAGCAGTGGGCATGTTATTACTACGTACTGCCTGGCAGCACTGTGGTGACAGCATATACTGTGACCTATTTAGAGGAGTTCTCATATCCCTTGTACCATGTTGCCCAGTTTGTGTGCATATGATATACTGTTGCACCTTACATGACATGACATCAATCTGTCCTAACCTTGTTTTTTCTGTTCTCCATCAGGCAACCTCCACATATAGCAGGACTGCAACCTGAACTCCCTATGTTCTCTGTTCCTTTTCAGAATGATTCCCTTCCACAACAGGACATTAATCAATCCTGTCTATGTTCTTTATTCCTTGCCAAGGTGAGCCACCAAGCATGATGGTGACCTGTTCTGGCCATACTTACTCTTTCTTGTCAGAGTAGCCCTTTCAAGCATAATTGCCCACTGCCTTGCAATATGCTCTGTTATCCAAAATGCCTTTCTGCTCAGTTTCAATTCCTGTTGCTGTTTTACAGTCTTGAGTACACACAGAGATCTATATGGTGTCTATCTTACTTACATGGAGTGCACTCTGTTACATACTATATTCTAATTTTTAAGTTGCTTGTCATAATGTTGTCTCCCACAATATAGTGAAAGCTCTTTTTATCTCACTAAAATGGACCTCACAGTGAAACGATTATGCTAATGAGATGACTCTGAGCTGCAATGAATTCTGTGGGATCTACTTTGAAACATCGCAGCCCATATCATAGAAGATTAGTTTGCCGGCACGATCATCACAAAGATTTAAAAACCTGAATGATGAAGTTTTCCTAGGTTAAGAAAATACTTGCTCTAACGTACACAAAACATGAACAGAAGTAAGTAAAATCCACCTAGGTTATATCTGTTGTTCTGTTATCTGTTGAAGCCTATACTGTGATGAAAAACACTGTGATTTGTTAAAGCATTTTATTTTATTTCCTTTGGAACTGTGCACATTGTGTGGTTTGACATTAAATTTAGTGTGGTGTAGAACTATCAAAACTGCCTTGGTGTTTCTTCAGAAGAGGTGACCCTTCTATTCAGTGCCTTTGTAGTTTCTTCATTTATTTTGCACTGAATACTTCATTTTGTTGGTTATAGGTGTAAAAAGTTAGTTAGCTATTTACTACATTTTTTGGAAATGTGAGTGTGAGAGTGTTGTGTGAAAATGGTATATGTAACTTGGTCATTCTCGCTACTGTTTTATAGGGATGATATTATAATGATAGAGTTTGATGGTGTGGATGCTGAGGGGGAGTATGAAGTTGTGAGTATGAATTGGGGGAATTGAATGGTTATGATATGAAGTTAATTGGGAAGCAGTTGAGAGTAGAATAAGTAGTATAAAGCTAAAGGCAAACATAGTGTACTTGGTACACAGCAAAGGTTTGTTTAGGGGTTAATTACTGAGTTGATGACTAGGTGTGATGGCTGTTTTTGGTAATATTTTATTTATTTAACATTTGTTTACTGAGAAAGTTCTACTTGGAACAAAGTCAATTTTCAATGGAGGCCCAGATAGAAACACTCCAGACACATGTCTTTGTGATGTGGGAGGAAATCAGAGCACCCAGAATAAACCCACATGAATGCAGGGAGGACATGCAGATTCTGCACAGAATGCACCCCAGCTGAGAATCGAACCAGAGAACCTCTTTCTGTGAGGTGACAATGCTACTACTGCACCACTGCACGGTCCATAAATTTGACATAAATTAGTAACTGGAGAAATAGGCTAAGTTTAGGTATATGGTGAGTATTTAGTATACATCATGAACTATTACTTGTTTTTTGGCAAAATAGTAATGGCAGTGATAGATATTTACATAGGCGATTGGTAGTTAAAGTGCATGTTAAGGGATGATCAAAGGTAGAGTTCGTTGATGAGATTAATTGGGTTACGTGGAGTGATTGGATAGCTGGAGATGTGGGTGTGGTTAGGTATAAATTTGGGTGTAGTGGGGGTTGGTGGGAAATGAGGGTAGGGTGGGGGAGTGGAGTGAACTTGAGTGTAGTGAGGGCGTATGGAGTGGGCCAACCCTGGATTATAGAGGTGTGGCTAGTAAAACAATTTGTTTTCTTGGGCAAGATAAAATGTATAGAATATAAAATCTGTGCTTTAAGATTTCAATAGTATGGGTTTGGCTAGAAGATGTCAAAGCCTCAATTTAATGTAATAATCCAATAAAAGTATAGTTTGGGTTTGGCTAGAAGATGTTATAGCCTCAATGTATTGAAAGGTGACCAGGTAAAGAATACGGTGAAGATAATATGGGTTAAGAGAAGCATAAGCAGCAGTCTTCCCTGGTGGGGTGCTCACTAGTACAGTTAGACCCTTGGTATATCCAACAGCACAGACAAAAATATGCTTGTACAGATTAGTAAGATTGGTTTCTGTGTTACAAGTAGGCAGGACTGTTTAGTTACTGTACACCATTAAAATAGAGCTGCCATTACAGCTCCCTGTTTTCAAGTAATAAGGACCAAGGCCCTCCCCCACCCTAATTTTACCTTTTCTAGTATACTGAAGTTAAACTGGTGTCCGGGAAAATTCCTGCACATGTTTTGAAAGTGTACAAGTTTCTTTATTTTTCTTGATGTCATATATTTGTTCATACACCTTTTCCTTCAATTTCCTTTCAGTGTTGCCTATGTAGAACCCTGGACACTTTTGGTGGACAGCAGCATAACAATTAAAATTTCCTGCTGCTCTGAATATATTTGAATTAATAGAGAAATGTTTACCCTCAAATATGTTTGCAATATGAGCATCTTCCACATTTCCCCATGTATGCCCTTTTAGTGTTATTAATTACCTTTGAAAAATCATTTGTGTGATTTTAGTTTTCTTTCTACAGGTTCAGCTGTGTTGCATTTTGAAGGGAGACAGCTAACGCCAAGATCTGCACCAGCCTATATGTCTACTGCTTCATCACCAGCTGTTCCTGGACCTGTATGTCTGCAGGATGATGAAGGTCACATTGTGGAGGATAACCTAGAAGTCTTGCTGGTAGCCTGCAAGGCCAGCTCTCAGGAGAGGAGCAAATGCTTCTGTTCTGTGACTGGTCTGGAGACTTCCCCCTGGGTCAATCTGTGGCAATTGTGATGGCTGGTAATAACCCTGTTTGGATGGTGTCTGAATATCTGCCTTGGCACTATTGAGCATTTCTTCCTATTGTGGTTGAATCAGGAGACCAGAGGTGGCTCCCTCCCATTCTGTTATCTGTGGCAGTAAAAAACATATGGATGGGTTTCCTCAGGTCCTATTACTTTTGCATCATCCATCATCCTCTGTTTGTACACTATTCCTCCCCAACACCAGCTGCCCACCACCTATTAATCTGCAGCTACCCACGTTTTCCCTCATTGTGTCATATACCCTCAGTCAGTCAGAGGATGATATGTTTGTCAACCACTGAATCTTCCCTATACCTTTCTTTATTTCCAAACTTGCTCCTTATTACCTTTCTTCTCAACAATTTTCCATTTTTGTTTAAGAAAAGTAACCAGTCCCATATACAAATATGCCTTTCTTCTCCCACTGTCTTTCCTTATGTGACTTTATTATGTTCTACCTTTACTATCCATTTATATGATGACATGACTTGACACTTTGCTGTAGTGAGTGGCCTTGTGTGGGCTGGTTGCAGTGTCTATGCTGTGACTACAAGGCATTTCATTACCTTCGTGAATGTACATAGCACTTAGGCAAACTCCTTGAGGCTTTCACTTTAGTCACATGACTTCTCGTGGAATGGCCACAGCAGCTATTAGAGCAGCTTTAATGTTTTATGATGCAGCCTTTTCCAAGCATGATGGTGGTCTCTCAGAGCTCATGCACACAAAATTAACAAAGAGCTGCATTGTATTAAATCTGAGATTTTTAGCACAGTATAGAGGCATTATGATTTTTATCTGAACAGCCCTACACCCACCTATACCCACACGCATACATATAATCCCCTCAATTATGCTTTAATAAAGAGAGTAAGAATACACAAATGTCAGGAAACTAATATTAAATGGACAAGGATAACTTTTAGAAACTATTTAACCTTTGAAAGTACTTATATTTATTTGGAAACACTGTATGGGCCACTCCTGAAGACCTACTACTACCATTTGTATTAGTATTAATATTACACAGTAAAATTGGGCACCCTTTGTTAAGGGCCTTAGAGTAGCTGATTGTGGAGTGCATGGTGTCAGTGACCACACACGCGCACACACACACTCTCTAGGAAAAAGAGGTCACAGCAGGTAAATCTGTGCTAGCCTTTCCCAGGTGTATATGTGTGTGTGTGATCTACTTGGAGCAGGGACACAAAACACTGGTTTCCCATTGAGGGTGCTGGAGGACTTGGCTTGGACAGTCCACTGAGGACTTAACCCTGTAGCTGTACTAGTAGTGAGCCTTATTGGGGCCCTGGATAGATGGAGATAATAAGAAATCCAGACCCCAGGCTGACTGTGTTCCCTGTGTGCTCTTAAGGGAAATTATACTTGGTGCAGGCAGCTGCATCTGCAAAATACTGAGAGTATCGATTTGTATTCAAAGTGAATGCCCCTCCACAGTGGTGAGGACTGAGGCTCCTTGATTAGTGGCCCAGTGTGGGGACATCACAAGTAGCAACTTTATACACATTTCGAAATTTAACTATATACAAAATATAAAGTGTGCTTCTTTATTCCAAATTAAGCTACTGTTAAACTTCTTCATATTACATAAATTTACAGGGTGCCACTTTCTTATTTATGGGTTAAAATGCCAGTTTTAATAATTATGTTATTTGTTTTCCATTTTTTTAACATTTATTAGAGTTTCATAAATTGCAGTGGCCAATTTTATAAATTCTGGTGTGAAGAAGGTGTTGAACATTCAAATTAATCTTAAAGAAAATAAATTATAAAGTGTAAACCATCTTTGACATTTTTCATTGCTATTATATATTCAGTTCACCTTCCCCAAAATGTTAACTGGAAAAATATGTTTTTTATGTGTTTCATGTATTTAGCAACCCTTCATGTCCTGACTTACTCCTTAATAATTAATTTTGTATGTATTACCTATAACTTATATCACACTCAACTTTTCTGGTACTATATCAAATTACATGAGTGTTAGCTTCTCAAAACAAAACACCTGAAATGATAATAGTCTATCTAATGGAATGGACTACATTTTCACTAATCGACAGTTGAATATGCATATTTACATGTGTTTTGTATTTCTTGTGCATTTTTAGTGACCAGTATTTTAGCCTTGTGTGATTCCTGTCATTTTAGAACTGGTGCATTAAAAAAACCTTCTATTTGAAAGCTAAAATGTGTGAAATATAAATTAGACTATGTTCGCAAAATGGAAGTGCTTGTATTTTTGTATCATGCAATTTTAATTACTCGTACTCTGTTTAACTTTATACATTTTCTATGTTAATAGCTTGTTGTCAAAAACATCCTATGTATTTTATAGGGAATGACATGGAATATGTCTCTGCCATCACAAAACATCCAGATTATCCTCTTGAGGGTGTATTACAGAAAATTCCATTGTGCATGCACAAAGATGAGTCCAAGACAAAGTATTGCAAAATTGCATGTCAATAGACGATAATATAGTGTAGTACTCTACTGTAAACATGTACCTTTAATGTACAGTCCCTAACCTTGAACTCTCATGCCTTAGCTCATTCATGGCAAACTACAACTTCTGAAATGTTTAGAATTAGGTATATGATTTTATTCTGCCTTCTAAGTGCAAGACATACATTAACCAGCTGTAGAATTAGTATGTTTTTTTCTGAACAGGAACTTAAATGTTCTTGTTATCTTTGTGCTATCTCAAAATGAGCTGTTTTAATATTTTAGGGATAATTTCTAATAAGCCAATGGCTACATAGCAGGGATGCACAGTACCCCACTGCTTATTGCTGTGCACTTTGTGACAAGAGAGAGATAAGTTATTTTAAATCGGACAGGAAATTAGTTAAGTGGCATCAACAGGAATGTCTTTGCAAAGGATAGACCTCTACAAGAAGTTTCTTCATTAATCTAATTTATTTTAGTCAGCATCACAGACTTACTGGTTGTACTCAAACTCTTTTATGCCTAGATCTAAACACATAATGAATGGTGCTAAGACAGGTCATGTAATAGTTTTAGCATCTCCAATTCGCACACCTTTTACTTCAAAACAATAACTAAGATATTGCAATATTGTTTCTAACTCATTGACATTTAGCTGATAAGGTTTGTACTTTTTCTTTAAAAGATCTGCAGTGTGAGGTCTTCTTTGTGCCACTGACAATTTAAAAGGTATAGCTTTTGGCTTCAAGCATTCTTTATATTTAGTCCCCCAGGTTGTGAGACACTGACCATAACATTCCTGTATTTAAATGTTTTGCAAATTAACTTCTTTTTTAACATGATATTTTTTTGATTACTCTCACAGCTAAACAATATTGCTTTTAATCATGTAATCATGCCCCTGTCAGTGGGTACTCATTGGATAAAAATTAATGTATGGATCAGATTTTTCCTCATAATTTCTGTACTCATAGCAATATAAACTCATTGTCACTATGTAAATACAAGTGAAATCATCTGAAATAATCATGGCAACCCATAAACTAATAAAATTAGCAATCACTTCTTAAACTTATTGTGCTCACCCTTGATTGAGTCTTCTTTCTTCGTCTCATAAGACTTAAGGCCCATACTGTTCAGTCATTAGAAGTAAAAAATTCTTTGAAAATAATGCTTATAGTAATTTCTGAAGTCATGCATTGATACACTAAATAGTGCTTTGGGATGAAGTAATAAGTATATGTTGTCACATGCAGGAAATACTAATATATTTAAATATTTTGTAATGTGTAAATAGATTATTATACTGCAAACTGTTCAGAACTGCAAAACATGGACTACAGTAAAGATAATGATATTATTTTTGAATTTACATAGTCTCTACAATCTCCAGGTCAGACGACTATAGCAGCAAAAACTGTTTCTATAGCAATAAAAAAACAATAAATTATTAATCCATAGTAAATCAATAAATCAGCCACAATTAAATTCAAGAAAACTGTGACTCAAAGAATTTAACACCAGTACCAGATAGTTAAAGTTGATTAAACTGCTTTGTTTGCAGACATTTACCATGTTTAGGAATTAAATACTGCTCTGTCAGGCCTGCGCATGTTAGTGTTCTCCATACCCACTCACCCATTATTTGGCATAAGCACTCCTCAAGATACAAGCACACACACACACACACACACACACACACACACACACACACACACACACACACACACACACAAGACCCTATGAACTCAATTGCACTCACAGAAACACTCACTCACACACCCATATGTTTGCTGTACCACACACACAAACACACATGCACACACACGTACTCACTCGTACACATCTATGCAGCTGCATTCACACCCCTACAGACATGCATACACATTTTGAAATACATGCACAACAAAAAAAACATACACCACCCTCATTGCTCTATGATACCTCCTTGCAGTAGAGGTACCAGTCATGATCATTCTTATAGGAAAAAAAATCTCTCAGTAGAGAGATTCTCTGAATTGTTGTACATTATTAATCCAGTTTGGTGCCATTTCTGGGAGATCATGTGGCTAGTTGGCAATGTCCACTTCCTCAAACTGACACAAATGCAGGCAACTTCATCTGAGACACTATTGTCTGTTATATGGTCCTTTTCTGTGAGAAACAATAAAGGAAGAAAGAGGTCTATGAATTTATCCAGGCTTACCATAATTCAGAAATCTTCCAAATTAAGATTTCCACATTATGGAAAGCCATTCTGAATCCCATGGCTGCCATTTATTTTGCTAAGATAACCGTCAAAATCATTATAAAAAAGTTTCAGAAATAAAGTATCTTGCTAAAGAAAGTCTCTCATTGTTAATGACTACCATGGGAACCCATAATGACTTCTAAAAATTATGTCTGCTTTCACTGTTTGCTAAAGTAGGTTATCATTTCTGGAAGAGTGCTTTCTGGGTGTCTCTCTATACTTGGTTATTACTTTGTTTTTAAAGTCAGTTTTAGGCATTATTTCAATAGGTATTCATTAATCACATCAATTGATTTACTCACTGGTAACATTTTATTTTAAAATCATGCCTACATATTAAGCTGGCTAATGTATCCCTTGTGATTAAATGTGTGGGAACATTTATGATGATTTTTAAGAGCTTTCAGTAAGTGGCTCCAGTTGGCAGTGCTTATAACAGACTGCATTTGATTTGTAGAATTTTTTCACTTCTCCAACACACTATGTCAGATAGTTAGATACGGTAGCTGGCTTTTCTTTGTCACCTGTTAAGCAAATATATTATTTTGCAAGTAATATAAGGGAAGGCAAAATTGTCTCATATTTCTTGCAGAAGTTAGGAGGTGTGCATGTTACTTAAACTTGTTATATATTTTTTTCTTTTTACCTGCTCTAGACTAAATCAACATTGTTAACTTGCTAATAAAGACATAAATACATATAGCATCAAGTAAAGCTTTCAGTCAAAAATGAAAGAAGATACCCAACAGTTTGAAAATAGTAATTTGTATGTATATATATATATATATATATATATATATATATTTATTTATTTATTTATTTATTTATTTTGCATTTGCTAACCGGAGATGTCTTAATGAGCTGAAAAGGCCCCTTTTCAGCAGAGGCCCGGGGAGAAAAGCTCCACATAGAAAAATTACAGATACATTTAGACATGATCAGTATACACACAAATTACAAAAGACATGTTTTACAGTGGTATGCAGCACATCAACAGTTACAGTGGAGAGAACTAACAAAAAATATTAATTTAAAAATAAAGGTACTTAATAGATTTGTGGTGTACAGCTGAAAGTTGGAACATAGGCAGAATACATACATAGCACACAGGTACAGTACATAAATTGTAGATTAGCCAGTGATTGTGAGAATAATTTTCAATCTTAATCAAGTACTCTAGGTTTAGTATGTGTACCTTATCTGCTTTCACTAGCCTGGGGAGCATTCATGGCACTGCCAACTTTGCTTGAGATGTTGTCTGATGAGGTCTTTAAATGAGGCTTTGGATGATGTGCTTTGAATGCTGGTGGGGACAGAGTTCCATTTATTAGTCACTGAACTACTATATAGTGCATCTCCAAAGCTATTGTAGCTGTTGGTGACTTCTAGTAGTAGTTTGCTTGATGATCTAAGAGGCTTTTTGGCTGAGTGATGTTGTACTAGGTTTTTGAGGGCAGGACCCTTATTGGGGAGGTAATAGAATGACAAGAGGCAGAGCTGATTGTAGGTTAGGAGGTTGGGCAGTTCAAGCCAGTGGAGCTGTTTCAAAGCAGTACAGTGATGAGTTCTATATGAGCAATTTGCAGCAAAGCGGGCAATTCTGTTATAGCAGGCTTCCATTTTGCTTAGTTCAGTTTTGTTGAGATTAGTCAGAATGGGAGATGCATAGAGTAGGGTGGATAGAAGTTGGGAGCGAGCAATGGCTGATCTTGTGTTGTTGGTAAGAAATAGTTTGATAGGTAGAGTGATCCCAGATTGGCATGTACTTTTTTAATAGTTAAGTTGAGATGACTATCAAATTTTAGGTGGGAGTCTGTGGTTATTCCCAATAGCTTAGCCTGTGCCACTGCAGAGATTGGAGTGGCATTTGTGGAGTAGATAGTGAATTGACTGTTATCAATGTTTTTGTTATAACTCGTTATAATCATAAGATGAGTTTTCTTTGGATTGAGGATAAGCTGGGCTTTGGTTAGGTAGTTTTTAATGTCAGAGAATTCTAGTTGAGTTGTTTGCAGGTGGGGGGGGGTTGTGCAGCACAGCTTAAGGTACTGTCATCTGCATACTGAATGATAGATG
>NC_056737.1:1865802295-1865812295 GCF_019279795.1 Protopterus annectens
ACCGTGATATGCCAATGCGGGTATTACATAGATGGGAACAGGTGCACATTTTCCAGTCCCTTGGGCACAGTACATCACTTTTATTGCCGCTACCTGGATGATATTTGTATCATCTGGGACGCACTAGATCAAGTAACAGGTTTTCTGGAATATATCAATTCTTCCACTGATTTCCTTACATTTACTCATGAAATCAGTGAGAATGAGCTTCATTATTTAGATGTAGCAATCCTTAGAGATGCACAATCAATGGAATTATACTCTAAGGTTTATAGAAAACCTTCATTTTCCAATTCCCTGCTACATTTTAACAGCCAACACCCATTCCAACAAAAGAAAGGAATAGTTAAAGGTCTGCTTATTAGGGCATCTCGTATGTGTAGCAGATTGCCTGATTTCATTGCTGAAGCTAACAACCTCAGGGTGATGTTTATAGAGAGGTTATCCTGGATTATTTGGTGAATAACCTTATCCATGAGATTCTTAGTAAAAGGGACTCGTTATACACACCATTGTTTGGGAACAATGATGTTGGTATCCCCATCCCAAGGCCCTCTAGCACACAAGCACAGGAGAATTCTAGCTATTTTATTTATACTTTTTCAGAGAATTCAAGGAGATAGAGAACACAATTAATAAGTTTTGGTTTGTGCTACAAACCAATGATGAATTTAAAAACTTGATTCCAAAGAGACCAGCTTTTGTTAGAAAAGGAGGTCGTAATTTAAAAGAGGTGTTTGAGCAAAGACATATCACTACTTGTATGACAATTCAACAAAGGAATGGCACTTTAAATGCGACGCGTGCAAACAGTGCCCTTTTATTATCAATAGTAACCATTTATATCTTAAAGCACGTAAAACAAACTTGAAACCACACGGTCACTACACTTGTAACTTAAAGGTGTGGTATACATTGGGTATTGTTTGACCTGTGGCGCTTTTTATATAGGAAAAACTGAAAGGGAATTTAGGAAGCGCATATATGAGCATATGTATGATATAGGTAAAAAGAAAGATAGTAGCATTCTATAAACATTCCCTTTGTTGCCCTAATTTCAAACTTTCCTTTATGGTGCTTGAACAAGTTCATCCAAGTAACAGGGTGGAGACTGGGAATCCACCCTGGAATTTAGGAATTAATCTGGCAGCTTAGGGCTTGATGCTAGCAGTATACCTGGCATGAATGAGACGCTAAGCATAGGGCCAGTTCTCAAACTCAGAAGAGCCAGATTATAGCTTATAACACACACAATTTTAATATAGGTTGACATTTTATATAACAAATTCAGTAGCTGACAGTTTGGTTGTTTGGTGTACAGACAACACTTTGTTGTCTATTACAATTTTATGCAATACTTGTAGGCTTGAATGTTGTTTTAACAGTTTTTTTAAATGTAATGTTTTAAGAAAATGTTATTGTACAGTATATGTTTAATATATTTGTATATGAAATCAATTTTGGTTTACACAAACATTTACATCCCAATAGACTTTTAGTAACAAGCTAAAAGGAAATGGTATATGTCTTTAAATAATTTTCTGCTAGCTTGTTTTGTTTAATTAACAATCAATTTAAGCATGTGATTTAGGTATATAGGTAGTGCTTTCACAGTTTGTTGATGGGTAGGCAATCCGGGCATTAACTTGGAGCTAAAGTGCCTTAGGGGCAGGAGGGGTTGCACGGGCACTTCCCCATAGTGGTTGAAAGGTCCAGATCAGTCTGCCCGATCTGACACATGAGAATTGAGGCTTTGCTTAGCAATAAGGTGCCTAAAAGGTGGACATTCAGTTTTGGGACCAAATTAAACATCATGGCTTGTTTACCAGGGGTACTTGTAGGTAGTGGACACTAGCAGGTTTGACCAGGTTGCATGCTGCTCAAAATATCTGCCACCGTGGAGCGGTTGCCATCATGCACTATTTGGGGTGTTTCCCTTAACAAAGGGACTTGTTCATATGGGTCCTTGGCGGACCTTCAACGGTGGGTATTTATAGAGCCTATCTGGAGTGACAGGTCTGACAGGGCACTGGTGTAGCAGGTCGGGATGCATGTCATTCTTACAGGTTCATCATCGACTTACGACATGGTCGGACTGTGGAGCTTGGAATTAGCTTACTAAAGATTTATGCTGTGTATGCTTTGAGCATGACCACCTAGGCTTACTGACATCTACCATGGCTTTGGTGACTATGTCTACTACATGGTCTGGGGATTCAGTTCTGAATGCATATGGTGATTTGCATTGCAGCAGGGCGAGCTAATAGATTGTATTGCAATTTCTCGATGTTGTCAAATTCTGTGGACTTACGTAGTCATTGCATTCACTGTGAAGCTGGAAGCATGCAGGCAACTTTTCAGTTTCTGGCCATTCAGCACACTGCTTGTGATGCATCCATGCATCAGCATTCTGACTACTACATTTAGTCAGTCGATGCGTGAGTTTGGTTTTGCTACCTGATGTGCCTGTCTTGTAGGCATTACGTTTTGGCTGGATTTTTCATATTGCTAGTGCTGGATTTCAGGCTACTGTTGAGCACGGGATTGTCGATGCGATTCACTGTGTGGGATTGGCGGTTGGGTAGATGATCAGTTGCAATTTATCTGTTGGTTGGGATCACTGTAACTTTGTAGCAACTACCAGTTTTTGGTAGGGCTCAGCATTCTACTGAGGCATTTTGTTCTTAATGCTAAGGGGGCACAGTTCACAGTTCAGTGCATCGGTTAGGGTCAGTGTCTGGAATTATTGTTCTTTGTTGATGGTCTTGGAGTCTTATGGCTAGGATATCGATTTGCAGGATGGGTGAGCATTGTGAGCATGAGGAACTGGTGCTATGCATGTCACATGTTATTCCAGGACATGTGCACTGCTTACAGCCCTTCAGGGGCTGAGGCGACATGTGGCATTATGCTGACATCACTGGATTTGCTGACTTTTAGGCATTTCAGGCTTGGAGTCTGGGAATGCTGAGTGGGTGCTGTTTATTGTCAGGGGCATCTTTTTATGCATGCAGCTTTAAAGTTGGGATTCATGGCTGTAGGGGCTTACAAGGCACTGATGTGTGTGTGTGTGTGTGTTTCAGTGGTAATGCGGAGGCTGTGAGTTGGCTTTGATGCTATGAGTGTGATAAGGATGAGCAGGTTCCTTTCTGATTAGGGAGCGGTAGTATTGCATCTGGGACTATGGCTACAGGGAGGTCCATCAGGTTAACCAAGAGCATGTGGACTCTACAGAGTACTATTCAGCATGACTTATCAGGCTTTTTAGGAGACAACACGGTACTTAAGGAACCTCTGCTAATGTGCCTTTGAAATTATGCTACTAGCTAGACTCATTAGAGGGTTGCATCAGAAGTTACCTCTAGGCTAGGTACGGGTGGAGTGCTTTAGTATTTGCCAAGATTCAGTGGATCTATGCTTAGTGACAGCTAGATCCAGGAGGGGATTTTTCATCGAGCATTCAAAGAGGCTGTATGTCATCAGCAATTGGCAGGGGTGATGCAGCAGGACTCATTACAGACATTGGCGAGGCGGGAGGGTACAGATTTCAATTTTTCTTATTTTGGAACCAGATGTACCTTACTGTGACTTGCAGGTGCTGTGTTAGCTTACATTATTTTGACAACACTGGATTAGACATTGCATTAGAGTACCACAGATAGGATAATCATTTGGTTAGGACTCCATTGTGCAATTTATGTAACCCGAAGTAACAACTTATGCTGTGAATTCATGCATTCAATTTGCTGATGTCTTAAAGTTTAGTACAGATTAGTACATTGTGTTCTCGGGAGCCTTTAAGTGACAGGCTTATGGTGGGTGTTGTTTGGCTTACGGTAGGGGCTTTGAGGTGGAGGCTGGAGGATGTTCACTAGAGGTCTTCAACGACTCTTATGTCAGGATGACAACATTTTGAAAGGTGTATCATCAGAGGCCAGCATGCATCCTGTTACTCAGTACCAGTGGTGATCGTCCCACCCAGTGACATTAGGGCTCAAGATTCTTATTGTTATCAGGGTTGTGATTTGACCTCGCCCTGTAGATTGCTACTTTATGTCTGTAGGACAGACTTTCAGGACCCAGCTGGGATTTGATTAGCCAATTGTGACTTAAGAGTTTGTACTAGTGCCCCTACATTTACATGCAAGAGCTACTATGAGTACTCGAGTTTGTGGCCAAAAAATTGTGTAGCTGAGCAGATTTTGTCACGATGCACCCGAGCAGCACTGAGGTACTATCTACTTATTTGGACCCACTCTTGATGTCACCACCATTTAGTGACTCAGATACTGCTAGTGGCATCCCCGCCCAAATTACATCTCGAACCCTTCAGTCCAGGTTAGGCAGAGAGGTAACCCAGAATTTTTTCAGCAAGGTGGTGGCATGGTTTAGTTCTACCGTAGGACTTTTGAAAAGTTATGATCTTCACCGTCTATGTTCGCCAGATGATGTCCAGTTATTTTGCTCTGTTACCAACCAAGGCAAGCTCCATCCTCCGGACTGCCATTGATTCCCACGGTTTACTGATTTCTCCCATTCCCGGACACCCAGTTTAATGCTTCTGCAAATGACTGATCGACCTGCTACTGACGCAGTTACCCTCAACGACTGAGTCATGTTAGACCTGTTACGCTCAGACCGACGTTAGATTTAATATGAGAATATAATTTTGTTTTCATTGGTAATTCTTAGATTTGTTCATTGTACACTACATGATGCACTTCAAGCTTTCTACTCTTGAGTTTCTAGCCATTCTACCAGCTGCATCACCTGCCAACACCAGGCTTGATGAGATCGTAGCATCTATCTGGTACATTTATTGGGCAAGCTTACTGGTCTCTGGCAGCCCATGATTCTCGTCTCTCTAATTATTAGTGATCCGAACTCATCCACCTATCCCAACTCTCCATTGTTTGATACAATGCCTACTCATGTAGTTATTGTAGCTTTCCAGTTACCGCCATGTCATGATCCACTTGCCTCCAAATGTCAACAAGTTTGTTACCCTAAGTCCAATAAAAGTGTTTATCAGCTATATGCAGTATAGGGTTGCATCGGCAGGGTCTTGTAAGCCTATGCATCTGTAGCCGGGTACTGACTGGACGCCTTCAAGTTCAATGTTAGTATGATTTAGCCTCGAAAGCAAGAGCACCGAGGGGCCACCTCTTTGTTCCACTGTTTAGTCATGCAGTATTGCTCCAATGCACGACCTCCGCTACAACCATCTTGATCAGGTGATTCCAGTATAATCCATCCTGGACTGAGCAACCCATGTTGTGAGACTACATCCAAGTTACCATAAAGTCTGATTTATCTACTCTGGCCTTGACCTTTTGTGCATTGTACCTGTCTCCTTTGTTTTCTACTGGATCTTTGCGGGGACTGCTGTGCAGGTCCATGAGTTGGAAAGGAAGTTTATGGCTCCACTGACACATGCCAAAATCACTATGTATTTCAACATGATGTCTTTGAGTAATGTGCTTATTCTGAGTCATTAGGCATAGAGGTATGTAACGCTCCAACTTTGTTTACTGCATAAACCTGAAATCTCATGGTCTCACTCCATCATAGCCTAGAGCACCACACATAGTTTCTGAGCGGCAATGTAAAGACCTGAACCCAATGCATGCATTCACCTACAACAACAACAACAACTTTAGTTGCATGCTTACATGCCAAACAGAAGCAAATAAATGCAGGTATGCAGCCCCCATTACCACCCCTCTACGATGTGGGTTTAACCATGGTCATTTCAGGTGCGATGGTGGCACGACAGCTACTTTATTTGCATTGCACATATAGGCCAAGAGGAGGAGCTCTCATTCACCATACTGTTCTTTCATATTAAATAGGATTGCCTGCTAATGCGCAGAGTTACCACTGTTTTGTCAACTGACACTGATGTTTCCTTCCCTTACAACCACCAGCTTACCGGGCTGTTGTTGAGGCTTGGAGTCATGCGACTTACATTTTGGCAGCCTTAAAATTATTGCCAACCTGTAAATATTTAAATGCTGCGGGCTTGGTAACACACATATACACATACTTGCAGATAACTTGCCCTGATACAATAGGCAGGTTTTTTTACATCCTGATCCAGTTGTGAACAGCATGCTTAGCTGATCAGCTTTACGCGGAGGAGATAGCTTTAAACTAACATGCCAGGATTAGTCCATTGCCATGCTATCACCCACATTTGTTGGGTTAGGAAATTTTTGTGCATACACCCTTTATTTGTATCTGTCATGGCTCTATCAGGCGATTTTGTAAACTTTGTGTTGATAGGAATATACTGCCAATAGTCAGAGCTGGAGCAAGTGTTCATTCGTGACGCACCTATTCATGGTTGCTTCCTAGTATTCCCGTGTAGGAGATAGTAGCAGGATTGAACATTGCCCACCTATTTGAATTGAAGGAGTAATGCGACTCATGCGGGGTATACTGTATTTGCATAAATTGGCTGACCTTCGAGGCCAGTCATTGGTGCATGCTAAGGAAGTGGAGGACTGTGCGTGAGTTTGACTCCACAGTTCACCCAGGAGCTTATTCCTTAGCGCACGCAGCCATATTGCCTCCATGTCAGCTCCACGGACATTCTTATTGCGGATGCTGTGCAGAGCTTGCTGATCTTGGGTACAGATTATCTACTGAGGGGCAATTACTATGCACACACATGTTATGATGTGGTTGCACACATTCTGTGTTGTACTCTGCTGGATGAGGACTAGATGTTCTTAACGATATTGGAGGTCACATCGGATTTTGTTCTACCACTGTGTTTGATCTTAGTGTGCATCATTCAGGGCGTATTCCCATGGCAGAGTACTGCCTGGTCTATACAAATTCTTTTTGAATTAGTGGCCACATGCATGGATTTTAGTTAATTTTGGGGTTGACTAGGGTTGTAAGGGCCTTTCACATTATTGTGACACTACCATTGCGAGGTTATCTTGAACCTCTGAACTGATAATTATTCACTTAGTGCTGTACTATGCACAGCATGCTGAAGGCTGTGGTAAAGGACCACAGCCACTTACAAGTAAACCCAACATGTTGCACAGTGGTGGAGGCAACATGGACATAAGTGGCAGGCAGCATGCTTTGACAGTGGCATGCATTTTCTGTGATGCTTATGGTGCTTACTTGACTGAGGCTTAGCATTGCTTTTGTACGTGCTTATCAGTCCATGGGCAACTTGATGGACATATATCCACCTGTACTTGACATGGCAGGCTGGTAGGCAGGCAGGCATCTGATGTGTATTTTGTCATGCCAAGAGGACTCAGTCTGGCTCGCATTATCTTCTATTCTTTACAAACAGTCTTCCAGCATGCATGTCATGGCATGCTGACTTAGTGCACTATACTGATTCATCAGGATGCGAGCGATTGTACTGATTTCTAGCAGGTGCTTTACATTGGTCTAGGAGGTACTTCCATTATAAAGAGTATATATACATTTGTGCACTAGGTGTTTTCACATTTATGGTCCTATGGAGTCAGACCCCATAAACGGAGTGAGTTGCTAGGCAGGTGCCTGTGAGGAACTTTCAGTTTGGGTGCAGGTACTCAGTGTGAATGGACTTATCTTGTGGCCACGGAAACAGATATAGCAACCCCACTTGATTTGACTCCTCTATGAGCTTTGAAATTGATATTAACTGAATCACAGGCTTCCAGTGAGAGGTCATTAACAAAGAGAAGCTGTGTCCCAATGACAGTCAGCCTTCTTCACTAGACTTCATTGACAATTCGGACAGTGAAAAAATACCCTTTACTCACTTGTGGACAGTGGTGGGGAGGGTGGAGCTCACCTAATTCTTGGTCTTGGTGAGTTACTCTCATCAGATTTTTGAGATACACCTGCACTTGAGCAGGACTAAGGGATTGCACTCTTTTCATGCAAAATTGTGGTGAGGCAGTAGACCTCAAGAAAACAGGAGGCACACACAGGAGACACAAGACAGACAAACAAGACAGACAGAAAAAAAGAACACAGACAAAAGACAAGGAGGGCAAGACAAAAAGAGGAGACACAACAAAAAAAAAAAAAAAGAAAGACAAAACATGAAAAGAGGAAACATAAAGAACAGGAAAAAAAAACACATAGAGGAAAAATATAGATATATAATAAGAGAAGAAAAAAAAAAAAAAAAAAAAAAAAAAAAAAAAAAAAAAAAAAAAAAAAAAAAGGAGAAAAAAAAAAAAAAAAAAAAAAAAAAAAGAAAAAAAAAAAAAAAAAGAAAAAAAAAAAGAGGAGAAAGAAAGGAGAGAAAAAAAGAGAAAAAAAAAGGAAAAAAAAAGAAAAAAGAGAGAGGAAAAGGAAAAGGAATGAATAATAAGGATACATAAAATAAGGAAAATGGAATGGAAAAAATGGAACAAAATGGAAGATGGAAGAAAAAAATAAATAAGAAAATAATATAATGAAATAGAGGAAATGTCAAAAATATAATACAAATACAAAGAAAGTAATGAACACCATGAACTAATATAAAATACCCACATACATTTGAATGCACTAAAATTAAATTTATCCAGGAATAAATCATATAGAACCATATTTTGTAAAATAAAGAACATCTTATTCATAATTGCAAACTGTGCTTATATATTGTTTGTTTCATACATTGTTATTGGAAAATCATGAGAGACTTGAGATACATTTAATTGTATAAATCTAGCATCATAGAATTATATTGAATTAAATTTATTTATATTGAAAGTGCATAATATTTAAAGCAAAATAGGAGGTGAGAAACAATGGATCTTTATGAACATCTTTTCTTGAATTCTATAAATTAACAGACATCATGCAAAACAATAATTTACTTTTATAATATTTCTTTTAATCATTATAGTGCAGTACCATTTAATGTTTTTTCAAAAAATGTTAAAATTTTCCACTATGAATGTATCAAATATTGTCCTTTTGATATTTTAAACAATCAAAGAACATATCAGTACATCTTTTATGAGAGACCATTTTAACAATAGATCAAAGAACTAAAGGATAACATTCAATTATGACATTATGCTATCAATTTATGTAATTGTGAGTAATATTTTCTATAAAACTGTCATTGTGTTCAGTGTAAATTTTTGCATACATAATTCTTCCTTCTTCCATGTGCTAGAAAATACACATAATGTTATTCAAATTATTTCTGATATGTGGATTCAGTCCACTAAAAATTATCATGCCATAGTGTGTTTAAACTATTTTAGATTTATATAATTTTAGAATGTAACTTCCTAGATAATTTCTACAACGAGGTCCTTATGGACCTTGGGGATACCAACAATAGTGCCTATAACAGGATGTTCCACTTTCACAAAATTCCCAAGGTCCAAATCAATGCTCCCTTCAAGTATTAAATCATTAACTAATGTGTCCACTCTCCTGTACCCACGACACGGTAGGGAGAGAGGAGACCCCACCGCTACAGAATTCGTGCAGAGTATGTATAACATTTTGTCCACATATAGTGTAACCGGTATGTAACCTCCTCCCCTTTATCCGGTTTCATTATCCATAATGTATATGAAGATACTTGTAATGTATATGAGGGAAGATACTTCAGGCAATCCAGTTAGCAAGGTGAGCGCCGATGTGGCGCCATGCAGCGCCCTATATACGCAAACCTAGTCCTGTACAATTGGGAGAAGGAGTTCATTTTTGAATCTCCATGGATGGACCACATAGGTTGTTACCATCGCTTCCTGGACGATATCTTTCTTGTGTGGAAGGGGAACAAGGGAAAGTTAGATGACTTCCTGAAATATATCAATTCTTGCAGTGATTACTTTAAATTCACTATGAATGCAGACCAGACAACTATACCATATTTAGATGTATTGATTACACTATATGATGGAAAATTCAAGTCCAACATTTTTAGAAAAACCACATTCAGTAATTCCTACCTACACTACACGAGCAGTCATCCGTGGGCCCAAAAGAAGAGACAGAGTATTGTAAAGGGGCAATTTATTCTTGC
>NC_056737.1:1865817295-1865847295 GCF_019279795.1 Protopterus annectens
CTAAATTAGGATTCCTCTCTTTTTGGAATGCCACATTAGATTCTTGTTTGTAGTCTCTTCCTTCTTGGTGGTTCAAGGCTAGTTAGGATAGTTAGAAAAGGTGTATTGAATTGATTTACAGAATCATCTAATGGGGGGGATTTTTAGGAACTTCCAGTTAATAGATGACAATATAGTAATGAACATTTCTGGGTAAAACTTGTAAAGGTTGTGTGCTATTTTATAAATATGCTGCTTAACTGGATGCCTGTGTTGTCTGTTCATATGGATTGAGATGATCACTGAGGGAGTCTGACATTGTACCTGTGGTGGTGCATTTGCTAAGTCTGATATTAGAATCCAGTCTAATAGGGAATTTGATATCTTTCTGTAATGTGTGGGGCTTCTAATTGGTTGTGCGAAACCATATAAGTTCATGCTAGATGTAGGGGAGTAAGAGTTTGTGTCTAATCAATTGACATTCACATCAACTCGTAATACTTTTTCCTGTGGAAATGTTATGGATATTTAATGTAAGAAATCTTTTAGTACAGTTGTAATGTCACCAGGTGGGATGTAAAGGACAGTAATACATATTTGTTTATAATTTGTTTATTTTGAGGAAAGCAATAAGAAGGTCTGCTAAACTTAATTTTGATATTGGTTTTCTGTAAGGAGAAATGTAGTAGGTGTTGGGAAATATTAAAGCAATACCATCACCTTTCCTCTTTATATGGTCATTACAGATGATATTATAGCCAGGAGGTATAACTTCAGAGTGGTTTATGCTGGGTTTAAGTCAAGTCTCAGTTACAGCGATAATGTCAGGGTTATGTTGTATAATCCAGGCATATAGTTCAGAAGTTTTATCCTTCTAACATCTATTGCAGCAAAAATTAGATCACCAGGGCTGGGGATTGACTGTAGTTTGGTGAGAGAAGTGTATGGCAGAAAATTATCTTTGTGTTCATTGTGATGGGTCAGGCCACGATTAGGGTTTGTATATATAGTGTGTGTGTGTGTGTGTGTGTGTGTGTGTGTGTGTATATATATATATATATATATATATATATATATATATATATATATATATATATATATATATATATATATATAATGTGTATATATATATATATATATATATATATATATATATATATATATATATATATATATATATATATGTGTGTGTGTGTGTGTGTGTGTGTGTGTGTGTGTGTGTGTGTAAATATAGATATAGATATGACCTAACTTTACACAGTTAAATTCTTTTGGCATTTATTCTGCATGAATATAATAGCCATATGCTGTGCAAACTGTAGTGTGTAAATATATAATGGAACTTCATAGGGTATAAGTGAGGCAACAAAGGAAACGACTGGCATACATTTCTGCTTAGGTGCACATTGCTGGCATAGATACTGTATTTTAACTCTTGCACCTGAGATACATGTGCCTGAGAAAAAAAGGGTCATTATGCTAAAGAATACAGCTGCATGATGAAGTCTAATATGTACAAACCAGAACAGCACCCAAAGGCCTAGTGTAGTCTTCCCTTATACAGAAGAGGAGTAGCACAAATAACTAAAAATGACCCACTAGGGAAAAGCTGAAGCAAACCATATCTTATTGAAAAACCTGAATGACTTGTTCTGCTACAAAGATTTGTTTGCTTAAAATGCTAAATTTGATTAATCTCATAAAATCAGATGGCCATTAATTCTTAATCGTATTCTCATGGATTCAATAAACTCCGCGTAGGCTTAGTGTGAAGCCTACACGGAGTTTACATGTTAGCATGATGAGCAGCAGCACCAATTCCATATGCATGCCACAGATCAAGCTTAAATGAATACAAGCACAGTTTTGTGGCTGACAAGCTTGGTTTTTTGGCCAGCAACAGTGTTGCCAGCCAGAAAACAGAGTAAAGAAGCATGAACACCTTAAGACAGCAGACATGTTTATCTAAGGCCAAACTAGTTCTGCAGGATAGCAAGGACTGCCACAATGACTACCAGGGCTTAATATAAAGCAATGCATAAAGTTCTAACACATTATAGTAAAGTATAGTCGGTGCAGAATACTGTGCAAACCTGTTTGAGGCATACAGAATAAACGTTTTGGTGGTGATCAGCAAGTGTACATAGACTGCATTATAAATAATTATTCTGAGGAAGTGTGTGCATTGAAAAGGGCCATGCACATGAACTGTAGCAATGATCACAGGGGAAGAGGACCAGTGAAGCATGGTAATGTACAGCTGATGAGGGCATGTCAATGTACTTACACCATGAAGATTGTAGCATGAGCACTAATCACATATCTGCATGATACAGTAGGCACTGCTATTTACACATTATGTGCGGGCATAGTCATATCATCATGCATTTACTGTATATTATGTGACTGTCACACAAGATGACATATCAATGGAGAAATTTTTGTAATAAAAGCATCCTGACATGATCACCGAAGAGGACATTTATCAAGGATGGTATATACACTGGGGGTATGTGCATATTGTGAAGATGTGCAAAATGACTTTCTAGAATATGAATGTAATGCCAGCATAGGTCTCAATGAAGCGGCACACAAAACAACAGGCTTATTGACAACTGTAGACAACAGCACGCACAATCATGGGCAATATCAGAATAACACCATTCATATATGTCCTTGACATTATGTGTTCTACATCAACACGTGCACAACTGTAATGATTAGTCAGTAGTCTATAAGGGGAATCAAGCACACCTTCCTGAAAAAATAACACCTTTCAGAGGTGCTAAGAGGGATACTGGTATGACTGCAGTTCATATTACAATAAGTCTACACAGACAACCCTCTCCTCTTACCTCCCAACACCTATGAGAGATGCACTTACATCACCAAACTGGAAGCAGTGTACACTCCAACCAAGACCGGACTAGCTGGTCAAGGAGGTCAACACCTGCAACTCACTACATAGAACACAAAGCCCACCAAAACACCAACCATCATGACCCACACATAGAAACATAAATGATACACCCACCTTCATGGAGGCTCTCAATAAAAATTTAACTAAACAACAGAGACCTCCGAGACCGAAACACACTCAACCAACACAACACAATACCAACCGCAGAACATATAGCTCATCACCACAGTGTACCCCTCAACCCAAGCCCTTAAGGCAAACCACTTTGCCCAATGTGCTAATTACAGGAGACTCAGTTGTGAGGCACACTGATGTCCCACTCACTAGGTTGAACAAGGAGAAGGTGACAGTCAGTTGTCTGTCAGGTGCCAGGATCCGCCACATAACACATGCACTCAGATCACTCCACAGCAAGTAGAAATATGACTCGGTCATTGCCCATGTGGGTGTGAATGACCTGAGACATACCTCCCTAGACTACATGAAAAGAGATGTGATGGAACTCTTGGATTATGTGACCCAGGAAGATATGACCCTAGCCCTGAGCAGTATTCTACCATCACCCAGAATGATACCACAGTATGAGCAGAAAATGATTGACTTCAACGATTGGCTAAGTTTCTGGTGTCATTTTAAGGGGATCCAGTATCTGTTTGCCTGGGACGACATGATTGACAGACTTTGATGCTTTGCCAGAGATGGCCTGCATCTGTCACCACTGGGATTCCGGGTACTGGCTAAAGCTCTTGCCACTCCTATAGTGCTTATTTAGGCAGTGTTCCAAAGACCAAAATCCCACCATAACAGCTACGAACAAATGCAATCTGAAGGTCATGCTGCTCAATGTTAGAAGTCTAAATCTCAATTTGCACTCACTCAAAGCTCTCCTCAAATTGGAGAATGTCGACATCTGTGCTGTAACGAAGGCTTGCTTTAAAGAGGCAGAAAGCACCCCTGCACTCCCAGGCTACAACTCATTCCATACCTTTTGGCCCCGGAATACATCCGGAAGCTCCAAAGGCAGTGGAGTCTCCATATTCTTAAAGGATACGCACACGTCTGGACTGGTAGACCAGCACAATGCATCCGAGATACTTCAGGTATAGATAACACAGAGTAAGATGGCGATACAAGTCCTAGCCTGCTGCAGAACCCAAAACATGTCCCTAGACTTTTACTCCAACTTCCTAAGCACCCTGGAATCTGTCAAGGTCCAACCCAATACTCTCATATTGGGTGACTTCAACTACCCTTCCATCAACTGGGAAAACTGTTCAAGTAACAATGTACAGGCCCAATGCTTTCTGGAATTTATAAATTCCAGTGCCCTGGACCAGCTCATTCTGACCCTCACTAGAGGAAGCAACATCCTCAACCTGGTTATCACCAACATGGGACACTGTTGCTCCACACCTATAGTCAATTCCTCCCTGGTTAAATCTGACCACAAACTGATCACCATGGAAATCTCCATCTCACCTACTCCCCACCCCCTGCTAAGGTGACCACCTTGAAAAACTTCTCTAAAGCCAACTATGGGCTCCTAAAAACAGAGGTGGCTAAATTCTCTGCACCCATGCCAATAGCTGTATGACTGCCGAATCATACATCAATGCACTGTACGCTCATGTACAAAAATGCATGGACCTTGCCATACCAAATAGAACTAAGATGCTCTCCTCCAAAAAAAGGAAGCCAATCTGGTGGTTCCCAGCTATCAATAAACTCTACAAAAGAAGGAAGAAACTGTTGCAGAAAAAAATGAAGTCACAAGACAGGAAAACCTCCCTTATCAGTCTCAACAAAAATCTGAGATCCCTTATTAAATCCTTCAAAGCCAGCTATGAAGGCAGAATTGTGGCTGACACCAAAATCAACCACAAAGCATTCTGTAGCCATATCAAAAACCTCAAAGGTAATGCCCAGATTTTCTCTGAGTTATTGCACAATGGCACTTTCTATACTGAGCCAACAGATATAGCCAACATACTGGCCGACAGATTCAGTGCCAACTTTACCCCCCCCCCAGGGCCCTATCACAATACCAGAAGAAAGCCTGGTACCCACCATTTCTGAGGCACAGGTAAAAGCTGCATTGTCCAAAGCCAAGAATACAGCATCTATGGGACCCGATAATATCCCTGGTTGTGTCCGACATGAGCTACAAAATGATCTGGCACCATAACAGTGTGCCTTGTTCAATCACAGCCTTACCTCAGGCTATGTCCCTAATGAATGGCCCACTGCTACAGCCATCCTGCTCCATAATGGGGAGCAACTACAGACCCTGGGAACTATCACCCCATTAGCCTGACAAGTCAGGTATGCAAAGATATGGAGCGCATCATCGTGGTCCTGCTTAACAAAGTTATAGGCAATCTCCAGACTCTTGACCTCACACAGTTTGGCTTTGTCAAGGGGAGATCCTGCCTGCTGAACCTGGTTGAATTCTTCTAGGCAGTCACCAAGGCTGTGGTTGAGGGTAAGGCTGTGCATACAGCCTACCTTGACCTGGCCAAGGCCTTTGATACCATTCCTCACTCAGGTACCATTGGTAAACTCACCAAAGTAGGCATCAATCATTACTAGGTGGGTTGCAAACTGGCTCACAGACAGGTCCCACAGAGAGAAAGTTGCATATTCCAAGTAAGACTGTCAATCAGTCATGAGTGAAGTCCCACAAGGCTAGGTCCTGGGCCCTCTTCTTGTTTGGCATCTACTTCATGGAAGTCCAGGTCAGCACAGAAGGACTCTGGCTAATCAAGTTTACTGATGACTGCAAGCTAGGAGTCATTATCAACTCCCTAAATGATGTAGACATCCTACAAAATGGCCTCTCTAAGACCAATGACTAGTGTCAGAACCATGGCCTGAAGCTTAATGCCAAAAAATGCATTATCATCCCCTTTGGAAAAAACTAATTTCCCATGAATTACCACTTTGATGGGATTGCACTGAACACTGAAGGGGCCGTAAGAGATCTGGGCACCCAAGTCAACAGCCACCTCACCTTCAACCACAACATTGCCACTATGGTCAGAAAATCCTTCTACGTGGCACATCTTATAACCAAAGGTTTTGCATCCAGGAAGAAAGAGGTCATCATCCCGCTCTACTCATTCCTCATTAGACCAATCATCGAATATAATGCCCCATTTGGCATATACCTGACCAGACACCTACAACAACTGGAGAGGCCACAGAAGTATCTCACAAAAAGGATCCTAGGCCTTAAACACATGTCCTACATGGACAGACTCAAGAAACCTCAGCTGTTTTCAGTCTCTTATCATCTACTTAGAGGTGATCTCTTCTTGACTTACAAAGTCATGTCCGACCCAGCCCTACTTGAAATGCTACACCTAAAGAAATCCCAGTCCCCCCACTCCACACGCTCCAGAGATCACAACCTCATTAACACAATTAACATAACATGCTGGAGGGACAGGGTCATCTCCCAAAGACTGCCCATCCTCTGGAATAAGCTTCTCATTCATGTCAAGCAGATCACCTCACTGGCCCTCTTCAAGAGAAATCTTGACGAGTGGGTGGGTAACAGAAAGCTCACTCCAGGGATCATTCTAGTTGCCATACTGAATATGGGCACTGTGAACTAACATTAAGTAGCATGGTGCCTGGGCAGTTTTTTTGAGCTAGGCTTGTAAAGGCTCCAGGGCCATTAGTCTAGTACACACATATGAACCTATGAATCCCAGATGGTTGACAGGTTTGCATGGCATATATATTCCACAATCCGCACTTGCAAGAATGTAACAAATGCCATCAATGTTGTCAATGAGCTGTGTATTTACTGGGTGAATCACAGGAGCAGGTATCACACATGCATCTTGTATAACACGTTCAAGGGAGTTCTGTACTGTCAACTCTTAATGGTTATGCAGCAAAAAGAATACTTAGATATGGTTGATAAGATATATGTGAGCTCACTGTGTCAAAAGTTTAGTAAATCATCCCTGGAAGATGTGTTGGGAAGTACATGCAATACAGTACATTGTACTCCATTATTTGTGTGATGTGGGCTGAGAACAATGGGACTATAATGCCCTTTGATGTGGATGCCCTGTATATACTTAGGTGTTGTGCTACATACAAGGGATTAGTCACCACTGTGGTAACATGCTGTTGGACATTCCAAATGGCATCTTTCTGAATACACAGATCTCATACCACTTCCCCACTCGGGTATAGTCAAAAAGCTAACACAACTTGGCATAAATCCCTATCTCATCAGGTGGGTGGCCAACTGGCTCACCAACAGGAACCACAAGGTCAAAAGAGGCACCTCCACATCTAATAGCAGTCCTGTCACTAGTGGAGTTCCCCAGAGATGTGTCCTCTACTGTTTGTCATCTACTTCAGAGGCCCAGGCAAAGACAAAAGGCCTGTGGCTGACCAAGTTTGCAGATGACTGTAAGTCAGGTGCTGCCACTGACTCCTCAAATGATGTCAACATACTGTAAGGGTCTCACAGCAACTAATGACTGGTACCAAAGTCTTGGCCTCAAGTTAAATGCAAAAAAAAAAAAACATAATCATACCATTCATAAACACAACCGCTACTTATTACCACATCAGCAGCAGCACCATAAGTACACAACCTGTGTCGAGAGAGACCTGAGTATTCAGGTTGACAACAATCTCAGATTCAACCATCATGTAGCAGCAGTTGTCAAAAAAGCCTTTTACTTGGTTCATCTCATAAGTAAAGGGATTGGATCCAGAAAAAAGGAGGTTATTACCTACCTCTCTATACTCCTCCCTAATTAGACCAATAACTGAGTATAACACCCTATTTCGTATGTACCTTCCCAAACATCTGCATCAACTAGAAAGGCCACAGAAAGAGAATCCATGGCCTACAACACCCGTCCTATGTGGATAGGCTCAAACTACTATCACTCTACTCGGTATTGTACAGATTGCTCAGAGGTGATCTGTGTCTTGCCTACAAGGCAATCTCGGACATTGTCCTGCTAGAGATGCTCCATATCCATAAGTCTAACTCCTCTTGCATTACCTGCTTGAAAAGCCTGAATCTAATATGCAACATCAACAAAACCTGCTGGAGAGACAGTTTTGCCTCCCAGAGGCTGCCCCATCTCTGGACTAGACTTCCCATACACTTCAAACTAACCCTCTTCAAGTGCAACCTTGATGAGTGGATGGAAAATACAAATTTGTCCCAGGGGTTCCACCTGTGTCCCTTATTGGCAGGGGTGACAGGTGCTGACAGAGGTTTCTTTTTGGGGGGAGAAACTCTTGGCTAGGCTTGTAAGTGCCTCAGGGCCATTAGCCTAGTAACCTCCTATGATCCTATTGTAATTGGCTTGTGTATTTACTGTCATAATGGAAATAATCAACCCTTGAGTTTTGTTCATCTACTGCGTTTCCTTGGCTCTGGCAATAATCCTTTGTATGTGTTAATACTGTCTGCATTATACAAGTTATACAAATCTTGGATTGTCCACAATGTGTAGTCCCCCAAAGAGCTGTTTAGACAAAGGATGGGTAAGTTAGTCTTGACTTCTGAGACTTAAATAATGAACAGGAAAGGGTTAGTACAGAATCATGAAGTATGGACCTAGTCACTGGACTCTATAGATAGGGGTAATTTCACACACTTTGACATTTTCTGTCATGTATGTGATCCATTTGTCTATCCACTTGGTGACATAGGTGTTTATGCCCACTTAAGTCAGTTTCTCTGTAATACCTGAGTGTGGATTTGTGTCAAATACTTTGGCTAGGTCAAGTTATGCAGGATGAGAGTGTTTTTCTCATGCATGCCCTTGGTGACCTTCTTGAAGACATAAAACAGATGCAACAGATATGATGTAGCCTTAACAAATCAAACCAAGATATGGTGCAACGTTGGGAGATTAACTGTGTCTTTTTTGATAAGGTCCATGATGATTTGTTGGTCTGCCTCACAGATGAGGAGAGTCAGGTGTGTAGGTTTATAACTCCATGCATCAGGTGATGGTTACCCCCTAGTTAGATGGATGACTGCTACTGTACTCTCTTCTATGAGAACACAGGTTGTCTGGAGGGTGCAGTGAAGTAGGGATCCAACTGTGTATGCTAGGTCAAGTTTTAAGTCATACTATAGGCAGCCTGGGATGTTGTAAAGGCCCACTGATTCTATGTTATTCGCCACAGAGAGTGCACAGATCAGCTGCTCTCTTTAGGATAAAAACTGAATAACGTTTGCATGTATACTTTGGCTGATGGCCAGTGGTGACAGGAAGTGAAGTGTGAGAAAAACTGTCAGCTAGCAGACTGTCTACTCTCTCCAGTTGAGTATGGATGGTACCATCCACAAAAAGCTCTGTACTTAGCTGTGCATTCCCTTTAATATGTCACATTTATTGAAATACATGAATTGTGAAAACCTCTCCAAATACAGCCTTGGTCATACATCACATGCCACACAGTGGTACTGTTCACACAGTCATATAACGGTACCAGTGTCATGTAATTACATCAGTTGCACAGCATATGCCTATATATCTTTCATGGGAAGCTGTGTTTGAGCAGTCTGATGCCATATAAGAGCACATTACAAATCAGTTGTTTGTGGCTCATGCAGAACATTTCCTGACACAAATGCTACTAGTCACACAATGGTGCTGCCGACCACATCAGTAATCCTTGGGAATAACAACACAACTGGACATACAATGAATTCTACAAGGTTGCATTTTAATCAAAACATGATATGTCTGTGTCTATCACCGCATTATGACGTGGGTAAAACAAGACATACGTATCCATGTAATCATTATGGATTTGTATTGATGTCTGCATTCTTTCTTCAATTTTATTTTATTTTTTTTGCCATTTAACCATATTTGAGCTAAGCTGTGCATCACACAAATCTTATTTAAAAAATACAAAAAAAAAATTAAAAATAAAAATATAAACAACATTGCAAACTACATTTTAACACAACTGAAGGAGTTCTTTACAACCCTGGATTTTAACTTATAAATACAGTAAGGGTCATCCTCTCAACTTTCCAGATTTTTGCAGAATGTCCAGATTTTTGCCTAATATTTTTAGTCTTTTCTCCTTAAAATTTGTGGTTTTCTGGCAAATAATTGAGGATAGAAGTCAATAAATAATGACTGTCATTTAAGGCTTAGACTTGATATCCTTTAGAAAATGCAGTCTAACACAAACCTGTTATTCTAACAAGATCCTAAGGTTATAAGAACAATAGTTAATATTTGTACCTATTTTTTTACCTTTGTCCCCTATTATTTTTGGCTTTGTCCAGATTTCTTATACTTAGAGGCTGAGAGCTATGGTAAGGGTATCTTACCTGTGTTTAACACAGAAACAGCTTTGCAGCAGGAATGTGCATATAAGCAAGTTCCATTTCCACCACAGTATTATAAAGACATATAACACTTGGGTTTCTATTACGTTGTCAAAGTTTTACAACTTCGAACACCATATGGTCGAACCCATATGTTTGAAGTTGTAAAACTTTGAAAACATTAAAAAAAAATAAAAAAACTAACCTGTTTTAAGCAGGGGACAAGCCCCCCTGCAACCACCCATGTGGGGGGCTGCACCCTCCACACCCCCTGCTCTTTAAATATACCAACTCCGAAACCACACTATAATGCAGTACAGTGCGGAAAGGGAAGATTTCCCTTTTTCACATGCAGTGCGATCTCGGAGTTGGTATATTTAAAGAGCAGGGGGGTGCTGGTGGGCTTGCCCCCCTGCTTAAGACTATCAGGTAAGTTTTTTCTTTTTTTCTTTTTCTTTTTTAAGTATTCAAAGTTTTACAACTTCAAACATAGGGGTTCGACCATATGGTGTTCGAAGTTGTAAAACTGACACGTAATAGGAACCCTAACACTTGTACACTCTCAGTTGTTTGTACGTGTTACTTACATAATTAGTCCAAAGACTGACCACACAGACATTTATGAATATTGTTTGCACTGATGCTACTATGTTTTCTTTATATTGTGTTCATTCTTCGCTTTACTAGTCTGTACTCTCAAGCATGCGGTCTGTAGTGCATTTTGTATCATTGTCCATAAAATGTATGAGAATACTACATGACAGTAACATGCATTTTTCAACAAAGGCAGGAGAATTTGATTATTAGTGAACAAAACCTGAGAAATGTGCACTGCTCACCTCCATTTAAAAACTTGCTACTGTTTATACTGGGTGACACTCCCACTGCAGGTAAAAGAGTCTGAATTGCTATTATGTTTTCTTTCACCCTACCAATATTCATTCACAGTTGCAATCTGTTTTCAAGTAGGACAACCCATTAGCCTGTCTTCTACTGGGAATTCCTGAGCTATAATATCTGTACACTGTCCATCTTCTAAACATATACTCTGGCTATATTTTTAACTTATACACTGTAATACTCTCTTTAATGTCTTTGTCGTTTATCAACAGTTGAAATCCTAGAAACTGGTTTCATATTGCACAAAACTATGACTGTACCTTATTACCAGTAATGTATTTTCCTGTACATATCATAAATGCATTTCTTCTGCATATATCAAAATGTGTTATACCTATAACTGTCATTTCTTATATTAAAATTAATATATATTTGGAGTTTTTATTCTCGGGTCTTTGCTGAAAAAGGGCTATTCAGCTCAGATGGACTAACCCAGTCAACAAATGTAAAATAAATAAATAAATAAACTAATACTGATGTATTCTCTACACTATGTTTACATCTGCTGCACAAAGTAAAAATGTTGGCATTTAGCAGCTCTAATGAGTTCACACCTCATTTGCATCTTAACTGTTCTTAGTGGCCTGAATCTGCACTATAAAAAGGTAACCGTGTAGCTAGGGAACTTGAAGATGAGGAGAGTTGTGTATGTTGAGAACCCTGAAGAAGATTGCTATTCATTTGGATTTATCTGCACAGAAGCCTTCTGATCTTGTTAAGGCATGATTGTATTTTTCAAGTACATGCTAGACCTAATATTCTATATTTATGCCTTAGAAAATGAAGCTTTTATCTGTATGCACTTCTTATAAGTTCAGTGTTGGCATAGGCATTTTTGTCAGGTATTTTACTATCTCAGATAGACAGCCTTATTAACTTTCATCATAGGTGCTATTGTTACAATTGGTTATCTTACACTCTTCTAGATTGTTGTTGTTGTCTTTCGGCTTTTCCCGGTTATGGGTCGCCACAGTGGAACTCCGGTCCGCTAATAATTGGCAGTAGATTTTCACGAATGCCGAGGTGCCAGCTTGACATTCAACCTTCAACAAAGGCACGCCCACTTACGCATGTCTTTTGAACACCCACCCAACCACAGGGATGACATGCAAACTCCGCACAGAAGGCACTCCCCTTACTCCAGCTGAGAATCTAATGGGAGAACCTCTTGCTGTGAGGCAACAACGCTACTGCTGCACCACCGCGGAAGTCTATCTAGATTATTTCAGTGAAATGTATTGTCCATGTTGTCAGTGACTCTGGGTATTAGGTTTCTAAGATGGCCCATAGACACCTCTAGGGGAATGCTGAGTGCAGGGAGAGGTGACTGGTAATCATATACTATTGACTTTTCTGTTGTGAATGTGTACATATTATCTGAGAATTTTTTGGAAAGTATTTATAACAATTGACTAATGTGTTATTCCTTGCTTTATACAAACTGTCATTTGCCTGTTTTTTGGGGGTGGGGGAGACAAATACTATTTGTGTGTTTTTCAAGATGTTTGCTCTTAAAATTATGTAGTCATCCAGTTCTTTCTGTGTTAAACAATATATTACTCCACTGTTATTCCTTATTTTGGATCAAACCCTGGTTTCTGTACGAGTGTGATATGATACAACCACATAACCTTAAATTTTAATAGCTGAATTATATGTCTGCAGTGGTTAATATTGAAAATATATATGTGTGTATATAAGCAGAAATTTAATTATGCAGTATTTATGTGTTGTATCCTTCCTGTTTTATATCACCTAGGAGTATGGCACCCAAGTATACCCATCCATGTTAACCCCTTTCCAGTGACTCGGACAATTATCTTTATTCAGGCATTTAGATGCCATGGTGTCATCCTGCTTGAGAGAGGACGTAGGGATAAGTCTGATGGAATGCAGATTTGGAGCCAGATAGTCAATGATGTAAATGCCATAGGAGAGTGCAGCAGGAATTACAATCAGGTGTGTCATATGGCCACTGATATGATTTCATCAGCCCAGAGGAGCGCAGCTGCGGTTGCCTGTGACCATCTGGCTATCAGGGGGGGTGCTACTAGAGAGCCTCCACTGACACCAAATAAAGAGTTCCTGTCCACTCTCGGAGATCTAGAGAGCTCAGTGGAAAGTGAACAACAACATCTGATTGATGTTGGTGCTGATATTTCTGAGAGGACAAGTATGTGCCAGGAGGAGCTTCCAGGTAAGCTTACATATGTATGTTTATAACATTTTCTCATATAGTAAAATATTGAAAGCAATAGCTCATGTTGTTTTCATTAACTTTTTTTGTTGTTGTTGAAGTTATTGATGAACTGATACAGTTAACAACTCATTTTCATTCATTATACATGGGCTTTTCATACCTGTCAACTGTACAGATTTTGCAGAATGTCCAGATTTTTGCCTCATATCTGTTTTTCAATAAAATTGTGGTGTTCTGGCACATAACTGACAAATTCATTGAGGATTAGAAATCAGAAAATAGTGACATACATTTGAGATTCAGACTACACACCCCTCAGAAAAGTCATGCTAATGCAAAACCTATTATTCTATCAATGTTCTAAGTTTGTAAGAGCAATATTTAAAATTATCCAAATTCTGGGACCTTTGTCCCCCCATTATAGGTTCATAGGTAGGTACTAGCCTATCTGCCCGAGGGCATTTATAAGCCTAGCCAGAGTGTGTCAGCTTTCGCCTCCCCATTGATTAATTAACTGAGCCTCTGACAAGCAGAGCCAATGAAGTGATCCCAGGGGTGTACTTTCTGTTACCCATCCACTCATCAAGGCTTCTCTTGAAGAGTGTTAGTGAGGGACTCTGCCTAATGTAGTTAGGAATTTTGTTCCAAAGCATGGGGAGTGTCTGTGACAGGAATCTATCCCTCCAGCATGTTCTATTTATTGTTGTGGTGAGGTTTAGCTCACTAGAGCACGTGGCTCGCAGTGACTTGCATTTCTTTAGGTGGAGCAAGTCCATCAATTCTGAGTTGGACATGGCTTTGTAAGTCAGGCAGAGATCACCTCTGAGTAAGCGATATGCCACTGAGAACAGCCAGAGTTGTCGGGCTGCATAGGACATATGTTTGAGGCCAGTAATCCTTTTAGTGAGGTGCTTTTGTGGTCTTTCAAGCTGTTGGAAGTGTCTTGTGAGGTACATCCCAAATGGGACATTGTACTCTATGATGGGTCTGATGAGTGACAAGTGGGGCACTATAACCTCTTTATTTCTAGATGCGAACCCCTTAGTAATTAGATGGGCCACATAGAAGGATTTCCTAACTACTTTGGCAATATGATTGTCAAAGGAGAGATTACTATCTACTTGGGTCCCCAGATCTCTTATTACCTCTTCTGTATTAAGGGGGCTGCCGCCTATATGGTAATTTGTGGGTGTTTTGCTTTTCCCAAATGGGATGACTATGCAGTCATCGGTGAACTTGGTTAGCCATAGTCCTCCTGTGTTTGCCTGTACTACTGAGAAATATATGACGAACAGTAGGGGTCCCAGAACTGAGCCTTGCGGGACACCACTTGTGACTGGTTTAGAGTCAGATCTGGAGCCTACTATTACAGAATTCTGTCTGTAAGCCAGTTGGCAACCCATCTTGTGACATAGAGGTTTATGTTCAGGCTGGTGAGTTTTTCTATAATACTCGAGTGAGGAATGGTGTCGAACACCTTGGCGAGATCAAGGTAGGCTGTGTGAACCACCTTTCCCTCGTCTATGGCCTTGGTAACTGTCTCAAAGAAGTCAACCAGGTTTAGTAGGCATGATCTGCCTTTAACAAAGCTGAACTGGGTCAAGTCAAGTGTTTGGAGGTTCCCAATGTCTTTGTTAATGAGTTCCATGATGATGCGCTCCATAGCCTTGCAGACCAGGCTAGTTGGGCTTATGGGGCAATAGTTACCTGGGTCAGTCGTGGCTCCTCCTTTATTGAGCGGAATAACCATTGCTGTGCACCATTCTATGGGCACGTAGCCTGTGGAGAGGCTGAGGTTGAATAGCGTGTTTATGTGGGGGGATTAGTTCATTCTGTAGTTTGTGCAAGACGCAGCCTGTGACACCATCTGGCCCCATTGATGCTGTGTATTTGGCTTTTGAAAAGGCAGTTTTCACCTGTGCTTCTGTAATTTCTGGGACACTACACTTTTCCGGTATTGTTGTGGGCCCTTTTGAAGGTGAGAGGGAGGTGAAGTTAATCTATCTGCCAATATGTTGGCAATATCAGTATGTTCAGTATATTTTGTGTTATTTTGCACTATCTCAGAGCATATCTGTGAGTTGTCACTTAGATTTTTGACATAGCTAAAGAAGGCTTTGTGGTTATCTTTCGAGTCCTTGGCTATTTTTCTTTCAAAGTTAGCCTTGGATGATTTTATGAGGGACCTTAGTTTCTTACTGATACTGATAAGGGATGTCTTTCCTTCTTGGGATTTGCTTTTTTTTCTGAACTAGTTTCCTCCTTTTGTTGTATAACCTGTTTATGGCAGGGATCCACCAGACTGGTTTCCTTCTCTTAGGGGAGTGAGTCTTGGTTTTGCTAGGGATGGTATGATCCATACATCCTTGTAGGTACTCATAGAGTGCAATTGTAAAGGTTTCTGCATCTTGGGCAATGCTATCCTTTAGTGTGGGACCTGTGAAACTTACCACCTCTGACTTAAGTAAGGTGAAGTTTGCTTTAGAAAAGTTTTTCACTGTGATTTCCTTGGTTGGGGGTGGTGGTGGGGTGTGGAGATCCAGGGTGATTAGTTTATGGTCTGATCTAACCAGTGACAGGTTGACCTCCGGTACGGAGCACCTGTCGCCCATGTTGGTGATGACCAGGTCCAATATGTTGTGGCCTCTGGTAGGGGAGTTTACCAGCTGATCCAGGGCATTTGAGTTGATAAATTCCAGGAAGCGCTGAGCCTGGGAGTTTGTACTCAAGTAGTTTTCCCAGTTAATGGTAGAGTAATTGAAATCTCCCAAGATCAGGGTGTTTGGTAGGACCTTCATGTTTTCCAGTGTCTCCAGAAAGACGGAGTGGTGGTCCTGGGTCATGGAGGGTGATCTGTAGCAGGCCACAAGGGTGATCTGTAGCAGGCCACAATTTGCATTGCAGATTTGCCCGATATTAGTTGCACATGGATGATCTCAGAGGTATCATGCTGCACCATTAACCTGGAGGTGTGAGTATCCTTGATGAATATGGATACACCCCCTCCTTTTGTGTTTCGGTCCATGTTCTGTGGCCGAAATGTGTGGTATGAGTTGTAGCCCAGTAGTGCTGGAGTGCTCTCTGGAGCCTTGAACCAGGTTTCAGTTACTGGACAGATGTCGACGTTCTCCATACTTAGGAGTACTTTGAGCCCATGCATTTTGAGATTTAAACTCCTGGCAATGAGTAGCATAACCCTCAGTTTTTTACTTGTGCTGTTTACAGAGGTGGGTTTGAATTTTGAGCCTTGCCTAAAAAAGGCACTATGGGGACAGCAAGAGCCTTGGCCAGTATTCGAAAGCCAAGGGGTGACAGGTGCAAGCCTTCTCTTGTGAAGCAATGCGGCTTGTCGAGCATGTCATCCCAGGCTGACAGACACTGGATCCCATTTGAATGACACCAGAAGCTTAGCCAATTGTAGAAATTGATCATTTTTTTCTTTATACTGAGGTATCATTCTTGGTGAGGGCAGGATGCTATTCAGGGTCATACCCACCTGGGCTACATGATCAGAGAGCTCTTCCATGTCTCTCTTCATGTAGTCCCGGGAGGTACAGCTCATGTCATTCACACCAACATGAACAATGACAGAGTCATATTTGTACTTGTTCTGGAGTGACCTGAGTGCTTGTGTTATGTGGCGGATTCTGGCTCCCGACAGGCAGCTAACCGTAACCTTCTACTTGTCCAGCCTAGAGAGTGGGGCATCAGTGTGCCTGACTATTGAGTCACCTATTGCTAGTGTGTTAGGTATGTCATTTTGCCTTAAGGGCTGTGATTGTGTGGCACATTGATTTTGTGTTTTATGTGTTGTCTGGTTTGTGACGGGAGGTGCAGGTTTTGTGGGTGTCTGCTTTGGAGCTCTCTGATGCTTTTGCAGGTTTTTATTTAGAGCCTCCGAGTATGATTTTTGTGTATTTATGTGTATCTTTTGCCAGTGCTGGTTTAGTAGGTCTATGTGAGGCTGGAGGTGTGGTGCAAGTGCTAACCTTCTCCTCATGACTGTCTGTTCCAGTCTTGGGTGGAGATAACTTAGCCTCCAGTTTGGCTGTATAATTGCATCTCTCACATATGTTAGTGTTTTCTGGTAGGAGGAAAGGGCTGTCTGTGTACATGAGGCAGTTGTAACATTGTTTCCGGATACCCAGATTCACCAGCTGGACTGGAGAGTACACCTGAAGTGGCCTTTTGGTCATGCCTGAATAGTAGGGTGAGCTGCTTAGTCGCTGTTGGGGTATATTAGTGCTTGCTATTAGGTCTGAGCTAGTGCTGGACTGTAGGATGCTTTTTGAGTGCTTAGGTTGAGAGTTAGACTAGTTTCAAGTGAAAAACTGAAGGAGACTTAGTGGAGCCAGGAATAATTTAACCCTAGCTAACCGGTGCTGCCCGGTGCACAAAACCATGCAACGCGTTTTTTAAACTACTAACTTCTGGCCTGGAACCACTCCTCCAGGGACAGATGGCTGCTCAAAGTTCCCCTCCCTCACAGGTGAACAGAGAAACTTCCCTCTATCCAAGTAAGGTATGGGCAACTCGGAAACCTGTAACACAGCCCAGAATTCAGCACTAGCCTGAAAACTGGACTATACTAGCTTAGAAAGGCGGGAAACAAGAAATGTATTTATTTATTTATTTTTTTAAAAGATAAGGCAAAAACAGTAAAAAGTACACTTAAAACAGCTTAAAATGACTACAAGTGATGAGAAAAGGCTAGCGCACTTTAATGCATAGCCTACAACAGTTAAACAATTTATTTAAACAAAAACAACTTTTTAAAAGTGCATGCAGTCAAATAAGTACAATATGTGAAAAAAAAACAAGCTTTTAAATCACAATAAGTGCTGGAAAATCAGCGTTTAGGAGGAAAACAGTTAAGTACAGCAAGAAAAAAAAAAATTTTTTGTTCATTTAATATTATCTGTTTAACTTGGTATAATTTCTTATGTTTATAATGTAACATTTTAATGCCTTTTTTATGATGATACTTGTTACAACTAGTGGAGCTTTTCTCCCCGGGCCTCTACTGAAAATGGACATATATCCAGCTAGACTAGCCCGGTCAACAAATGTAAAATAAAATAAGAATAAAAATAAAAAGAAAATACAGAAAACTGATACTCAATCACTCCAAAGTCTCTCTTTTAAGCTAGAAGGCTTATAGCAGTATAAGGCTTTCTAGTGCTTTCCAGTAGGTTAGCTACAGGAAAGATGGGAAACAAGCGCAGATGTGGTCTTTTAAACCAGAAAGTTGAAAGAGATGGACAACTTCCCGAATGGTCAATAAACTACAATTCCTGGGCCAAGAACCACTCCTCTTGTGGTAGACAGGCTACCTAGTACTTAACACTCTCACTGATAAGCTAGAGCGTGGTAGACAGGCTACCTACTACTTACCACTCCCGCTGATAAGCTAGAAGGCTGCACTCCAACAGAAGGGCTTGGGGGGTTCAGAAGCTTGAAAACAGTCCTGGATACAGCAAATCTGTACCTGGATTAGACTAGTTACGAGAAAGGTGGGGATCAAGCACAAACACGGGCTTCAAAACCATAAAGTTGAGGGAGATGGAAAAAAAATACTGCCCAAATAGCCAAAAATCTACAATTTCTGGGCCAGAACCACTCCTCTTGTGGTAGATAGGCTACCTAGTGCTTACCACTCCCACTGATAAGCTAGAAGGCTTCCCTCCAACACAAAAAGGCTTGGGGGGCTCAGGATCTTAAAAACAGACCTGGATACAGCAAGTCTGTATCTGGACTAGATAAGTTACAGGAAAGGCAGGAAACAAGCTAGGATTTTTTTTTTTTTAACAGAAAAGCAGCTAAAACAGCAGTAAATGCAATTCAAATGCAGTGCAGGCTAGCACACGTATATCAACATTACGGCAAATACAGTTTAATTAAATGCAATTAAATTAACAAATGAGTAAAAAACAAGTGCAGAAGGCATTAAATTAGAAGGCTACTAACAAGCAGTAATAAGTGCAGAGTAGGAACAACTGAACAGATATATATATATTTTTTTGTCCTACCACATCTGGGTGAAGAGGCTTGAAGTGAAGTCTGAATCTCAAATGCATGTCACTATTTTCTGATTTTTAATCCTCAATAATCAATGCCAGGCATTCAAGGCTTTGTCCAGATTTCTTGCACTAAGAAGTTGAGAGGTATGGTTTACGTGTCAGTCATGTTTCAGTTAAAACTATTGTTTATGGACATATAGGCAATAATTCTCCCTGTGTTATTGGAATTGCAGTGATTGTGTCCTTACCTTTTGCTTAACGTCTTCCAGGACCATCCTCTCTAGCAAGTGTGGAGTCATCTGCACATGCTAAGCCAAACATTGCTACTTGATTACTGATGACCATTTGTCAGAAATATGCATTTATCTGTATCTGTGATGTGGGTGCCATGAGTATGTGTGTACTGCTATACCATCTGTGATAGTGGCACCAGTGTTAGTTTGGTATCATATATTAAATTGTAGTGTAAATATTGTTTCCTGTGTTTGTTGCTTGTTATCACAGGTTAACAGTGGAAGTGTGAGACTTCTACACAGACTGTAGGCCGACACATACCTATTCCAGTGTGCCTTTAGATGTTGGAGTGGACTGAGAGTCTTTAGCCTGTGGTTTACCGACACTTGATCAGAGTAGCAGGGCTACTGCAGCTTCAGTGACTGTTGACTCTGGCCATGGTCATTGCCAAAGTGTGGGTGAGGTGCCGCATAGTAGTGTTATTAGGAGTGCTCAGAGGAAGCCTGCTGTCCATCCTCCACCTGATTTTGGTGTGTCATTGCATGCCAGTCCACATATATTTAAGGCCATCATGGAGCTGCAGGCATGGTCCAATAGGGCCTCAGAGGACATGCTTAGTGTTGCAGTTTTGGAACAGACTGACATACATGACTGCCTCTGCCATGCTGCAGATTCAGTGAATCAGATGAATGATACAATGGAAAAAGTAGCATCTGTGATGGAATGTCTGTTGGGAGGGGGAATGGCATCCATGTGGATGTAGGTCAGCATCATCATATGATGTTAGCCAATGTGGCCAGGCCAAATCATGCTCCCATAATGGCATGACTTCCACTGCTCCATCAGTGATTGAGGTGTCCTCACCCAGATGTGGTAGGCCATGGGGTCATGGTCCTGAGCATACTTCTGTGAAGATCTCATCCAGCAGACATAAGTCATGTTCAGGTAGCAGTAGAGCCTCTGATAGTGGGCATGAATGTGCCAGTGCAACTCCTGGCATTGCCATTTTTCATGGCCTGAGACAAAGATAATAAATTGTCACCTCTACCATGTACAGATTACACCTGTGCAACATAACAGGATGTACAGCTAGTAGTGCACTTGCAGGCACTCACACAGAAGTTACACCTTGATCACCCATACAGATACACACACATAGTAGTTATATGGGTCTGTAGGTTTTGTGTCAGCCTTGGCTTGCTGCCCCCCCCACTCACACACACACACACACACACACACACACACACACACACACACACACACACACACACACACACACTCAACACCCTGTGTAAATGATAACTGTGCCATATTCTTGATTTTCTAGCTTTTGGATTCAGGGATACACAAGTATTTTTGTCTGATGCCCATGGTGCATAGCTAAATGAGTGCTTATTATGTGTTTACAATGCTCTTTTGAAAATTATTCCACTTTCTTACAGGTTTTTGTAATGTTTGAATCTTTGCATGAGGTGCATTACTTGATAGAGAGGCCATCTATTGATATAAGTCACTGCTGTCACATATTGATGTAACTGCTTTAAAAATCACCCACCTTCTACTTACTTACATTAGCAAGAAGGAGTATGCAAGGATATGCCAATAATTTCTGTTCTTAGTCATTTATTTTCCTCTTCCAGGTTTAGCATTTACCTTAGAAGTTCAGCAGATACAAGAGTTTTCATTTGGGGCTGAGTCTGTCTGATGCTAGCAGTACACAGCCATTACATGAGTAAGCAAAGGTTGTGAGCATTGCCTGGCATCAGTGTTGCTATATGTAATGCATAGGATGAAGGCGGTGAGCATGTGTGCTATCCATTGCCTCTTGGCCAGGGTGAAGGCATATTTTGCATGCCTACATCTGCCTACACCCAGAGTGGCTGGTGGTCCACTCTGACTCCTTGCCTGTATGTGGCTATGGTGACCTTGCCAGTGGTGGTGGGATGTGTGCCCCTTCCCTTTGGTGTTCCTGTTGAAGATGTTTCCTCAGGATAATATTATGAAGGATAGAACAGACAGTGAAAATTTCAGCACAAGTACAGGGTTTGTACTACAGGGCTCCCCTAGATGTATCTAGGCACTGAAACCATGACTTTAGCAGTCCAAACACATGCTCTGTGATATTTCTTGTTTGAGCATGTGCCTCATTAAAATGTTCTAAAGTTGGTGTGTGTGCATATCTGATGGACATCATCAGTCACAGCTTGAGTGCATACCCTACATCCCCCAGTAAATGACCCTGTGGGATGTCCCACCTAGAGTACCTCTAATAGAGTTGAGAGTTGTGCCAGATATGTGAATCATGGCAACTGCCTGGGTTGACAGCACATGCATTTAGGATGATTCCCTTAGCATTACATATTACCCAGTAGTTAATGGAGTGGAAGCCCTTTCTGTTTATGTATACACTTTCCTGTTCCCTGGGTGGTGCTTTGATTTCAATGTGAATGCAGTCTATGGCACCTAGGAGTTCAGGGAAGTGTACTATAGGGTAGAAATCCTACATAGTTGCAGCTCTGTCCTTGGGTGTATGGGGAAACTGTATGCAATCACTGGCATGTTATATCATAGCACTCAATAATTGATGTAGGATCCTGGATGCTGCTACCTGTGACACCACCAGCATATCTCCTCTTGGCCTCGGAAAGGTTCCTGTAGCTAATATTCTAAGTGCTACCCATACCTCAGTTTCCACAGGTGTTGATTCTCCTTGGTTTGCCCTTGCTCTCAATTGTGGGCAACAGAGGATGCAGAGTTCCTGTAGGGTGTCTCTATCTACCTTGTAGCACAGTACAATTTTCATCTTATGCAGAACATGAAAAGTTAAATGGGGTCTAAACACGCTTCTCCATCTTGGCTGAGATTTATTAGCAGCAAGCAGCAGCATAGACTCGGGCCTGCTGCACATACACATGAATAAGTGCAGCAGCAGCCCCTAACATTCTTTCTTTGTGCAGTAGTTTCCGTGGGTGTATTCCAATAGGTTTGGAATTCACAGGCAAAACCTGCACTAAGTCAACATGATTTCTTTAAAGCTTGTTCGTAGAATCGTAGGAGATTACTAGGGTATTGAACTTGTCCTTTTAAGCCTAGCCATTTCAATCCAATGTAATACAACAGAAGTAGTAGTCATTACTCAGGAATGCATTTAGTGATGACTGCCCATGTCCAGGAGGGTTGTGGGCACTATCCCCAATAAGAATTTACTATGCCCCATCCACTCATCAAGGTTCCTCTTGAACAGTGTCATAGAGGTGCTCTGTTTCACATGAATTGTTAGCCTATTCCAAAGATGTGGCAGTCACTGGTAGATAAATCTGTCCCTTCTGCATGTCCTATTTAAGTCTCAGGCCATATTTAATTCCCTGGAATGGGTAGCCATAGACTCATTTGATTTATGGATATGCAGTAAGTTCATTACGTTTGTTTCTTGGGTTGCTCTGTAGGCCAGGCACAAGTCTCCCCTAAGAAGTCTATATGATACAGAGTATAGTGACAGGGACTTTAGTCAGTCCATTTAAGGCACATGATGGAGGCCCTTGATCGTCTTTGTTAGAAATCTCTGAGGTTTCTCTAATTACTGCAGGTGCTTAGTACATTACATACCAAATGGGGTGTTATACTCAATTATGAGCCGGATAAGTGCTGAGTATAGGAGAGTTATAACTTCCTTTGCTCTCAAGGTGATGCCTTTACTAATCAAGTGAGCTACGTGGAAAGCTTTCTTTCCAGTGGTAGACATGTGGTGGTCAAGTTTTGTTGCAGTCAACCTGTGATCCCAGGTCCCATACCACTTCATGGATACTTAGAGTATTGTTATTAATTTGATTGTATGAAGAGACATTATTTGTGCTGAAGGTAATGATGATGCATTTCTTTGCATTCAGTTTGAGTCTATGACTAATAAACCAATTGCTGGTCTGTGTGAGACCCTACTGGATTATACTGACATCATTTGGGGGATCAATGATTGCAACTAGTTTGCAGTTGTCTGCAAACTTGGTCAGCCACAACCTCTTAGTTTTGACCTGAACTTTTGAAAATGATATACCGAACAGTAGCGAGCCTAACACTGACTCCTGTGGCACCCTGCTGGTCTGCTGGTAGATGTGCACTCACCCTCTTTGATAGCGTGTGTCCAGTTTGTGAGCCAGTTGGCAACCCATTGTACAATGAAGGGGTGACATTCAGTTTGCTAAGTTTATTGGTAATGCCTACATGTGGGATTGTGTTGAAAGCCTTTGCCAAGTAGAGGTATGCTGTGTGCACAGATTTGCCCTCATCAATGGGCCTGGTCACACTTTCAAAGAAATCCACCAGATTTAACAGGCAGAATCTGGTCTTCATGAAACTGGATTTGGTGGGATCCAGGGTTTGGAGGTCACCTATGTCTGTATTTTTGAGGTCCATAATAATACTTTCCCTGTCCTTACAGATGAGGCTGGTCAGGTTTATGGGTCAGTAATTCTTCACGTCTCAAAGAGAAAGACAAAAGCACAGGTACCAGATAAACAGCTCGGTCTTCACCCCGTTGCCAAAAGTATGTATAAAAAGTCGAACTGCCACAGTAAATATTTATATCGGACTCAATTAATTTAAAAATAGTAGAAAAAACATAAATAGACATAAAAAATGTTAAAATCAATATACAAGTTCAGATGCGAATGCCTATAAAACCATGTAGAAGGAAATTAATGCTTTAAGGTTCTTGGCTTTAAAAAATGGTTTCAGAGAAACTGTTTCATTTATACCTGGGTGTTTGTCTGCATTTAATTGTATATTGCTTTTAACATTTTCATGTCTATTTATGTTTTTTCTACTATTTTTAAATTAACTGAGTCTGATATAAATATTTAGTTGTTTGTCTTAACTGATTGGTCACTTTGAGGGTATATATATATATATATATATATATATATATATATATATATATATATATATATATATATATATATATATATATATATATATATATATATATATATATATATATATATAGATATAGATATATATATCTATATATATATATATATATATATATATATATATAGATATAGATATATATATCAAGTAAGGTATGAGATGTTTTATTCGTCTGATAAAGCATCCTGGAAGGTCATGAAAGCACTCACTGTTGTCCTTGCAATACAGAATTTTCCTTCTACTATGGCAATTTGACTTTTTATACATACTAATTCTCCATGTCTGTTGCTAGGCCACCTTTGTGGAAGGGAGTAACTGTAGCTGTTCTCCATTCTGCAGGAACAAAGTCTGTAGTTAGGCTATGATTGAAAAGGGTACTTAGTGGTGGTGCTAGTTCATGTTTTAGCCTGTTTAGAGGACAGCCTGGGATGTTATCTGGTCCCACAGAGGCCATGTTCTTTGCCTTTGACAGGACTTTGAGGACCTGTTCTTCAGATATGTAAGGTGGGAGGGAGTTTGGTGGAAGGTTTGTTGTAAGATAGGAGGGGATAAGGGAGTGAATTTTTTGCCAAACCTATCCGCTAGCATGTTCACTATCTCTGTGGGTTCAGTGTGTGTGATCCCATTGGCCACTAGTTCTGCACATGCTTGGGTCCGGGCCTTTATGTTATGTACATAGCTGTAGAAGGCCTTCTGGTTATCCTTGGCAGTACTTGCTAGCTTTTTCTCAAAAGAGTTCTTGGAGGATTTAACAAGTTGTCTTATTTGCCTGTTAAGGCTGAGGAGGGGGCTTTTCAGTTGTTGGCTCCTTGTCTTTGTTTTCTTATACAAAAAACCTTTTGCATTTATTGTAGAGTTTGTTGATGCTGGAAGCCCACCATGGTAATGTGATTTTACTTGGGGCTCTAGCTTTGATTCTATCTGGTAGAGTTGAGTTTATATACTTATGCAAGTGATTGTACAGGGAATTAGTGTATTTATACCTTCACCTAGGAGGGTATGGTTTATCTTGGTGAAGTATTTTAGTCTGATTTCTTCCTTTGAGAGTTCTGGTGTTAGTGTCAGTTAGAAGGTCACTGATTTGTGGTGAATTTTAACTAACAAGTATCCAACAATTGCAGCAGTGCACTTGTTTGACATGTTGGTGAGGACCAGATCTAGAATGTTTGTTCTTGTTGGGGTATGGACAATTGGCATTTGAATTCATAAAGTCAAGGAACTTTTGTGCTACTGAGTCTGGGCTAGAGTAGTTTTCCCAGCTGATGGTGAGATAATTGAAATCCCCAATAACTAGTGTGTTCTGTAAAATTTGGATTCTTTTCCATTTGGTTAAGGAGGCTTCGTGGGTGTTGTCATCCATGGATGTGGTTCTATAACTGGCTAGGACTTGAATGGGTGTCTTGCCAAGCATAATCTGATCTGTAGTAACTCCATGGAGTTGTCCAGTCTAACTAGATGAGGGGTGAATTTATCTTTAGTATAGACTGAAATACCACCCTCCTTTGGTTTTTACATGCTCATTTTGCAGTCTATAGGTATGGAAGGCATTGTAACCTTGTAGGGTTTGGGTATTCTCTGAGACCTTAAACCAGGTTTCTGTGACTGTACAGACATCTACATCTTCTAGTAAAAGAAGATGCTTCCAGGGATTGCAGTTTTTGGTTTAAGCTTCAGCATTTAGCAGCATGCCCCATATTTTGTTCTGATTGGTTAATTTCATGTCGGTATTGTTGTTTCCAAGTCCTTACCTAAAAAAGGCACTATGGGGGAAGCAAGAGCCTTTGCCAACAGCCGAAAGCCTAGTGGTGGCTGGTGCAAACCATCTCTGGCAAAGCAGCGAGGTTTGTTGACCATGACTTCCCAGGCAGGCAGGAACTGGATTCCCTTGGAATGACACCAACAACTAAGCCAATTATTGAAATCAGTCATTTTTGTTTATATTGTGGCATCATTCTAAGTGAAGGTAGTATGATGCTCAAGGCTATGGACATAACTGCCTGGGACACATGCTCAGGGAGCACGATCATGTCTCATTATATAATCCAGTGACGTACATCTTAGGTTATTCACACCAACATAAACTATGACAGAGCTATAAAGGTATTTGTTGCTGAGAGACCTGAATGCATGCATGATTTGGTGAATCCTGGCACTGGACAGGCAGCTGACTGTGACTTTCTTCTTGTCCAACCTGGTGAGTGGGACATCTGTGTGTCTCACTATTGTGTCTCCAATGACAAGAAAACTTGGTTGTTGAGTGTTATGCCTTACGCATTTAGTGGGTGAGGTGCTGGTATTGGTATGTGTCAAGGGTGCTGTAGAAACTGTGTTAGTTGTAGCAGACATGTTTTGGTGGTCTCGGGTGTTTTAGTAAGTTTTTCGAGAGAACCTCAGCATATGTGAATTTACATGTTTGATGTGTACTATGTGTTTGAGTAGTTGTACGTGTATGAGTAGTGATACTATGTGAATATGTAGTGGTGGGTGAGTTGACACCCTTCTCTGTGTTACTGTGTTGAGTGAGAGGGAGCATGGATTCTAGATTCTTGATGTAAATACACCTCTCACACTCTGTACTGGATTGTGATATTAGTAGAGGGCTGTCTGTGTACATGAGGAAATTGCTGTAGTCTTCAAGACACCCAAGCCAACAAGGTTGGCAGGAGAAACAAGGGTAGTCCAATGGTCCATAATGCTAGGTTGAAGACTGTTGTTATTAGGGTTGGCTTTTTCAGAAACGATTATGAAGTAGCTCGGCGAATGAATATTTCTGCCTGGTTTTAAAGAAAAAAATGCTGAATTTAACTGTCCAGTGCATGAGTGCTGGACAATGCAAAAACAAGCAACAACCTGCTCAGATGCAGTGCCTAAATACCAGAAGCTAAAACTTGAAAAAAGCTCTAAGCCAGTGAGGGTGTTGAATAGCTCCTTCTTCTTGGATTGGTTAATTAGTATACAGTTCAGCTGCTTATGATGTAATTAGCATGCCACAATGTTTACTGTATTTGCATGGATCAACACAGTGTGTAGAGTTGCTTACTGGAGACAAAGTGGAGTGCTACATATATATGTATATGGGGAACTTAATATCATTGAATCCCCTTTTGGTTGACACCTGTTTAGTTGACATAATTTAGTCAACTACACAGATGGTCGACAACTGTGTGAGATCACATAATTCTCAGCATTGGAAAATATGTCTTTTTCTGAACATAATGTGATCTTGGAGTTAGTATACATATTTAGCAGGGTGTGTGGTGGGCATGGACCCTGCATGGCCACCGCAGGGGGCTTCCCCTGCAAAAAATGATATTTTATTCTAGCTTTAAAACTTTTGTTTTGCATGCATTAAGAATTTTGCTCAAAGTAAGCAAAGTAGTGTGCCAGCATTTGAAAAATCGAACATTTGGGGTCAGTAATGTGAGCATTGATATTGGGTTAATTTATTCATTATCAGTAAACCTATAGATTCAGTGAGAGCTGGGGACTTCAAATGGGGGGGAGGGGCGGCTGCCGGAAGCATATGAATGGGGGATAACTTGAATGGGGTGGACATGGATTCATTCATTTTCATCTACAGACTGCATCAGCAGATAACCACTCATTATAGTCAATTTCATATCTATATATATATATATATATATATATATCATGTATATATATATATATATATATATATATATATATATATATATATATATATATATGAATTCTTATCACTTGACTGAAAGACCATTTCACTGACACCCATTTCACTGAGACCAAATCACTTAAAGTTAATTTCACCTAAATCTCATTTCACTGACAAGTAGTACACTAAGACAAGTCAAAGGTTTATGTCCTTTTCTCCATTGTAGTGCGATCTGGGTGTTAGTATATATAGTTAGGGGGGTGTGGGGGGCAGAGCCCCCCACATTGGGGGGGTGTGGGAGTCGTAATCCTCCACCTAGTTGGGTTTTACCAAATAATGTAAAACAAAATCAGAGAACAGAAAAACAAATTAAGTGGGGGCTACGCCCCTCACACCCCCCCCCCAACTATATATACTAACACCACCTTTGACTTGCCTGAGAGTACTACTTGTCAGTGAAATGAGTTTTAGGTGAAATGAACTTTCAGTGAAATTAACTTTAAGTGATTTAGTCTCAGTGAAATGGGTGTCAGTGAAGTGAAACAATTCCATATAGTTATATAGGTTTACAATCAAAATGTGTAATGGGACATCTGCAAAACTGGAATCAATGAATGCATCTTTTCCAGTTTCTGTAATGTCATTCTGCAAATGTTCTAATGCACATTAGGAAATGGTAGTGTACATTTCCTAATGTCCATTTGATGTTTTAATAACAGATCACACTACAGTGGGGATTGGGAAATTTACCCTTTACCTCACTGGAGTGCGATCTCGGAGTTGCAATATATAATTTGCAGGGGGTGGGAGGTGCAGGGGGGGGTTGCCCCCCTTCTAAACTGTAAACACTTGTGCTGTAGATGTACAATTTATATGGCAGCTTAAATACAAATGCCTGTGGGTCTGACGTCACCTCCTGACATTCTGAATTTGGTCGAATGCAGACATCATGGTGATCATGGTGATTACTTTCCACATTCTATTAAAGAGACATTGCCAAATTTGGAATGTCAGTTTGATCAAATAAGTAGATTTTTTTTATAGTAAACTATATATATATATATATATATATATATATATATATATATATATATATATATATATATATGGGTGTGTATATGTAGTGAGAGAGAGAGATACACATACATACATTTATGTACACATACATGCACCTTAGATATCTGTCTAAAGTCAACAAGGCCAGGCTAAGGTGAAATGGAGCCTTAGACAAAGAATTTTGTGGGGTCCCTGTGGCACACTAGTCCCCCTGCACCCCACTGTGTCTTTTTCCTGTTTTTTTTCTCAACCTGTCCCCACGCCATTTAAACAGAGTACTTCTTTGTTTTCTTTTTTTTTTTTTAATTCTAATGGTGGCCAGAAAAAAAATATGAGTAAAGTAACACATTTCTCACAGTTTTTCCCTTAAGTAAAAATAAGCTGTATCTAAAGCTCAATGCTCAAAGCCAATTGAATAATAGTTTCTTAATAAACTGAAAAAACTAATTCTTAAAACATATATAAATCCAGTATAAGAATATAAATTGCTTTTCTACCCCTCAAAAAAGATTGTTAGCTTTTGTGTTCCCCTTTGTTGTTAGATTGGGATGAAAGTAAAAGCACAAATGACCAGAGGCATATATGATATAGCTGACTGCCCTGGGAGAAGAAATCAAAGCACATGAATAAACCCCACAAAAAGAAAGGGGGGTACATGCAAACTCCATGAAGAATGCATTACAGCCATAAACTGAAGCAGACAACTATGCAGTGTTAAATGGCAACACTACTCTATGTGATAATTTGCCAATGATCTGTTGCCATTGCACACATTCTGCCTGAATTACCAGAGAC
>NC_056737.1:1865849795-1865864795 GCF_019279795.1 Protopterus annectens
ACTGTCACAGAATTAGTGCCTTTTTATGACAGTAGCTATACTGTGATAAAATGAATAAATGCATAAATAACTGCCACACAGGAATTCATTTTCTCAGCTTACTGCTGTAAGTATAAGGTTGGCAACACACTTCCCTCCCATTCTCATGCTTCTCTCATTGTCGATCTGATGCAGGCCCATCATACCTCTAAATCTCTTAGCTAAAAAATCAAGCCGGAAGCTAAAACATGATGGTGTACAAAGAAGCAAAATCAGGAACACATACTACCTTTACATATATACAAAGCTGCTTGGGAAAAAAAAAAGCTTTGCATTAGCATGCCTTTTCCGAAGGCTATGAAGTCTGAAATCCAGCAGTGTCTGTCACTGTTTATTAAATACATTCCTCACAGATTTGCCACACAAACCAAAACTTTGCAAGGACCTGATCAAAATGAGTCAAACCTAGTAACATACTGTAAAATCAAGAGGAGTTTATTACATTCATTCACCCATAATTCCTGATCAATCAGGGACAAATCCAGAAATAGTTAAGGACAATCACCGACACTTTAAAACATTAGCACTATTAATTTGAAACATTGACAAAACAAGAAAATGTGAATTAACATACATTTTATAAAGTAAAAGAAGTCTGTAACTAATTATTGTCATTATTTACTAATTGTAATGCTCATTTTTTCCCCTAAAAGTCACCAGTTTTAGGAGGGACTACGACGGATAGAGGTAAAATTTAAGTCAAAGTCAGGGACATTTGAGAGGTATGTCTCACACGGTTCCCCTTTATAATCTCAAAATACTGAAATCTCGAATTTCAGTATCCTGAGTCCATAAAGGCGAAACTTCAAAACAGTGAAAGTGCATAAGCATGAATCCAAATATCTCAAGTCCGTGCTTATGCATTTACGCTACATTACATTAAGTGTTTAGCTGGGATGGTGTCTGGAATTTAAGTGAATGTATGTGAGTTTTTTTGTAAGTTATATGTGTGGGTTAGGGTAGGAAGTATGAGTGTGAGTGTTGGAAGTGCTGGTGTTTTGTGCATGTGTGATGTGTGTGTGTGTGTGTGTATGTGGGACTGTAGAATGTCTAGGTATGAGTTTTGTTTCCTGTTTGTACGATCTCAGAGTTGGTATATATAAGTAGGGGTGTGTGGGGCACAGCCCCCCCCCCCCATATGGGGGATGCAGGGGAGCTTGCCTCCCTGCTTACATGCAGTATAAGGTTATATAGTTTGTGTGATGTGGGTCAAATGGTGTGTGTTGTATTGTGTATGTATGTTCGTGATTGTGTGTTTCATGCATTTGGGTTTCGGGATTGTGAGTCATTCGCCTTTATAGTTTCAAGATACTGAAATTCGAGATTTCAGTATTTCGAGATTATAAAGGGGAACCATCTCACACATATACATACATATATACATAAATACCTATATACATAGAGCTACATACAAATACATAGACTCACACAAACACACATCCACTCTCTCTTAAAATGCTTACTTCCCTACATGTTAGACAACTGAAACACTTAAAGCTTGAAGGAGAGGAAAAAAAAAAAAAAAAACAGATCCTGGGTTCATATTTTTCCATTGTTGCATAACTTCTTTTACTTCCAATCTCAGGCTATTTCAGTCTGAACCTTTCCCCTGAGGCAGCCTGAGCCAATCGAAATAGCTCCTTGCTGCTTCATACAGCAGACCAAAGAGCTGCTCTTTGATCTCTTTGCCTTCTGTGGAAGACAGAAAGTGCTGAAATAAGGCATGATCGCTTTATTCTCAGAGTGCAGTAGACAATGAAAACAGCCTATTAAGTAGTTTGTTTTTGTTTCTTATTTTTTAGGAACCATAGAAGGTAACATTAGCAGTTATTTTTTAAACAAGAAAAAAGTACATAAAAAAGTTTCTTTTTTTTTTTTCTTTATGGGAAGGTGTGACTGCAGCCCAGCAGCCAGTACCACAAGCCAGCCCTGACTAGATGAAAGCATCCACAGCATTCATAAAGTAATTGAATAATATATCATACAATTATGTATAACTATGCATCCTATTCACTTCATATTCGAAGTTCTCAGTTTGTTCTGCAATAAAGGGTACACCTGTATTTGGGTGTATATCTAAACATCGAACACTGAAAAGTTCGAATACCAAAACCACAAACTTGAAAGATCAAAGACTGAAAATATCGAAGCCACGGAACATCGAATTCTTTGCCAGGGAAAGAATTTGGTGGGTCGTTTCCGCAGCTTCACTGTTTCCTCCACTGGGAGTTGGTATATTTAAGTAGGGGGGGTGTGGGGGGCAAAGCACCCTACCTTAGAAATAATTTGTAGTGTCGTGTGTTTCGTGTTTTGTACTGGAACAGCAATTTTATTCCCAGGGAAAAACATCGCTGTTCTCAGTATTCAGCTTTCTTGGTTTTGGGTTCGATGTTGTAACATTCGAAGTTTTGACACTTCAGTATTATGATATAGACCCCATGTATTTATCCTAAGTTGTTCCTTCCTATCCAAATGGCATGACATCCACTTGTTCATTCCATTAAGGAGCATCTGTCTGTTTCAATAAATCTGAACTGGGTTGTTTGATTTTCCCCAGTATGCTTTCATAGGGTATTTTCTCCTTCTTCTGTCACTAAGATGTGGCCTTATTCTAAATTCAAAGGGGCAATATACCTCACCAATGCAGAAGGAGCCATAAGTTCACTGGGCAAGATGGATGACTAGTTTTGTTGTATAGACTGTGAGTTATCAGATCTCACGTTTCCTTACACTATTTACTGCAGAGAAAACTTGAATATAACTGTAGCAGTTACAATTATCACAAGGCTGACTTCTAAGAGGCTTAGTTCCTATCATAGACTATGTTGAATATATTGTATCTGGTCTTCTATACTTATCAAAATGTGCACAAGACTTTTTCCCCTCCTAAATATAAATCTGCATGCATTTGGTAAAAGGGAGCTCAATATCATGTCTGTCAGCAACATATGCTAAAATTTAGTGATAATCTGGTTAAGATTTGGGATATTGCTCTCAGTAGTAATTACAAAATTTAAACATCAGGCATTCTGTACTCCTTTCTTGGACTTATATTGAAGCAGTTCAGTAAGAGACTGGCTTTATATCATATGGCCAGTCAGTATCGGCGCTAATATATACCTCTAAAAAAAGTTGTGTTTTAAATTACTGTCCAGAATGCTGTAAAAATCCTGAGATACCATATATTGTGAATTAAGTAAATTCCTGATTATATCTTGGGTAGCACCTGTCAGACATAAGAAAAACATTTCTGCAAAGAGTTTTCTATATAAAGAATAAGGTTGATCCACCTAAGAGTTTGCATGGTGATACATCCAAAAACTCAGCAGTAAACAACCTAGTCTCCAGATGAAACATCTGATAAAATTACTATAAAGTAAGAAAGAAAATAGTCACTAGGGACACTGAGTTATCAGCAGTTAACTGGAGTGGCAATGGAGCAGTCTATGCCCACATATTTGCCAACTATGTCATGTCTTACTGGGAACAGAAATTTATTATGAAAAGTGTCTATTGGTCTAAAAGTATGCATTACACCAGATTTTTGGATGACCTGTTTATGGTGTGGAAGGGTACTGAGGTAGAAATGAATGAATTTTTAGTTTATATTAACAACTCAGTAGAATTTTTGGAATGTACTCACTCTTGCAGTAAGGAATGAATCTACTTAGATGTTGATTTGAAGATAGATTTTGAAAATAAAAAACTGTCTTCCATGATTTATAGGAAACCTAAGTTTTCACATTCGTATTTGGAATTTACCAGCTGGCACCCGTACCATCAAAAGAAGTCCATTGTGAAGGGGCAATTGGTTTGGGCTGCCAGGATGGTGAGTTCTGACAGTGAATTTTTAAAAGAGGTTCAATTTATATTACGGCTGTTCAATAAAAGGGGATACCCAGCTGAGTTTTTGAAAGAAATAAGTGAGGAAGTCATATGCAAATGTAAGGGGGGACATTTACATGCCTATTTTAGGAAGTGGATTTAAGATAAGTGAACCAGCACTTAATAGACAAGTGGGACAAAAGGAAAACTTTGGATTGAGTTTTATCACACCATTTAACCTGGTTGTCAACCAGATTTCTGAAATAATTAAAAACAATTGGGAAATATTGTGTTATGATCAGAATGTGGGGCAAAAATTGGGGAAGGCACCACCCAAAATAGAGTTCAGGAAAGATAGGTCATTTAAAAATCTTTTGGAAACAAGTGGTAAGGGTGTTAGTGTGCACCATAATAGACCAAAGGGTAATTTTAAGTGTGTTGGATGTGCAATTTTTGTCCATATATTTTGGAAACAGATGGAAAATGTTATCCTTAATGGTAGAGAGTTTATTAAAGGTCATTTTAATTGTTGTAATTTAAATGTAGTGTATATGGCCAAGTGCCAAAAATGTCCTATAGTTTATATAGGTAAAACAAGTAGGTATTTTAAGAATAGAATTAGTGAGCATCTACTGGACATTAAAAAATGTAGAACAATGAATGCCTTGTGTAGACATATCAAGGTGTATAATGATCACTATTTTAAGTTTTTATTAATACAACAATTAGTAAAAGACCCACAAGGGAAATGTTTGGACATGCACCTGAATATATGCGAGTTGAAATGGCAGTTGTGTTTAAATGCAACTAAATACCCAGGCATTAATGAGTCCATTAATATTTCATGTGTTTTAAAACTAAAATATATTTTAGGATAGAACCTTAGGTTCAGCAAGGGCATTTGTTTGCTTGTTTTTTCTTCCTTTTGAGTCATGGAATCATTTGTCAGTCAATCAATTTGTAATTGTATTTCTTTAATTAGCTTGATTGGATGTGTATTTAAGGGTTGGGTTGTTTTATATGCTTTGTTCTGAGGAAGTCCCTGCATTGAGGGAAGAAAATGCTTAACCTTGCTCATTATAGCTGTAGTTTTATCAACTTGGTCTTCCAGCTGTAGCCCTTCAGTTGCTGTGCTGCTCTGTTCTGGAGTTTGTTTTTGCCATGGAATTTCTGCCCCATTTTGGCCCACCAGGTGAATTGTCTGTTCCCCACTTTCCTGGACAAATCTGTAACATAAAGGAAAGCAACAGCTAAATTGATTTCTTCCTCTCTAGCTATCTATACTTTGTTGTTCCTTCAGCTTTTCCTGGTTAGGGGTCACCACAACTCCGGTCCGCTAATGATTGGCAATAGATTTTCATGGTGCCGAGGTGCCAGCTGGATGCCATACCTTCAACTAATGTACGCCCATTCATGCATGTCTTTCGAATGCCACTTGACCACGGGGAGGACATGCAGACTCAGAAGGCGCTACAGCTGAGAATCGAACAGGAGAACTTCTTGCTGTGAGGTGACAACACTATCACTACACCACTGCGGCTTCTCTCTAGCTATCTATACTAACAATTACTAAACACTAAATTACAAATTCTGAATAAAGAAGGTACAATTCAAATACAGTAAACCAAAACCAACTTCAGGTAAATATATGCCATCGAGCCAGAAACAAGGCAGGTCTTTTTCTTGCAAGTCCAGGAGGTCAACTATGTAGACCAACTCTAAGATTCAGAAATTTTCATACCATCTCTACCACTCAACTACTCAAATGGGTGTCAAATTGAACCAACAAAGTCTCTGGATCATGGCTGATCAACAAATAATGGACTTGTGACAGAATGAGTCAAAAACAACATTTTAAGAATTTCAGACAAAAGATGCCACTTATGCAAAAATCATTTCCCCAGTGAGCAATGTTAAATACAGTGTCCCAATCAGCTGAATCAGTAATTGAAATTTAGGCAAAAACTGCAAACACCACAAACTGAAAATGGCTCTAAACCTAGATTGAGGCCATTGGTTTGGACTGATGCTTTGTTAGCTGCTAGTAAAATGCAGGAATGTCCAAATAAGACCACATACAGTGTACCTGTAAAAGAAAAAGATATTACCAAGTAAACAATGTCTATGTAATGTATTTCAAAAAGGCATTAGATGACAAATGCCAAGCCTTCTTTATGATGTCAATAGACTGACCCTTCATAGTCAGAGTCATTGTTGCATAAATGCAAAAAGTGAGACATGATATACACAGGCTAGGCTGGTTTTGAACATGCAATGCTTTATGAAGTACCATACAAAATATACTGGGGATGATCCTCCTGTTGCAAGATTCTTAAAAACTAATTCCAAATGTGAAATAGGACAATACTGGTTAAATAAAGACCTTTCCTCAACAAACTGGACACAGAGAAAATTAGGGAACTTCTTTAATAATGAGCTCTTTCAACACTCATTACCAATTGATCATTAGTTGGAGCAATTTCAAAAATAAAGTACTGTCCTCATTTTCAATGAGAAACCAAAATGGAACCCATTAAGTTCCTTTGTAGCTGTCATATTAGGATAAATATCCAACAGCAGTCTTAAGACTTCTGACTTAACGGGAAAAAGAATTTCATTATCTCCTTCAGGGAAATGAAAGGAAACTCCTCCTCTAGTATACTGAGTAGGCAATTGTTCCATTACCAGTAGATACACCAGTGGATGGCCCATCAGACAAGGGAGTTTTTTGTGCTGCAGTCTGACCATCCTTTACCCAACACCTGAGGAATGAGAGACCCTTGCTACAGTGAGACCAGGAATTCTGGAAGAAGCATGATGGCCAAGCATAAAATCCCCTGTTATATGCCCAACAAGCTTTTAACTTAATACAGTTTTACAAGTGTTCAACAGTGTTTAACTACAGCTGGCCTGGGCTTGTCTGCTATGACCCCCAACCAGATGTATACATTTTTTTCTTCCCACCTGAGAGAAGTGTCCATAGCATTTAACTTTCTAAATTTTTGATCCAAGTAAATATATGAAAAAATTACAGCTTGAACTCTAAATTCTTAATTACCACCCTTTAGTGTAAGCCTTTTCTAAAATATATATTTGAAGTAAAGTTATGGCTACTAATAGCTTCTGTAAAAGGGACAAACCAAAACAGAATAGGAGACAAATACAGTCCTAATGAGGAGGACCCTTTGAATATTAGTGCAAATAACTTAAGGCAATGGCAAGTAAAGAAATGTGAATAATATGCGTTCTTACAGTAAAACAGATCTGTTTCCATTAATATTGTCTTTAAACCTTAAGTATAATGAAACTACCTTTTCAACAGAAGTCACCAGTTTAGAGGGGGATTATGTGGGACAGAGCTAACATCTAAGACAAAATAATGAACGTTACCAAAAATAGGAACAGTTGAAAGGTATGCTCCTGAAAATTAACAGATAAGCATAAGCATATGTAAATCTCTCTACATTTCTTCACATTTTTATTTTTTTATATAGCATAATTAATCCCAACATGATTAATAATACAACATAAGATATCTCATTACAGAGCTAACCACATAAACAGTACCTTATTTTGTAAAACAGTTGAGTAAAATGTCTACATTACTGACCATGGTTAGAGTGCCCAAATAATGGAAGTACTTTACTGAAACCAGCATGTTTATTTTACAGTGTAAATTACTAAATATGCTTTTCCTTTATCTCTGAGTTGATATTACAAACAACTATGTGTGAAGCAATTAGACATGATGCCACTAGTAACACTGATTTTCTTTCTTTTTTATTTTTTGAATTATTTTAGTAGATACAGAATAACTGCGGTAGTGGTGCTGCGGTAGGGTTGTCACCTCATAGTTAGACGTTGCCCATTCGATTCCCAGAGCGTCTTCTGTATGGTGACATGCGTGAATGGGCGTTCCTTCATTGCAGGTTGTGCGTTAGGCCCGGCAAGCATGTAAAAATCTACTGCCAATCGCTAGCGGACCGGAGTTCCGCTGTGGCGACCCCTAACCGGGAAAAGCTGAAAGACACAACATTTTAGTAGATACAGAAAAGTCCAAATAAAGCAGCTAAGAGGCAACCACAGCTTGGCAACAAATCCAGTACAGAAAATATAGAAACTAGGAGCTACTCCCTTTGTGTGAAATAAGTTCTGATTTTAATTCGCATGCATCAGGTAAGCGCTTTAACATAAAGCTTCATCAGACCATTAGAATTTTATTAGATACTAGAGCCTCCATCTATACTCAATGATTCCATCTGACAGGAAGCTTGAAAGGTGAGAGTCCTGTATTGAACAAAACTGTGACTGCCTGGGGTGGAAACATGGTGAGCGCAGAAGTACTTCAAAGGATCATCACCAAAGAAAATGTTTAAAAATACCAGGAAACATAGCTAAAAGAAAAAAATGGTGGTATAAGCTGAGGGAAACCCAAATGCTGCCTGTAGGTATCAAAAAGTGTCATACCAACAGTCAGATCTACCACTTCATGATGTTCCTCAAATTTTTATTTATGCTGGGCTAAAGGAACAAACACCAAAGAAAACAAATACTATTATGCAAAATAGACAGAAAAACAAAGGTAAAAGAATCACAGCACACAAGAAAAGAAAAACCAAAGAAGTCACCAGAACCCCCACACCCCAACCAAGGGACCAAACTGAAGGAATGCACTTGTGAACAGAAATACCATCAGTGAAAAACAACTGCCATGTATAAAACATGAGGAATGGAGTCAAGGGAAACCAAAGACCAGAAAACATCAGCCACTACCAAAAATGAAGCCTTTAAGCCAAGGATCAATCCCAGGTCAGCAACACTTCAACCCAAAACAAACAGTACTGCACGAAACTATCACACAGTGAACTATGAAGAATTACAATCTAAAGAGCAAGAACCAAAGGAAAACTCTTACCTTTTAGCAGGAACCTTTTCATTTTTTTAATGTTCACCCTAAAAATGGCTAAACGCAGTTCATTTTTGCTTCTCCAAAATGCGTAGTTTCTCCATCTGTCAAGGTTTAAATAATCCAGTCACACAACCAGCTCAAGGATCTGTCACAAATTACTTTGTAGCCAAAGAGGGTATTTATAATTTGCCTTAAGTCACTGCTTTACCAATTTAACTTAAAATAACCCTAGCCATTTTAAAACCATCAAAATTAACAACAATTATAGTGTAATTCCACAAAGCAAATATCAGAGAAATCATTCACCTCTGCAAGCTCTCCAGCCAGACCATGAAAAGCACAACATGGCTCTCTTCCAGTTTATTACATTTAAGTATGATTACTTTTTAATATTTGACATTTTATTGCATGCATTTCAAATTGCATAAAATTAGACATTTGATGGCTGGGACTGATATTTGCCAAATATATATTCCCACTGTTACTTAAAACATTCAAGTAGAAGCTTTTTTTTTCTTGAAAGCTTGGTGCATTAATCACAACTGAGGTACATGCAGCATGGCAGCTTGAAAGGACACATGACAATTACAAATATAAATCTGAAATGCACATTTTAAAACCTAATCACTTCAAAGATGTTTAACTCCAGTACAGAATCAAAATTAGGAGAGAAACAAAATCTATAATATAGTCTTCAAATCTTGAACAACAGGTGTTTCTTTCCCTTCTTAAGTCAAATAGAAATGAATATAAGGAAGCAAAAAAGTAGTATTTGCTTGAGTACTTGGTAGTGTAAGTAATTAAATAATGCTATTAAAAACGTTTCTATTTATTTTTTTTTCATTTATTTAACATTCGCTAACCAGAGCAGAGCACTGATTGGATATGACTACTACTGAAGGATGTTTTTTAGTGAGTGGCAATTATCAGGGTTGTAAAGCAATGTCTTTCAGCTATACCAGTTAGGAATCATCACAGTAGATCACCAGTACACAGACTGATTGGCAGTGGTGATTTTACAGTGTAAAGTTACCAGCCTGGTGCCCAACCTTCACAGGAGGCAAGCACACACACCTACCTGGATGTCTTCGAAACTCATTTGACCACAGGGAGGACTTGCATAATCCACACAGAAGGGGCTCCTAGAACCAGAGAACCTCTTGCTGTGAGGAGACAATGCTAACCACTGCACCACCACAGCTGATACCAGTTATCAGGGTTGTAAATAAAATTATTGTCCGTGATTGGTTAGGTGCTGTGGTAGTTCTAAAATCTGCATTTGTTTTAAAGTGAGACACTGGTGAGTTCTATACTAGAAGTTAGTAGTAAATTTTGCCATTTTGTATAGTAACCTGCTTCTAAATGTGTTTACTTTGTGGTTTGCAGGATTGTAAGGATGTCTGATGCATACAAGAATGTGGGATGGAGGTCGGACTGGGCAATGGTTTTCTTGCTGCATCACTTAGGTATGAGTTTGACGATCAAAGAAGTCCTATTGTTGGTGCTTTTTCATGACTTACTGTATATGCAGATCAAATTTAAGAATTTTATCTATAGTTACACTTGCTAGTCTGTGTGTGTAGGTTATCTTTTCTATGATAGCTTTATTGGTTGATGTAATATTAAAAGATCGTTTCAGTACAGAGAATTGTCTGGCTGCGAATAAAATTAATTTGCTTTTTTTAGGAATTCAAAGCATGCTTACATTGGTTTTCCAGGATTTAACTGAGAAAAAGGCTGCCTGTTTGATTTTCAGTTTTGTAAGACTTGTTGCAGTACAGTGTAGGGTGGAGTCATCAGTGTTCCGCATGATGATAGTTTGTTTGGTAGCTGAGTGAACCTTGTTTATAAATATACTAAACAGAAGGGGGCAAATAGATGAGTCATGGGGGACACCATCAGAAACTGAAAGAAAAGCCGGGAAGGTGTGCTTTCATTTTACAGCCTCTTGTCTGTTGCTAAGATAGCTACTGAACCAGGACAGCATAGACTAGAAGAGGCCTAAGCAGGCCAGTTCATTCAGTAGAAATATGAGGGTTCAACCAAACACCCTAATAATGGGCAATTTCAACTACACCACCATTAACTGGGAAAACTACTCGTGTACCAACTCCTTAGCTCAACTCTTTCTGGAATTCATACACTCCAATGCCCTGGATCAACTTATCCACACACCGCAACAATATCCTAGACCTAGTTATTACCAATGAGTGACCGGTGTTCCACACCTGAAGTCAACTCCTCGTTGGTCCGATCCATCCATAAGCTAATCACCCTTGATATCCACATCTTGCCCCCATCCCCCATTAAGGAAACCAAGGTAAAAAATTTCTCCAAAGCCAACTTCATGCTTCTTAAGACAGAAATGGTGAACTTCATGACACCCATGCAGATAGACAATACAGTTACAACTGCTGAATCCTACACAAATGCACTCTATAAGCACTTACACGAGTCCATGGATCGTGCTATCCCAAACAGAACAAAGACGCTATCCTCCAAAAAAAGGAAGCCAAGCTGGTGGCCCCTGCCATAAACAAACTGTACAACAGAAGGAAGAAACTGTTGCAAAAGAGAGTAAAATCCCATGAGTGGAGGAGCTCCCTGGTCAGCCTCAGTAAGAAGCTGAGATCCCTTATAAGATCCTCCAATGCTAACTAAGAAAACAAAATCACCACTAATTCTAAGGACAACCACAAAGCATTCTATAGCTATGTCAAGAATCTCAATGGCAACACCCAGATCTGCTCTGAGTTACAGCACAAAGGCAAGAAAATTACAGAGCCAACTGATATTGCCAACATCCTGGCAGATAGGTTCAGTGCTAACTTTACCCCCCTCTCACCCTCTAAAAGGCCCATATCTATACAAGAAGAATGCAGTGTCTCTGTAATTACAACTATGCAGGTAAAAGCTGCACTCTCTAAAGCCAAAAACACAGCATCCATGGGACCGGACAACATCCCAGTCTGCATTTTACATGAACTTCAGAACAAACTGGCTCCCCACTTAAGCATCATGTTCAATAATAGCCTCACATCAGGCTTTGTGCCTACTGAATAGTGCACAGCAACAGTTATCCCACTCCACAAAGGGAGAGCCACCACTGATCCCAGGAACTATTGACCTTTTATCCTGATGAGCCTGGTCTGCAAGGCCATGGAACGTATCATCATGGAACTCCTAAACAAAGACATTGGTAACCTCCAAACTCTGGATCTCACCCAGTCCGGGTTTGTGAAAGGCAGATCATGCCTCCTCAACCTGATCGACTTCTTTGAGGCAGTCACCAAAGCTGTAGATGAGGGTAAGGTGGTTCACACAGCCTATCTTGGCCTCGCCAATGCTTTTGACACCATCCCCCATGCTGGAATTATAGCTAAACTCACTAAACTGGGTGTAAATCCCTAAGTCACAAGATGGGTTGCCAACTGGCTCACTGACAGAACCCACACTGTAAAAGTTGCAGACTCCAAATCTGACCTCAAAGCAGTGACAAGTGGAGTACCACAGGGTTCCATTCTGGGACCTCTCCTGTTTGATGCCTGGTGTCAGAGCCATGGCCTCAAGTGCAATGCCAAAAAGTGCAGTGTCATCCCCTTTGGTAAAAACTCTGTACACATGAACTACCACATAGGCAGCAATCTACTTAACACCGAATGTGTGATAAGAGACCTTGGGACCCAGGTGGACAGTAGTCTCTCCTTTGATAGTCACATCGCCACAGTAGTCAGGAAGTCTAAGGGTTTTCATTCAGGAAAAAAGAGATCATTGTTCCCCTCTACTCGACACTCATTAGACCCATTATAGAGTACAACACCCCTTTTGGGATGTACCTCACAAGACATCTGCAGCAGCTGGAAAGGCCACAGAAGTACCTCACAAAGAGGATTACTGGCCTCAAACAAATGCCCTACACTGACCGCCTCAAAAAACTCCAGCTTTACTCCGTAGCATATCACCTACTCTGAGGTGATCTCTGCCTAACATATGGACGTGCTACACCTAAAGAAATCCCAATCACTCCGTACACACTCTAGGGACCTAAACATTGTCACCACACTTAGCAGGACATGCTGGAGGGATAGATTCCTGTCCCAGAGACTTCCCATACTCTGGAACAGGCTACCCATCTATGTCAAGCAAAGTTCTTCATTAGCACTCTTCAAGAAAAATCTTGAGTGGATGGGAAATAGGAAATACACCCCGGGGATCACTTCTCTGTCTCTGCTCAACAGTGGCATAGGAAAATAGCTTTCTTGGGTGGCGTAAGCCAGGGAACCTTGTTGGCTAGGCTTACGTAGGCCCTTGGGCCGATAGCCTAGTACCTGCCTATGAACCTATGAGAGATGATAACGAGTGGAATGTAGTATTAATAAAAAATAGTGCAATTTTTACAGTTCTAGCAGATTCTAATTTTAGAATTATTATTATTTCATCTGTGAGGTTCCAGGGGGATGTTTGTATGCTTCAACCTGACCAGAAGAAATGCTGTCTGTGGGAAAGGAGATTGTAGGTCGTTACATATTCTGTTAATTGTAAGTGGATTATTTTTTTTCCTTAGACTCTCTCAAGAATGGGCAGAACTGGTCTGCAGCTGGAACTTTTGCTGAGGTTTTATTGGTTGAGAATTGGTGTAATTGTGGTTGTTTTCAAGATGTTGGGTACTGTGCTTTATGTCAGGCATGAGTTGAATATGTGTTTGGGATGTATTACGAGGGAGTCCCTACAGTCCCTCCAGTGGTAAATAAACCAGGTGAATAGTCATTCTGAACCTGTTCGACCCGAAGTACTAATTTCTTGGAGTAGGAGCTATGCATCTTTAGCTGTGATGGGAATATAGATAGGTGGCTATGGAGCAGTGGTGAGGATTATTGTGGAAGATCTGGTGCTGGGAACAGTAAAGTTGGAAAATTCAATGAGGAAGTTTGATGGTGAAAATGAGTTTGTTGCATTATGTTGATTTGGTTCTGGTTGCCTACCTATTATATGACTGCTTTTTTCCCAGGATTTTTGGAGGATATTAATTAGGGAGGTTTGCAATTCCAGCTAATTGCTTGTTTAGATATGCTTCTAAGCTGAATGTAGTGATATCTATTAATTCGATGGAATTGTTTATTATAATTGGCTCACCATTTGAAATGTCAGAAGTCCTATAATGCTGAGATTAAATGGTTGAGAAAATAGACTTACATATATCAAGTTCAAGATGGCCATTTCTCAGAATATTCCCTTTTATCCAAGGTATGACGATCTTCTGTATTTTCTGTTTTTTTATTTTTGTTTTTTGTGGTATGTCGCCGCTCAGTATAACAACTGCTCACATTTCAGTTTAGAGCTGATCTGATAACTGGCCATCAGCAATCGTCTGTATTTTTTGTTTTAAATGAATTACTTTTAAAAAAGTATTACAAAAATCCTTATTTGTGTTTAATTTGATCATAAATAAATATAACTCTCAAACTCGAACCTTACTTGGTTAAGAGCTCATATGCATTCTTCTTGCTACATACATTTCAGTGATGCCCACTTTAACAATTCAACAGCAGCAAACAAGGCAATTTAACAAAAATGGTTTGAGTATCACAAATTTTATAACCACGAAAATATGCTTCCTTTATTACCTGAATTTCAGCTTACACTCTCTTGTAATCCAGTTAAATGCCCTTCTGTTTTTCAAGCATGAAATTTATTGATATTACCCACAAGATAGCTTGTTCTCACATTATTTTGCTTTAACTTGAAACCCTGTTTTCAATCATGATGTCTGCATGTGTATGGCATAGTATTCTTGATTGCTTCTAATGCTCTAATATTTCTAATTTCCTTTATGGAAAAAAAAAACGTTATTTCACATCCGAATGTCATTGCATCTAACGCAGACATATTGAACTATTTCCTGCATTAATAATTCGAATAACTTTGCACAATAGGGTTTTAATGAGTACGTCTTCTCCTTTCACAGTTCCCATATCTTAGCTATCATAGGGAACCCCGCTGTTACCTGAAGTGCTACTCCTAAAAAAAAAAAAAAAAAAAAAAAATGCAAGCAAAACAAGGAGTGGTCAGCAGCCAAGCATGTGGGAATGAAGTCCTTGCATCCTTTAAACCCAGTGATTGAGCATGAATTAGTAATATTTGAAGTGAAGAAGAGGTTTAAAATTGTGAAAGGTGTAGGTTCTGTGGAGACTAACCACTTGATTTCCTTTTCCGATTGAAAAATGAAG
>NC_056737.1:1865872295-1866032295 GCF_019279795.1 Protopterus annectens
TTCAGGCACTCCTACTGTGCACAAAGAGAGCATCTGGAAAAAATGTTTAAGCTTGTTTCCTGCCTTTCCTGTAAGTGGTCTAGACTGTTTGTAGGCTTCTGAACCCCCAAGCCTTTCTGTGTTAGAGGGAAGCCTTCTAGCTTAATTTTGTTTCTTAGAACTAGCCGGTTCTCTAGTTTCAGCACTCAAATCTGTTTCTTTGAACTCAGCACTTATTCAGAACTCATTGTAAGCACTAAATAAGCTGCAAATTACTACAGCACTCAACTTTCCTCACTTGTCTAGAGGAAATCAGTTTTTAGTACTTAATAGCACCTATCCAGGCATGTCTAAGGGTCAGCTCCCTGTGATTTCTCCTGTCTACCTGATGAATCTGGGCATCTTGGGGCAATGCAGCAATTGCCTCATGCACACAGACAACCCTCTCCTCCTCCCACCCAAAACTACAATGTGTGAGAGATGCACTTGTATAGCCAAACTGGAAGCAAAGCTCTCTTCACCCTAGACTGGACTAGACAGTCAAGAGGAGAAGGTAAACACTTGCACCACACCACACTCATCACATAGTCCCTCAAAACCTACAACACTAAAACACACACATAGAAACGCAAAATACGCATCTACATTCACGGAGGCTCTCAATAAATACCTGCCCAAGCATCAGGGACCTCCAAAGCAGAAACGCAAGCAAACTCCACCCCCCCAACACAACCCAAATGACACACAGCCCACAAACTCAGTGTGCCACTCAACCACAGCCCATAAGGCACAACAATGTACCCAGCACTCTAGTCGTAGGTGACTCTATAGTCAGGCACACTGATGTTCCACTCATCAGGCTAAACAAGGAGAAAGTTATTGTCAGCTGCCTGTCAGGTGTCAGGATCGGCCACATAACGCATGCATTCGGGTCACTCCACAACAAGTAATTATATGACACTGCCATTGTCCATGTTGGTGTGAATGGCCTGAGACATACCTCCCTGGACTACATAAAAAGAGACAGAGGAACTCTTCAATCTTGTAGCCCAGGCAGGTATGACCCTAGCCCTGAGTAGCATCCTGCCATCACCCAGAATGATACCACAGTGCAAGGGAAAAATGATTGACTTAAACAATTGGCTAAGCTTCTGCTGTCATGCTAAGGGGATCCAGTATTTGTCTGCCTGGGATGACATGATCGACAGACCAAGATGCTTTGCCAGAAATGGCCTGCACCTTACGCCCTTGGGATTCCGGATACTGGGTAAGGCTCTTGCCACCCCTATTGTGCCTTTTTTAGGCAAGGTTCAAATGACAAATTCACCACCATAACAGGTACAAGCAAGCAAAATTTGAGGATAATACTACTCAATGCTAGAAGTCTAAACCTCAAAATGCACTCACTTGAGGCACTCCTTAAAATGGAGAACATCAACATCTGTGCAGTGACAGAGACCTGGTTCAAAGCTCCAGAGAGCATCCCTGCATTACCAGGCTATAATTCATACCACACCTTTCAGCCACCTAACCCGGAATGAAGCACTAAAGGTGGAAGCATGTCCATATTCATTAAGGATAGCCAGACCTCCAGGCTAGTTGCACAGCATAATGCATCCAAGATTATCCAAGTGCAACTAACTCTGGGCAAGACTGCAATCCAAATTGTAGCTTGCTACAGACCCCCCACCATGCTCCAGGATTCCCACTCCTCATTTCTTGATACACTGGAAAGTATTAGGGTACAACCCAACACCCTTATAATGGGCGATTTCAACTACCCCACCATTAACTGGGAAAACTACTTGTGTACCAACTCTTTTGCTCAATATTTTCTGGAATTTATAAATTCCAACACCTTGGATCAACTTATTCACACCCCCACCAGGGGCAGCAATATCCTAGACCTGGTCATTATCAACATAGGCAACCAGTGTTCCACACCAGAGGTCAATTCCTTGTTGGTCAGATCTGACCACAAGTTAATCACCCTAGAATCCACATCCCGCCCCCACCCCCCAATTAGGGAAACCACCGTAAAAAACTTCTCCAAAGCCAACTTCACACTTCTTAAGACAGAAGTGGCAAACTTCATGACACCCATGCAGACGGACAATAGAGGTACGACTGCTGAATCCTACACAAATGCACTTTATAAGCTCTTACACAAGTGCATGGATCATGCTATCCCTAATAGAACCAAGATGCTATCCTCCAAAAAAAGGAAGCCAATCTGGTGGTCCTCTGCCATAAACAAACTCTACAAAAGAAGAAAGAAACTGTTGCAAAAAAAGAGTAAAATCCCATGACTGGAGGAACTCCCTGGTCAACCTCAGTAAGAAGCTGAGATCCCTCATAAAATCTTCCAAAGCTAGTTACGAAAATATAATTGCCACTGACTTTAAATTCAACCACAAAGCATTCTATAGCTATGTCAAGAATCTCAATGGCAACACTCAGATATGCTCTGAGTTACAGCACAATGGCACTAAATATACAGAACCAACTGATATTGCCAACATCCTGGCAGATAGGTTCAGTGCCAACTTTACCCCCCTCTCACCCCCTAGAGGGCCCATCTCTATACCGGAAGAATGCAAGGTTCCTGTAATCACGGCTGCACATGTAAAAAACACACTCTCCAAAGCCAACAACACAGCATCCATGGGACCTGACAATATCCCAGGCTGCATTCTACATGAACTACAGAATGAACTGGCACCCTACCTAAGTACCATGTTCAATCATAGCCTCACCTCAGGCTTTGTGCCCACTGAATGGCACACTGCGACAGTTATCCCACTCCACAAAGGGGAAGCCATGACGGTCCCCAGAAACTACCACCCCATTAGCCTGACAAGCCTGGTCTACAAGGCCATGGAATGTATCATCATGAAACTCATAAACAAAGGCATTGGTAATCTCCAAACTCTGGACCCTACCCAGTTCAGATTAGTAAAAGGCAGGTCATGTCTCCTAAACCTGATTGACTTCTTTGAAGCAGTCACTAAAGACAGAGATGAGGGTAAAGTGGTTCACACAGCTTATCTAGATCTTGCCAAGGCTTTCAACACCATCTCCCACTCTGGAATTATAAATAAGCTCACTAAACTAGGTATAAATCCCTATGTCACAAGATGGGTTGCCAACTGGCTCACAGACAGAACCCACACTGTGAAAGTAGCGGACTCTAAATCCGACTTCAGACCAGTGACAAGTGGAGTACCACAGGATTCATTCCTGGGTCTTCTCCTGTTTGGTATCTACTTCTCTGAAGTACAGGCTAACACAGAACATCTTTGGCTAACAAAGTTTGCAGATGACTGCATACTAGCAGCCATAATCGAAACTCCTAATGATGTGGACATACTACAAAAGGGCCTCACTAAGACAGATACCTGGTGTCAAAGCCATGGCCTGAAGCTCAATGCCAAAAAGTGTATTGTCATCCCCTTTGGTAAAAACTCTGTACCCATGAACTACCACATAGCTGCTAGTCTACTTAATGCCAAAAATGTTATAAGAGACCTTGGGACACAGGTGGACAGTAGTCTCTCCTTTGATAATCACATCACCACAGTGGTCAGGAAATCCTTCTATGTGGCTCACAACATCACAAAAAGTTTCTCATCCTTAAAAAAAAGAGGTCATTGTTCCCCTCTATTCATCACTCATTAAACCCATTATAGAGTACAACGCCCCTTTTGGTATGTACCTCACAAGACATCTACAGTAACTGGAAAGGCCACATAAATACCTCACAAAGAGGATTACTGGCCTCAAACAGATGCCCTATGCAGACCATCTAAAAAAATCCAGCTTTACTCCGAGGCGATCTCTGCCTAACATACAAAGCTATGTCAAACCCAGAGCTGTTGGACATGCTCCACTTAAAGAAATCCCAATCCCTCCGAGCTACACGCTCTGGGGACCTAAACCTTGTCACCACAATAAACAGAACATGCTGGAGGGATAGATTCCTGTCCCAGAGACTTCCAATACTCTAGAACAGACTACCTATCTATGTCAAACAGTGCTCCTCATTAGCACTAGGTGTAATGCAGATTAGATGCATATATTTTGACTGTCCTTCTTTGAAACATTTTTGGATTTTCTGTTCTCATTTTATAAGAAAATATCTTAACGAGATGCAACAACTACTTGAATTAAATGTCTACTTCATCTGAGTGGTGTTACACTTGCCAATATAATGCCAGATGAAAGCAAGAGAATTTCATTTAATAATTTCAACAGGTAGTATTTAAAAAACTATACAATACTTGAACTTTTACTCAAAGTCATATGTATTAGTTCTCCTAACTTGACATTTAATTATACATCTAATGGAAAGGCAAAATTTTGAAGTGAATGTATCTCCAAATTATATTAATGATATTAAATTCAAGTCTCAGATCAAATACCTTCAAAGAAAAACTACCTTCAAAGAATATTTTTGATCTGTTGGACAATTTTGTTTATTACAAGGTTATTTAGTTTAGGTTTTATTTAACTACTTAAGCTAAATGTACCTCTCTAAAAATAAGGATTATTTGAACTATTACATAATTGCATAAGCTAATCTTAAAATGTAAACACCGAACATCTTTTAGGTCTTTCTTGAGTTCAAGTATGTTGTTATGAAATGTGTTTTCTTCCTGATGTAATGGTGTGACGTCAGAGAAACTGCAATCATTCATAGCTTTATAGTTAAGTACAAAGGCCAGCAGCATGTGTCTCAACAGATACATGCCAAATGAGGCACTATATTCAATGAATGGACTAATGAGTGAAAAGGAACAATGACATCCCTAGATCCAGACACAATACCTTTGTTTATAAGCTGTGAAATATAGAAGTAATTTCTTAAAATGGACACGTTGATAAAAAGTTATTTTACTATCCACATAAGTTCAAAAACATGAACAACCAGGTCAAGTCTCAGGCCCTTACTGTCAGTGTGGTAGTTCTCTGAAGTAGCTGACTTCCCGAAGGATCCAAGAATGTATTTTTTGGGATTGCATTTAGATTCAGTCCATCTTTGTGGCACCTGATATTTATTTGGGATAAACCTTCTTGCTGGATGGCCAAGTCATTTGCGTATTTAATGACTGCTCCTGGCTTGGAGTCATCTGCAAATTTAGTCAGCCTAATCCCTTTGATACTGGTTTTTACTTTATAAAAGTAGATGCCAAACAGGAAAGGTCCCACAGCAGAACCCTGGGCAGCACCACTGATGACTGGTCTCTTTGTAGAAGCAACTTCCCCATTTTGATTTTATGCATCCTATCTGTGAGCCAGTTGGCAATCCAGCACACGATACATGGGTTTATTCACAGCTTGTTTGGCTTTTCTAATATGCCTGATTGGTGATTTGTATTAAAAGCTTTGGCCAAGTCAAGGTAGGTGCTGTGTACCATTTTGCCTTCACCCATTGCTTTGGTGACTTTTTAAAAAAATGCACCTGGTTAAGCAAGCATGACCTGCCCTTGACAAATGCATACTGAGACAGGTCCAGTGTTTGGAGGTCTCCTATTTCCTGAGTGATTAATTCAATGATACTTCTTTCCATGGCTTTGCATATGAGGCTGGTCAGACATGGGCTGTAATTGCCTGGGTCTTTGGAAGGTCCTCACTTATGCAGGGGAATGACTATACTTGTTCTCCTTGGTACAAAACCTGTATGGTGGAGGAGACTGAACAGTGTTGGCAGGGATGTGTCTAAAACATGCCTAGTGACATTTAAGATGCATTCAGGGATATTGCCAGGAGATGCACTTTTTTAGCTGTTGACTGCACTTTTAAGACTTGGTCTTGTGTAATAGCTGGAGGCAAGCCAGTTTCAGATGCATCTTGAGGAGCAGACAGAGAAGAGATCTAATATTTGAGCTAAATTTATCGACGAGTAGGTTTCATTGTATCTTCAGCCTCACTGTAGGGAAAATTCTTCACAATCATCTCAGCACATTGCTGTGTTGTGCTTTTGAGATTACAAAAATAACTAAAAAATGCCTTATGATTGTCTTTGGCATGGGTCACTATCAAAATTGACTTGGTGGATTTTATTAAGCTCCTGAGTTGTTTGTTTACTTCAGTGACAAGGGCTCTAACACTCTGGGAATTACTTTTCTTATTTTTGGTCGAAATTATTTTCCTTTTATTATACGGTCTGTAGATATTATGGTTCCACCATGTGGGTTTGTTTCTGGAGTTTGCCCTGCACTTATTCCTATGGGGTACAGTTGCATCTAAGCAGCTGTTTACATGCTGATAAAGTCTAGTGGTGTACATTTCTGTGCATTCATTGAAGTTATAACTTGGTTTTGTAGGGATTTGAAGCTTGCCAATGTATCACTTAGTAGGTACTTTGTCTTAAAGTAATTTTGAAAGGAATCTTGGGTGGACGTGATTTCTGGTTTCAATCTTATTTTGTAGGAGACAGCTTTATGGTCAGCTCCAGTAAGTGTTGAAGAGGGATGGTGCAAGATGCTCCCATATTAGTAAGGACAAGGTCCAATCGGGACATTTTTTTTGGCAAAGTGCAAGAATCTCTGTGCTTGTGCACTAGTGGTGGTGGTGGTTTCCCAGTCTATAGCTGGATAGTTTAGATCACCTTGGAAAAGGGTACTTGGTTTAATACTGAGTGATTCTAGTTCCTACAGATAGGTTTTGTGGCTTTCTTCTCCCATAGAGGGAGTTTTATAGCTAGCTACTTTGTTATGGGATAATTCTGATGGTTATTTCAGCATGAAGAAGCTCTAGTGCATCATTCTGCACTACAAGACTTGATAATTTCTTTTGGATGTAGACTGAGGCATCTCCACCTTTTTTCCCTTCTTGCACAGCATCTGGTCTTAATCTGTGGAAGGTTTTATAGCCCTGCACAGCTGGAGTACTATCCACTGTTTTAAACCATATCTCAGTCACTACACAGAAGTCAATGTCTGCCAAGATGAGAAGGGATTATAGGGAGTGGAGTTTCCTGTTTAGGCTAGTAGCATTCATCAGTAACACCTTCATATACTCCTTGGCTTATTTCATTATGTTCCCTTGTTTATCAGGTTGGCATTTTCTAAACAGGAACTATGATAGTGGTATTGTGTTTGCCAATAAATGAAACCCTAGAGGAGACAGATGCAGGCTGCCCCAAACAAGCAGCATGGTGTGTCGATCATATCCTCCCATACTGACAAATACTGGAACCCCTTTAATTAACACCAAAAACTAAGCCAATTATCAAAGTCAATAATTTTTTGCTCATATCACAGTATCATCCTTGAAGAAGGCAGAATACTGGTAAATACAAGGTTCGTACCTATCTTGGACATAAGTTTCTCTTCATATAGTCCAGGGAGGCATACCTCAAGTTACTGGCACTTGCATGATATGGCAGGGTTATTTTGGTAATTGCTGTTTAAAGACTTGAGTGCATGCATATACTGATGGATCCTGTCACTGGACAACAAACTAAAAGTCACTCCTTCCTTGTTCAACCTGGTAAGATGCACACCTGTATGTCTTACAAAGGAATCACATGTAAAAAGAATGTTTGGTTGGGTCAATGCCTGCATTACTGACTCAGCATCTGTGATGTTGGGACTCCTTTGTGCTATGTGAGGAGACTTAAATTGCTGAGTGTGCTTTGCGCTTATGTTTTTGAAGGTCTTTGAAGTTTAGGCAAGTTCTTTAGAAACTCAGCATATGATAGATTATGTGTATTGTGATGGCCTTGAAAAGTGTTCTATATGGTGTAATGCATGCTGAAAGTTTTGGTGTCTGAGTTTAATGTGTATGAAATTTTTGCCTTCAAAGATAATATACATGTACATCTCTCACACACTGTGTTATGCTGTTTGAGTAATAGATGATCATCAGACAACAAGAGACAATTCTTAGACAATCTCAGGATATCCATCTCAATCAGGTTGGCTAGAGAAGGTATGGGCAAGTGCGGTTTCATGATACTGACAAAATTACTCTAACAGCTTGGTGTTTTGTTTTAGGATAATGTTTGGGTGGACTTACTACTGAGTATTTAAAGTTCAGTACAAAACAACTAGCCTGGAAACCTTCTTCTGCCACCAAGAAAAAAAAAAAGAAAAACACTAATTTAATACTTAAATCGGCTCTATACCATAATCGCAAAAGATGGAAACTGAGAATACAAAAACGTCAACACATACTGAGCGAACTACCAGAAGAGCGAACCACCGGAACAGCGAAAGGCAAAACATTGAACGGATTTGTTCGGCCAGCAGGGATATACTGGGGATAAGGGTATATACCCTTTTCCCCACTGTAGTGAGATCTCGGAGTTGGTATATTTAAGTTGGGGGGTTGTGAGGGATGCAGGGGGGCTTGCTCCCCTGTAAAAGTGTGTTTTGTTATTGTTTTTTGTAGTTGGTTTAGGTATACTTACATGGCACTGTTGGTTAGGGAAATCCGTTCGATGTTGTGGTTTTCACTGATTAGGGGGTTTGCTCATCTGGTAGTTCGGTCTTTGTGTCGACGTTTTCGTATTTGCAGTTTTCGTCTTTTGTGATTATGATATAGACCCCTTTAAATCAGTTCAAGCACAATAGGTACACTCAATATTAAACAATTTTCTAAAAGGTCTTTTACCCTGGTGATTAGTTTAAGGGGAGAAGCTTTGTAAAATAATACTTATGTGCTTATTGTCAACAGCCAATAAACAGAAGAGGGAGAGAATTATCTGGTCAAATTATTATAAGGGTCAGGCAACAGCAGATACAATAAGTTTAAGAACAACCCTACAATAGGGTAGCAGAGAAGGAAAACAATTATACCCTTAGCTCTGAATTGACTGGCCAGGAATTGCCTTTATGTAAAAACTAGTCCTGAACTAGCCTGATATGCACTCAGTACATAAGTATGAAAGTAGGGTTTAATACCAACAGTTAAACCATACCAAAGAAAACAGGACTTAATACTAACAGTTTGACAATTTTAACAAAATGCAGTACAGCTATGTACTGGAATTAATAATATATACATTTAAAGATGTTAGCTGAAGCGGATACAGACTGTTAGCATGAATTTAAAATCAGATCAAGAAATGAAAGTGCTTATCTTTCTTTCTCTATATAATGAAACTCATGCTGGAAGTAAACCTTTAGAGTAATGCCAGCTAATAAATAGATTATAATCTGATACTAAGTAAAATACTACTAGTTTTGCTATAAAAAGATAAAATAATTAATTCAGTTGTAAGTTATGTTGAAGGAAAGAACACATTAAATAAACAGTGATAAATTACTATGTGGGTACCAGAGAAACTGCTCAACTTTTTAAGAAAAAGAGCATTGCTGGTAAAATATATAAATATAGTAAAACAAAAAAATAGTCATAATCTATGGTGCAGATTCCATAAAGCCTATATAAGCCATGAAAACTTTGTGCATGTCATAGTGTGACATGCACACAGTAGCACAGTGTTTTATATTCAGTAAGGGGCTCTACATGGTCATGCAATCACTATAAACACCATAGTATGCTATTTACAACATAAGCAGTTGAATTCCATGCTAATTGACCAATCTAAGATGGAAGAGCTATTCAACAAGCTATAAAGCAACCCTGTAGACTCAGTGTTGGTTTTGTCTGCAAATTCCAAAAGCTATTGGAATACAGCCAGAGAAAGGAGTCTACACAGAAAGAATATTAGGAGCTGCTGTTGCTTTAATTCATGTGTATGTGCAACAGGCTGAATTATATGCTGCTGCTGCTGCTAATAGACCTCAGCCCAGAAGGAGAAGAGTTTTCATACCCTGTTTAACTTATCACAAGCTACATAAGGTGGAAATTGTAGAGCACTACAGGGTGGACAGAAACACACTTCTGGAACTATGTAATCTCTGTCATTTTCAGCTCAGACCAAGGACAAACAGAGAGGAGCCACTGCCAGTGGAGGCAAAGGTGTGTGTTGCACTTAGAATTTTAGCTACAGGAATGTTTCAAAAACCAACAGGGGACATACCAGGGGTTTCACAGGCTTCAGCATCCAGGATACTCCATCAGTTCCTTTATGTTTTGCTCCAACATGCCAGTGATCACATATTTGTCCCCGTACACCTAAGGACATGGCCATAGATAAGTAGGAGTTCTACCCTCGAGCACACTCCCCTGAAGTACTGAGCTCCATAGATTGTACAAATATAGAAATCAAACCACCATCCGGGGAACAGAAAAGGGTCTACATAAATATAAAGAGTTTGCACTCCATTAACTGCAAAGTCATGTGTAATGATAAGGGAATTATCTTGAATGTGTGTGCTGGAAATCCATGCAGTTACCAGGACTCTCATATCTGGCACAACTCCTAACTGTATCATGTTCACTAAGGGTGATATCTCATAGAGTCATTTACAGGGGTTTTCAGTTTATACACTGGAACCATCTCTGATGACACTCATCAGAATTGCACACACACACTGAAGAATGCCATAATGAGGCACATGTTCAAACCAGAACTATCATATAGCATATGTTTGGGCTGCTGAACTCGCAATTCAGGTGCCTAGATACATCTGGAAGAACTGTGCAATACAATCCCTGTACAAGTACTGAAATCTTCACTGTCTGTGCCATGCTTCACAACATCATCCTGAGAAAACTGCTTCAGCAGGATCAGCAAGGGGAAGGGGCACACATGCCACCACTACTGGCAAGGTCAACACAGCCACAAGCAGGTGAGGAGTTAGAGAGGAAACCAGCCACTGTTGTGGTTGTAGGCAGACATAGGTGTGCTCAATATCCCCTTGCACTGGCTAAGAGGCAACACATAGCACAATCACTCAACACCTAAAGTGATAACATTTTCATCCTACACACATACATAATAGTAATATTGATGCAAGGTAATGCTTACAGCCTTTGCCTACACATGTAATGGCTGTATACTCCTAGCATAAGACAGTGTCAGCCCTGACCTAAAACTCTAGCAACTACTGGATTTACAAGGTCAGTGCTGAACCTGGAATAGAACAAAAATGTGTAATAATACAAATGAATGGAATAGCCTTGCATACTGTTACTTGATAATGTAAGTAAGTAAAAGGTGGGTGATTTGTACAGCAATGATTTCGATATGTGACAGCAGAGCCTTATGTGAATACATGTCCTCTATCAAGTAACAGGCCTCAGGTATCAAAGATTCCCTCATTCATACCTCTTAAAGGTATTGATGGTCACTGAATGTCCTCAGTTTGACCTCATACTTTTGTACATTCAAATCATTAAGGAAAAGTTAGAAGTTAATGACACACATTTCAGTTTCAGACTTCATATTCCTTAGAAAAGTCCTAAAAATATTGATGCAAAAACTTTTTAATTCTGTCAACTATTTCTAAGTTTGTAAGACCAAAATATTTAAAAAGTCTCCCCATTGTTCAACCTTTGTCCCACTTTTGTTTATGGCTTGGTTAACCTTTTTTGCAGTAAGAGTGTGGAACGCATGTAGACATTACAAAAATCTGTAAGAAATCAGTACAATTAGCAGAAAAAGCATTACACATAGATATTCTAAGCAATAAGTCAGCTATGTACTCTAAATATCAGACACAAAGCTTATGTATCCCTGAATCCAAAAGATAGAAAACAAGTATACGGCAAAATTATCATCACTTGTACAAGGCTTTGTGTGTGTCTGTTGGGGGGCAGGAAGTCTAGGCTGACACAAAAGGTAACTGAGTGCATGCGAATAAGAAAGAGAAAGAGGCAGACATTTGGATAAAGTAAATAATGACTACTGAAACTGAATGAGCTTTAAGCCTCACAGCTGAGCCATATAACTGTTGTGAGTGTGTCTGTATGGGCCATCCAGGTGAAATTGGTGTGTGAGTGTCTGCAAAAACACATGCGAGCTCTGTGTTAGCTTTACATCTTGGTATGTCAGGCAGGGTGTGAGCTGTGCATGTTAAAGGTGGCAGTTCATTGTTGTCATAACCAACCCCGAGAACTGGCTCTGCCAGAAGCTGCACTGGCAAGCCCACAGTCAAATGCACTGCTGCTACCGGAATTTAACTGATGTCTGCTGGATGAACTCTCATCACAAGGATGCCCAGGACCACAACAATGCCATGTCTGGGTTTGTAAACCTCAACCACTGATGGAGCAGTGGAAATAGTGCTACTATGGAAGCATGATCAGGCATAACCACATTGTCTAACATCAGATGATGTGGCTGGCCTACTCTCATGTGAATGCCTTCTCCCTCCCAACAGACATTCTATCACAGACAATGCCCATGCCAATATGTCATTCGTCTGATCCATTTAATCAGCAACATGGATGAGGCAGTCACACATCAGCCTGTGCCACATCTATAACCCTAAGTATTTATTTGGAAGACCTATTGAAATGTGCCTGCTCCTCCATGATGGCCCTAAACATATGTTGAGTGGCACAGAAAGGCACACGTGGATCAAGTGGAGGTTAGACAGCAGGCGTCCTCTGAGCACCCCTAACAACTCTCCTGTGTGGCACCTCACCCACCTTTGGCTATGGCCAGAGTCAACAGGCACTGAAGCTGCAGTAACCACACTACCCTGATTGTCTCACCCTCCACCTGTCCCAGTATCTGAGGACTGACTGGAATGGGTTGGCATAGGCCTACTGGCTATGTCAAGTAGAATTACAGGGGTTGGATGAAAGTCAACCTCAGTGTAAGATTTCAACCTCTGCACCCTCGACTGTGCCTCTCTTCCCCTGCCACCATAACTAGAGTCTGCAGATACTCTGACAACAGTTGGTAAAAGTCCTACAATTCCACTGTCAAGATCAACTGTGATAATAAGAAACCAACACAGGAAAGAAATCAATACCTACACTACTATAGTCCAATATATGCTAACAAACTAACAGTGGTACCATTATTACAGACAGTGCAACAATACACATAACAGTCCTGACACCCACATCACAGTTATGGATAACATGAATATTTCTATGAACTACTCTTCAGTACTGACATAAAAATGTTTGGCTTACCATCTGCAAATTATTCCAGAGTTTCTAGGGAGGATGGTTCTGGAAAACATTAAGCAAAAGGTGAGGACACTATTATCTCAATTAGCAGTAATGCAGGAGGTTACAATTTTGGCTCTTTATATGTCCATTAATGATACTTTAAACAAAAACTTAGATGGCATGTCCACCCCAAGCCTATGTGTAATCAACCAGAATGTGTTGTTAACTGTATCAGTCTACAACTAGTCCCCTCAAACAAAATATGTTAAAGCTTAAGTATTGCTGTCAATATCTTGCTATGCAAGAAATATTTAACAACGGAGACAGGTAAGCCTACCTGGAACCTCCTCCTGGGACATATTTGTCCTCCTTGAAACAGCAGCACCAACAGCAATCACATGCTGTTGTGCACTTTCCATTGAGCTCTCTGGATCCCTGACAGTGGACAGGATCTCTTCATTTGATGTCAGTAGCTTTGAAGTAGGACCCCCTGGTGGCCATCTGTCAACAGGCCACTGCAGCTGCTCTCCTCATGACTGATGAAATTATGTCAGTGGCTCTATGATGCACCTGACCATATGTTTACTTTAGCTACTATCTACTGCCAAATTTTTATTTTTCCAGATATATACCCACATCCTCTCTCACGCAGAAAGGTACCATGTCACCTAAATACTTGGGCAATTACTTCGTTCTCTGGGTCACTGAAGGGAAGTTTTTATGAATTGGGACACCTGGGTGCAATAGTCATAGGTAGCATTTATTTATTTATTTCCAGTTTGATGACCGGGGAGGTCCACTGGGCTCAAAAAGCCCATTTTCAATAGAGGCCTGGGAAGAAAATCTCCAGTAATACATAGTACAAGCTCTATAATATGAAGTACAATACATAGTGGAAACAGAAACAAACTAAGCAAATTTTACATACAAAATAGCAAACACTAAACAAAAGTTAAACAGCAGCTTGGAGAAGGTTGTAAAGCATATTTACATGTTTAGTGATTGAGAACAGTAGTACAAGGTTAAATTAATACAGAGATTTAAATCATCTGAGAATGATATAGAAGTAACAACAACATGGATGAGTTCTTTATGCATGAATATTAGCATGAGTTAAATTAATACAGAAGTTTAAATCCTCTGAGTGTGGTATAGAGGTAGCATTAGCATGAAGGCAGTACATAGGATTAATCAATAGTGTGTAAGGAAGAACATACCTTGTGTGTTATAAAGTATTTCAGTATTAAGCAGGTTAGGTAGGTGGAGTGCAATTGCATTTCCATTTTTGGGAGAGGTAAGAATGCAGCTGGGTTTTGAAGTGTTATAAGTTCTCAGAAATTCTTAGATCTGGAGGGAGAGAATTCCATTTTTTGGTGACAGAAAAGGAGAGGAGAAGCTGACCAGCGGGATAATACACATAAATAAAAGTCCTACTTAGATATATCCCATAAAAGTAGTTTTTCAATGTTAACCACTAGAGAAACAAAAAACAATCATGATACTCAAACATAAAAAAAGTATTTATGTGGTTGTAACATATTACAGTCACAGTATGGTTGGATCCAAAACAAGAGGAGTACTAATAGCAAAGCAAACCTCTGTACAAACAATTTTGTTTGTGTCGACACAAAAATGGAACTTGGCTCCCACCCCCCAAAACAGCAGTCAAATGACACATTTTGCTAGCAAACAAAAAAAAAAGGAATAAAACAGTGAATTGCTATAATTGTTATCAAATATACTGCCCCTAAAACACTTGCACACATTTACCACAGAGCATCCAGTTTTATGCAATTGACAGTCAACTATACCTGTTGCCCTCATTCCCCTAGAGGTGTCTCTGGGTGATCCTAGAAGGCTAACATCTCTGTCATTGACAATATAGGATATTAACATTTCTCTGAAATAACGGTAGAAGACTGTAAAGAGAAATAGTTGTAACATTAGCACTTGTGATGAAAGTTAATAAGCCTGTGCATGTGAGAATGTAAAACGACCTGCTAAAAATGCCTGTTCCACACCAGTAAACTTCTAAGAGGTGCATACAGATAAAAGTAAATATTTGTTATTGCATGTATACAAATGTTTCTAATCTGCATCTGAGCATATCCATATATATAACTGCAAAATGCAACCATACCTTATCAAGATCCAGTAGTCTTCTAAACAGATACACCTAAAGTTATAGAAATGTTCCACTGTGTTACCCGCATAAAATGTGTCCTCACCTTCAGGTTCCCAAGCTACATGGTTCATTTTATCATGTAGATTCAAGCTTGTGAGTACAGTGAATATGCAAATAAGGTGTGAACTCATTAGAATTGCTGAATCTCAAATGATTGGCTCCGTGTAGAAGATGTAAACAGAGTGCACATGCCCTCAGTGTCTGTTGCTAATTGCAAACATGAATAATTACTGGTAGGGAGAAGGAAAACACAACAGCAATTCAGACTCCCTTACCTCCAGTGGGTATGTCAGCCAGATTAGACTTACAAAGTATAGGAACAATTGAATCAAGGTTTTAAAAGTAAGCAAGCAGTACACATTTCACAGTTTTTGTTCAGTAACATCCAACTTCCCCTGCATTTTTATAACTGTATATTACTGCCCTTTAATATCCTCACACATTTTAAAGACAATGACACAAAAAAACATTACAGACTGCATATCTCAGATTACTGGCCAGATAAGAGAAGAATAAGCAACATACACAGAGACAAGACAAACTTCTATTTCTGAAAGCAATAGTCATAAATGATTGTGTGGTCATTCATTGCACAACATTTATTTGTTTATTTAACAGTTGTTGAGGGGAAAAAGTCTGACTGAGCTAGAACCCTTTTTCATTGGAGGCCTGGGGCATCTGAAATTAGTACATGTACAAACAACTCAGAAGTGTACATCTGTCATATATTTTGCATCAGGTTCAAGTGAACAACTTTTGTTACTCTCTAATGTTTCTAGTGCTCTGACAACGTCTTGGCCCAATGAGCTTAACATCACCAATACAGAAGGTAATCAGAGGGCATCCCTTGGTGGGCAGCGAGGAGGTCCCAACACGTTTAGCACTGGGAATATTCCTACTATGGCTACATATTTAAGGAATGCTACATTTTTTAACAATTTCATTAATTTTGGAGCAACTACTGGGCTTAATAATATCACCATATCTATTGTCTTGCAGCTGAATTACTTTGATCAGAAATTATTTAAATGTCGCAAACTACAATTAGAAGTTGCATATCTGCAAGAATGTTTATCTAAAAAATTATTCCTAAGGGTCTACACCAATAGAGATACCCTGCTGGACTTGTAAATAATTCAGCATTTCATAATGATTTAATTGCACTTTTTGACAAACAAGGTTTTGAATTTCTATCTACTCTTATCAAACATTACTTGTTTCAAATTGACACATTCAAGGCTTATTTGGAGATTTTACAGCATGCCATCACTAGTGACATTGACTTCGATAGATAAAGGATCGAGTATGCTAGAATTTTTTCAAGCATTGAGGCCAGTCTTACTAAAGCCACTGAGGTGAAAAAGATTACAAGAGACTTGAATGACTATATGAAAGGTTTTGCATATCCACCACCCCCTGCAATTCCTAACTTAAACACTAATAGTGAAGGCATATCTAATCAATGCCTAGTTGATGATGTAGATGATACGAATAGTTCTGAAAACCTTGTTAATGGGGACCAAACACCATCAGTTCACCGTAGCGAATGTATCAGAAATAATCAACAGCATAATGCTTTTCAGCAACAAGAGCAAGCCAGAGGTGGCATTAACAACAGTTTAATGGATATAAACAACCAACAGGGTTTTCGGGACAACTATGGATTTCAACAGAATCCGAATCAACAAAGGAACAACAGAAGGCAGGTCCAAAGGAGAAGACGTCAGAATCGGAGAAGGAGATGAGAGAAGATGCCCTCCAATTGTAGTAAGTGCTGAAGGAGATTTTTATTTATTTAACTTTAATTCCCTCCATATTGATGACAGCATGGTTAATGTATTTGCAAAAGGTCTATCATTTGTCCTGCCTAAAAGAGCAGACTTGGTCAGGACTATCTTAGATTTAAAAATGGTCGTGCGCAAACTTAATTTAACTTGTCTAATGGGAACTTATTCTACACTTGCTAATAGCTTGAGAGTATCAAGCTTATTCAATCCACCATTACAGGAATCCCTGGGAGTGTTTGAAAAAGTGTGCGAAATGGACATTAGAGCATTGTTAGCAAAGAGAGTCAATAATTTAAGCATACAAAGGAATTTTTCTGTGGACGAACTTGCTTTCATTAACCTTCTTAATGCATGTGATGATAGAGTCATGAAGCCCAATAAGGGCGAGGGCCTTGTTTTTATGGATCAATATGAATATGTGGATAGGATGCAAGTACATTTGGACAGTGTTGCTTATGAACGTGTAAGTTTAAATGAAATTAATGGGGCTTACAAAAATGTTAATAACATGCTTAATGATTTGTTCCTTGAAGGGAGTATTGATTTGGACACTCTCCAATATTTAACCATGTCAGCACCTGTGTTATTCGGGGCCCCAAGCTACATAAAGATGTGAAGAATCCCCCATTCAGACCAATAGTGGATGGGAGGGGTTATATTACCTACGCAAGTGCGAAGTATGTAGATCACAAATTGAAACCTGTTGTTAAATCAGAACTACAGATATGCCATGACTTGTGGATGATGGCATCAACAACTTAGAATATGATGATAATTTCATCTTCCTTACAGTTAATCTTAAGGATCTCTATACTGTCAATCCACACAATTTAGGTATGGAATGGATTAGAGATTTCTTACACATGAAAAGGATGGACGATAAAGATATTTATATCATTGAAACTCTGCTAGAGATAGTTCTGACTAACAATTTCATTAGCTTCAATGGGCAACTGTTTTTACAGAAATCTGGGAGAGCAATGAGATCACCTTGTGGCAGTAGTTTTGCCAACTGTGTAATGGCCTATTGGGAAAGAGTGCTGTTGTTCAACAACCCAATGTTTAAGGAGCATGTTGTCTGGTACACAAGATACCAGGACGACATGTGCTTTATTTGGAAGGGGGATGTTGAGTTGATTCAACCATTTATTACAGCTATCACAGCCTTAACAATATTCTTGGAATTTACTTTCCAAGTAGGTCTTGATACAATCAATTTTTTCGATGTCCACATATGTAAAGACAGCCCTAATAGTAGGTATAAAACCACTATCTTTAGAAAGCCTAATTATTCAGATGCCTTCTTGCATTTCACGAGTAGCCACCCACACCATCAGAAGAAAGCAGTAGTGAAAGGGCAGGCAGTCAGGGAAGCCAGAATGATCTTGAACTATAATGACTTCCTAAGTGAATGTGCCTTGCTCAAGAATATGTTCATTTAAAGAGGTTATCTCTCGGGATTCCTAAAACATATCTTTGACGAAGTGATTAATAAAAGGCTAGTAGGCCATTTTTGCCCCATAGTGCACAAAGGATATGAAACAAACATCATTGGGTGTACTACCTTCTCAAAGAAGAATGGATACTAGTTTGGATATGAATATTAGATTCATGACAACATATTCTTTAGATTCTAAATTCATTAGGGACATCCTTACCAAAAATTGGGCCTTTATTTTAGAAGACAATGGGATTAATAAAACTTTAGGACAATCACCACAGCTTACTTTCAGAAGGGGTCCTAATTTGAAATATCTGGTTGAGAAAAAAAAGAAGAAAAACAGTAAGGGCTGCCTAGGTATGTTTAAGTGTGGTAGATGTCCCCATTGCAAACATTTTAAAATTAGTAACAAAATAAAGATTAGGGACAGGGTATATACAATTGATGGGAAGTTCAACTGTGACACTCAGGGTGTAGTCTATGCTGCTTTATGTGAAGTTTGTGATGCATACTACATCAGTAAAACTGAGAGGAAAATCAAATAGAGTGTATGAGCACCTTTATAGTATCCACAAGAATTTAGCTACCAATGCCCTGGCCAAAAATATCATGGGGCACCCTGATCATAAATATTTTTTGTAATATTACAACAAGTTGAACATAATATAACAGGTGGCCCATGGGACTTAAAGCTTGAGGAGTGTGAATTGTGGTGGCAAATTTGCACATCAGCCTATATGCCACCAGGTTTAAATGAATTGGTATCCATTAAATGTTTGCTTAAATTAAAAGCCCTTACCAGGTAGTTAATAATAAGCAACTTTTGGTAATTTGTTTACTTGTCCATATAAACGCACACTAAATATTTCTATTATGATAGTCCACACATAATAATGAGAATCTTTATGTATACATATCTCTACAAAAAGGTCAAGGTTTTGGCAGTAATTACCAACCCAATAGTTTGCTGTGTGTATATATATATATATATATATATATATATATATATATATATATTTCATACATATATTCTGTATATGTATTTTTAAGTATTTTTTGTATTTAGCATATAATGTTTTATGTTGGTTTATCCATTAGGGATGTTAGTCCCTGCCTAGCTGCCCTATGTATGTATTTATTTATTCATTCATGCCTTGGTTGGACCATGTTAGATAGTTTCATAATGCTATGCGATCTGCATGTCAAATATTTTATAATGGAGTTTTTACAAAAGTGGTTCTTTAGTAATAATGCCGATGTATTTCTTTCATTGAATTTAACTTATTTATGATGTCATGGTTCCACCACTTAGTTTAAAATGATCAATGCTGATTAGGCTCGGAGCCTATTTGATTTAATGATTGCTTGATTGGTTTATTGTTTATAATACCATATAAAGTGTGTTCTTTTGTCCTAGAGTTTGTCTGAAGAAGTTGGAGTATTTACTCTTACGAAAGTGCTCACAGTAATAAATAGTGGTTTTGTATTCCTGACGCCGGCTCATTTTTTTTTTTTACTAAATATATTTTGTTAATACTGTGGATGATGTTGCTGTTGCTTGTATACACAATGATTTTCATTCTCTGCTACAAATCTGTTTTGTGGCAAAGAGGGATAAAACATACTTACTGTGTTTTAAAAGTTCATTGGAGTGCGAGTTCAAATTCAAATTTGTGTAAAAATAAAAAAATATATATATTTTGTGTGTACCAACATAAATTTTGTAGTGTTGTTTATTTAATAGATTTCTTTTTTTCCTGTTTTCCAATTTTCTTTTTTTATGCCAGTATTTGCAAGTTGTGTGGCTTACGGCAAACAGGGGAAACAAAAAAACATAATAAATATCATGAAAAGTACTTCTTTGATTACCAATACCTCATCTAAAATTGTAGATCCTTTATGTGTGTAGCACATTTGCTAAACATGTTGATCCACATAGCACATACTATTAATAGGACAGGATTCAGGTCCCACCTTTGTCTTTGAAGGATTAAATCTAATAAACACTGATCACAAGGCTAAACCAAGTTTACCTTTGCTTATCTTATTTGTGCAATGCTTACCATCATACAAACCTGAACTAGTGGCCCACACAGAAAGCCGACAGAACACTTGGAGAAAGGACTTTGACATTCTAAATGTCAAAAAGGATACATTGCTGCACTTTTTGCTTTCCCTTGAGCAATACCACTTAGTAACATTGCACTGCATTTAACAACCTTACCAACACCTGCAGGTCTAGAACACCTGCAGAGAGGAAGCAGACAGTCAATAATTTCAAAATGGATACATTCTATTAATTCTTTTGGGCACTGAGGAAACATGGTAAACAGTGTTGCACAATGGTTAATACACATAAGTTAATAACTAATAGAGAAATATGCAACTGTTTATTTAACTATTCCTGTGGTAGCAGGTCTAAGTGTAGGGCTAAAGTTCAGATGGTCTTGGGTTCTAATACATGAGGTTCAACACATTTTTATTGTTGTTACAGTTCAATTTATAGTAATAACCAGGAAAATATCCAAGTACTCTTTCAATATTCCAGTGGCAACAGGTGTAAGTGTAGGGCTTAAATACACATGGTCCTAGGTTCTAACACAGGAAATTACAGACATTTTTACTGTTGTTCCATTTCACATTAAATTAAATATCACTTATAACAATTTAAACATAATTATAAATAACAATAACTATGCAAAGCAGTGGTTTTCATATGAATTATATGCATGAGGGATAAGACACACTGTGGTTTAAAGGTTCAAATGTATGATTGAGGGTATACTGACTGATATATTTCTATAATCATAAATGTGTTCTCTGGCCTTGGATGGCATTCAGACTTCAATAAGACTCATACACTCATCAATGTATAATCCAGGACATTGTGAGGTGACCCACATATATGATTAACCCCTCATTTTGTCACGTGTATTTATATGTAAATAATTTGTATGTCTGAAGTGTATTGCTTATGTGGCCAAGAGGAAACATCACTGCTGTGGAAGAAAATGTTTTGTCCCTTCTGCATAGGTTTGAATCCCACACTGTAAAAATTAATTTTCTCAGTGTATAAAGCCAGGCAAAAAATATGTCAGGTCATAACTAGTATGTGTCTGCAAAGTTAAATCACTTAACAGTTACAATAGCAACCGGCCATCAAACTAATCCCAACTATCATATTATCCTTCCCATTTAGAAAACTGCTTTCCTTTCTATTTGGCACTATTGCTCTCTGCTTAACATAACACAAACATGGTCAGCATCATTGTTCCAGCTTGCTCACTACCAGAAAATGCAATAGCACACATTGCTGAGAAATCATTATTTGCTATTGCAATGTTTTCTGGTTAGACATGTCTGGTGTTAGAGGGAAAGGTGCCCAATTTAGGGTGCAGAGGTAGATTGTACAGGAGTCTGGAATCTTTGCTGGAACCCCAGTAAAGCTCTACAGCCAAAGGCTTTGCAGGAAGACTGTACATTCTCCCAGTACAAGTCTGAGGCTTGGAATAGTCTGGCCAAGGTTGTCTCCAGTACAAGTGGCATCCCATACACTGGAGCACCACTTTAAGACTGAAAGAGGTGCATGAAGGATACACAGTGACTGGATGAGTACAGAACCAGCAACATCCAGCAGTTGTTTAAATATGCTAATAATGACAATTTATAAGAGATTGAAAGCTAAATATAGGAAAGGCTGGCCATCATAATGTTTTTCTGTTCTCTTCATTTCTTTTCACAGCTAATGCAGAAATGCAAATAGGCAGGCCCATGCTGAGCATCTACAGAGACTCAGGGAAGCAAGTGAAATGTATGCAGCACAAGATAAGTATTAATATAGCTTTTAAATTTAATAAAAATAATTTTATTGTCTATATAGTAGTAGAAAAGTAAGCAAAGTAAGCATGCATATCCTAACTGTAAAAGTAATTACGCATGTGTTTGTCTGCAACACAAACCGACTTTAGGAGCCAGGTGTAAGACTGCAGTCAGAAGTTGTGGGTTCAAATACCACAAGTAATAAGTATAAACTAGTGCAATCTTTTAATATTACATAAATTAAATTCTATACAAGTGGCATAAATGACCTGCTGTTAACTTTAATCAGTATAATTAGACCAAGCATATGTACAATATCTGCATATTGCAAGGATTACTTTGACCCTTATCTCTTTTTTTTTGTATTATGTGTCATCAAAATTTTCCATGTCATACACCTCTAACAAATCACTAAATGCTTCATGGCACAGGGAGGTAGGCCAACCCCAGTGGTTCAGCCTGCCCCACTCCACCTGCTCTAGCACCAATGCCCAGTACATCTGGGACCCAACCTGGTAGTACTGCCTCTGCTGTCCCTGCACTACCTGTGTTCTCAGGTAGCAATTGGTGCTGTGATACCCTCTGGCAGTACAGACAGAGTTGGAGATTTTATAACCCACCAGGAGATGCCAGGGTTGGAGTATAGGATCGTGCACAGCACTATTGTTGTATGCCTATGCTGGATGGAGAGGCTGCTCTCTCTTATGGTCTGTAGGAGGAGGAGGAGGCATCAAGCACTCCAGCAGCCAGTGTAGTAAGGGGTCAGTGATGACAGTCCTGTGGGTGAGGACTAGGTTCTCACTGTCCCCATGTTTGATGGGCATGGGCTTATGTTGTCCCTTCCCAAATCCCAATCATAGTGTCCCCCAACCTTCAACTTGTCTTGTTTGTTCTACTTGTTTGCATCTGCTTCCTCACCTACCCAACATTCCTGACCCAGAAATACCAATGTCTCTTACCCAACATCCCTCTCTTACTGAAGTAATAAAAAAAAAACGCCTGTTCCACAAAAAAAGATATCATCCAATACATAGCTCTCCACTTCACACACTTGTCTTCTTGAAACACTTGATTTGGTCGAGTTGGTTATGCAACATGATTTTGTTGCTGTCACCCCTATTTGTGGAGGTGACAGTCCAGATTCAGCTAATATTCTGTACATATTTTCATTTCACAATGTTGAAGAATTGGATAGCTATGGTTCTTTCCTATCTCCCTCCTGCGCATTCATATATTGCTTTTCCTTTGTTCTTCTTCTTGCTTGCTCCCCATTTCACTGATTTCCTATCTACCCTATTTTAACTCCTTTAATCTGGTCAAAAAATCAAATCGCACACAACACACGTAAGTAACACAAAAAATCAATGCAGCCCTTTACTTTTTGGCCTCTGTGGTTGCCCAGAGGTTGGCATCACACACCAATGGCAAGCAATTAAGTGGTTATCTATGTACAAGGCTGCTTAAACATGCTGTGCTAAGGTAACATACAATAACACACAGTGAATGCAGTATAAAAAATTATTTCATTGTCTTCTAAATACTCAAGCTATGATACACACCTGGATTTGAACCCAATATCATGTAGGTTGCAAAAGAAATGTGCCAATGCATTTACATCTGCTACCACAGAGTCAGCTAAGTAGCAGGTGTGTTTCATACACTCAATACTTACATTTGCTTGACGCTTAAATATGCACAAGTAGGGAAAAACAGTAAAAATGTGTATCTCACATAAGCAATCACTTTGCCATCAACAACACAAATCTGCTGCTTGATGGATGATAGCATTCATTAATATTGCTTATTGATCATCTGGTCTTCATTCCATGAAAGAACATTTAAAAAAAAGAAAATATCACACATTTACAATGCAGCCATCTGTTACCTCCCCACATGCACTGCAACCTTGATCTCTCAGTACATGTTCACAGATATGTCAACTACACCGCAGGAATAAATAACAAATACTGTCTTATATACCATGTACATCTTTATAATGGCAATATGCACTCATATTTTCTAACAGTTGTAGTAATGTGGACAGCTGTCTGCATATACATTGTAAAGCTCTCTCTTTTTTGCATCAGTCAGTTGTCTGTGTTAGCCCCTCCTATGATATGTAAACATTATTGATGGATTCAATGATTGACCCAATATACAATCATCAGCAAACTTTGTAAACCAATGGCAGCATACTTTAGCCTGGACTTCCAATAAATAAATTCCAAGCAGTAAAGGACCCAGCACAGATCCTTGTGTTACATCACTGGTGATGGCTGTACTGGTAGAGTTTGACTCACCAACTTTTCCAGTATGTGACAGGTATGATGGTGCTGATCATGGAAATAAGGGTAAACTTTGGCTAGGTTTGTAAGGGCCCTATGGTCATTAGCCTAGTAAACTCTTATACGCCTATGTGTTCTGTAGGTGATCCAATTGGCTAACACTCTATCCTTGTGGTACATCACTGGTGATGGCTGTACTGGTAGAGGTTGACTCACCAACTTTTCCAGTATGTGACAGTTATGATGGTGCTGATCATGGAAATAAGGGTAAAATTTGGCTAGGTTTGTAAGAGCCCTATGGTCATTAGCCTAGTAAACTCTTATAAGCCTATGTGTTCTGTAGGTTATCCAATTGGCTAACACTCTACCGTCATTAGGGTTAATCCCCAGCTGAGAGGGTTTCTCAATGATACCTGAGTAGTGGTGGACTGCATCCAAACCTTTGGCCAGATCAACATAGATGCTATGCATTGTCTTACTTTCATCAATCCCTTTGCTGACTTTGTTGAAGAAGACTACTATATTTAATAAGCATGCTCTACCCTTAATGAAGCCAAATTGGGTTGGGTCTTGAGTTTGAAGGTCACCTATGGCCTTCTTAATAAGGTCCATGATGATTTTTTTCCATGGTCTTGCAGATGAGACTGATTAAACTTATAGGTCCATATTTCCCAGGGTTCGTTGATGGCCAAACTATGTGCAAGGAGATTACTGCTGGTGTTTTCGACTTTGCTGGAACCAAATCAGTTTTCAGGTTATGGTGACAGAGGATGGTAATTTGATCCTCTAGGATCTCTTGTAGATTGCTTAGTAGCTGATGCACGCAGTACATACATAGCTGTTTGACAACATTGATGGCATGGGTTACATTCATGACAGTGTGGATTGTGCCATATATATGCCATGCACACCTGTCAACTAGCCTGGACTGTTCATAATATTACATACAGGTATAGCAGTGTCTCTCCAAACACCTCCACAAGATGTTACAATGTCAGGATGGTGAGTCAGCTTACACTCATAAATTGTTGACATCTCATAATAGTTATACAAGTGTGTTAGTGCAGAAACATCTATGATCACTTACAATCACATATGTTATGTCAGAGACACGGGATTACTGGTAGTATTATTCTGATATTGGTTATGATTGTGAGTGCTTCAGTTTACTGTTGACCATGAGCTTGTAACTATTTGTTCCACTTGGTGGAGACCTCTGGCAACATTACAGCCATATTCATACAACTCATTTTGCACAGCTTCACAATATACAGCTAACCGCTATTGTAGATAAAATCCCTGATAGATGTCCTTTCCATTGTACACATCAGGATGCTCATATCACAAAGACATCATCTCCAATGTTGTCCCCTTGTGTGACAGTCACATAATATACATTTATATTGCACAGTTCATACTGTGCCATGTTAATGTGTGATTAGTGTTTCTGCTACAACTGTCTTCCATTTACTTGCCCTCCTCTGTTGTACAATAGGATATTTCACCTCTCTTCTTTTCCTGTATTCATTCCTACAATTCATCTGTGTGACCCTATTCAATACATAGACTTTCCCTGACTGTTTATTTTAAATGACAGTCCATGTACTGTTACAGGTCATTTAGACAACTTTTGTACAGAATGCCTGAAATGGATTCCACGATACGTTGCACTGGATACACTATCCTGTAATGCTTTTACACCATATACGTTGCTATATTATCAGCCCTGGTAATCACTGATGCATTCCTCACAATCTCATAGAACTAGTTTGCCCCTAGATAAACAGGTCTACATATCGGGTTTATATTAGTACATCAAAGTATTACTACTTCGAATGTACTAATATCGAACCCTTTGCATCGAACGCTGAATATAGTAAAGCTGCAGAATATCGAATACTTTCCAAAGGGAAAGTATTCAGTGGGCCGTTTCTGCAGCTTTGCTATTTCCTCGACTGTTGAGCGAAGGTTAAGAACCGGGTTAAGGTAAGTGTGCAAATGAAGGTGAGTGTGCGATAAGGACCTTAGAGTTAGGGAGCGGGTAAGGTGAGTGTGCGATAGGGACTTTAGGGTTAGGGAGTGGGTAATGTGAGTGTGCAGTAGTTATGGACCTTAGGGTTAGGATTGGGTTAAGGTAAGTGGATAACTAGTAGTGTATGCATGGTTTAGTGTAGGGTTTTGTGAAGTGTATGTGTGTGGATTATGTATTCTGGTCTGCTTGTGTTGTGTGTATGTTTGTTGGAACAGCAAATTTTTTCCCTGGGAAATTTTTGCTCTGTGGACCTAATAGGTTTGAAATCATTGAGGGTGAGGAGTGGGCAAATTTTTTCCAAAAGATTGTCTTAATTGTATTGGTATTTATTGAAACTGTTTGCTATTTTGCTTTACTGTTACTTTATATTTTATTGTATAAAATGTTTTCTTGGATATGGCTTTTTATTAGCAGAACAGTTTCACTGTGTGAATAGTCAATGCTGCTTTTATTTTTATGTCTGGGGAATAACTCAGGTTGCGAATGCCATTTTTACAGAAATGAGGGGTTTACTGCATAATTATGAGGTATTTTGTTTAATGCAATCTGATACAACTTGCCTTTTTTGTTAATATAATAAACATTTACAGAGAGAGACGGAGAGAAAGAAATCATTTTTATAGCACTCTGGAAATTGCCCATTTATACTGTGTTGAAAATCTGCTGATTTTTATCCTTTTAGTTAGGTAGCCTTCATTGATTGCAGGCAATGTGTAACATACTGCAGACTTTTATATATATATATATATATATATATATATATATATATATATATATATATATATATATATATGATATAGATAAGCAGAATGCTTTAATTCAGGATATATGTATAGCATGTACTTATACAGCACAGCAATTTGTATGCTTTAAAAGACAGCAAAACACAAGGAAAATTACTTTCTTAACTGAGAAAATTTGTTAGGTCAGTTCTTGACTGTAATAAAAGTGAAAATGAAAGTTTGCAATTCTGTGGCTGGATGATGAACATACGTATTGAATATGTCATTTAATTATAACTGCTCTTAGACCTGCACATCAGATGCTGATTTAAAAGTGATGGTTGAAAAAATATGGATATGATATGGAATTTAAAGGTTAATATACAAGCTGCATTGCTTTCAGATATCTAATTTTAATGTAAACTGCGAATAATAATATTAAGGATTACTTTCTCCCATAGCAGCTATTCATAGCAAAAAAATATATAAGAAACTGTCTGCATGGTAATAAAATAATGAAATAAAAATATTTTTTATTCTCTTATTCACAGCAATAATAATATGTGAGCAGATGTAAAGGATAGTCAAATATAATTACTAATACAATTAACTCAGTTCCTGCTTGTACTAAAATATATAATTGTTTCATTTTTCTTTGTCAAAGTTAAACTAAGTACAAGAACTGTTGTACTTTCATATTATTTTTAAAAGTATAACATCTTCCTAAAATGTTTATTTATTTATTTATTTATTTATTTATTTTGCAGTATGAGTAAAAATAAAGGGGAAGGAAAAAAGATAAAGGAAGAAAGGGAATAGAGTAGAAAGAAAAAGGACTCTTTTTTACATAAGAGTAGTACATAATCCCCCGGATTCATGAAACCTCCGTGTAAGACTTAATATGTCTTACTCGGAGGCTGCAGTTGAACGGTATGACATCAGCGTGCCATGAATATTCATGAGGGCACGCTGACTCAACCGTAACTCTTACACGGACTGAGTAGGAAAGCAGGGGGCGTGTCTGACTGCCGAGCAGTGTAAATGTCCACGCCCCTGCAAGGTTTTAAAAAGCATAATGTCAACACACAACAGCGAGTTCCCTCAAATGTACTTGCACCCAGCACCGCACTCCCTGACACTTTAAACCCCCATCACACTTATATAAAGGAAATAATTATTATTTTTTTTTTTAAATCCATAATATAGCTGCCCGTATCTGCGCGTGTGTGCGCGGGTGTGCCCATGGCTTAGCTGTAGTTAGCAATTCCGGCATGGAAAGAATGTTTATGCAAATCACACCAAATTGCAATAGTGTAATGGTAGAGTGTATGCACAAAGAGGAGGCATTCACGGTTTGAGTCCTACCACTCCCCTTTGTATTTATGTTGTAAATCAGTATATGAAATAATACCAGACATATATGATTAAAATATTAGTAAAAGCAGTGAAATGGCCAATGTATCAGTGAACAAAATATATATTTTTAAAGGATCCAGATATATAATAGCCTGCCATTAATCAGCGCCTTACCCAGCACAATACAGGTGCCCAAAGTTTAAAAGCGCTTTACCCAGCACAATACAGGTGCCCAGAGCTTAATAGCGCTTTACCCAGTGCAATAGAGTTGGTCAAAGTTTAAATGCGCTTTACCCAGTGCAATGTGTTTGCGCAGACGTGCGTGCACCAACCAGGGCACCGGGGAGCAACGTAGAGCTAAGTTGCTTAAATGCAGCCACACCCCCTAGCCTGTCTAGACAGTATTAAAATAAAAGAATGACAAGGTTCAAACCCAGGACCTTGTGCACCATAATCAAAGTACAAAACCACTAAGCCATGACAGCTTAGAAGAAACAGCTACTATTAGCATACATATACTTAGAAATGGTAGATTAACCATTACTAAGCATGTCTGCAGTCAGCCTAGAATTCTCAAAAATGGCCAATCACAAAAAAGTGCGGGAAATGCGGTATATTTAAGCCCCATAGGCGGGAATACTCACCATAACTGATTGTAGCTCACATTTGCAGTCAGAATGGCAGGTGCAGGAGAGGGTTCACGCTTCTGAGCGCAGCGTTGGGGCATAGAGGAGTCGAAATACATGGTTTGCCTCCTTGTCCACTGTCATGAGTCCAGACTCCTGCAGGGCCAGTTCCAAGGGACGGAGTACAAGGCTGAGGCTTGGAACCGGTTAGCTCATGACCTCACCAGTGCCACAGGCGTTCCTCGCACCGGTGAGCAGGTCCATCACCACCATGCAGACCTGAAGAGACAGAAAGAGGACCACCTGAACCAATGGATACAGGAGGCCTGTGGGATGCAGGATGCCCCACAACTGGGTAAGTAGCCATAGAATGCAGTATGTAAGAATTTATAATTGATTATGTATAATGGATAGGTATGTCTCAATATCCCTTCATTTACTTCACAGCTGCAGGTGACCATGCTGTGAATCAGCAAGCCTATGCTGATAGGCTGCAAAGGCTGCGCCACCAGGCAGGTTAGTGAAAATTCTGCATGTTTTGTTATATAAAATAGGGGAGAGAGCATGAAATAAAGTGTTGTAGTACAATAATACAGCCATAAAATGGCCTGAATAATTCCTCTGCATGTACTGTCATATGAAATAGTCATAGTGCCAGAAAAAGTGCGTAGTAATCCATTAAGAAAGGTAACATATGTTTGGAATAAAATCTCTGCAGGTACTGTCATATAATACATGTGAGTGAGCCCGAAAAAGTGTGCTCTAACCCATTAATAAAGGTATAATATGTCTTGAATATGTCTGCCATATCCACTGTTATAACAAATAAAGGAGTGAGCTTGTGGAAAAGTGTGTAATGTCAGTAATAAAGGTTTAAAACCTGGAGTGTGTGTGTGTCACTTAGTTTGAAATGTTGTTGTACCCTTGCATTATACAAATAGTACTGTGTTAGAAAGTGATGGCAAGCCAGAGTTCTGCAGTCCCATCTACAGTGGGTGATGGAAGTGCTAGTAGCTGTGCAGCATATATACAGTCCTCATCAGTCAGTTACTGGCTGGCATGCATAAGTAAATCTGGCACATGAGTAGCATGCTAGTATGTTCTCCAGAAATGTGAGTGTGCTTCAATAAATGCAGGGTTCTGTACAAATTGAAGTGAAAATGTCATGTGAAAACATCCAGATATTTAGATAAAGAAATATAAATGCAACCATGAAATATGTAGCAGTAACATCTGCATCTTGGACAGTTAGTATGTCAGATATAGGTCAAGTATATATTGAACTAGCCAAACCCATTACACAACCTAATGCATGGTGGCATGTGTAATAATACATGTAGGGAATATACACTTGCAGTCACTAGGAGGGTAGTGTAGAGTAAAAGTGATTATAAGATAACTGAGTTTTTTTTCTAGACCCTACTGTTTGTGCATAAACCATGCAATTCCACAGCTCAATGGGTATGTGTAATCTTAAACATTTGTTGGGACATATGTCCTATTGTTTTATAAATATTTGCATTCATGTTGATGCATGTGCCCTGTTCAAACACCATCTTCATGGTGGCCTGTTGCTACCAAACATCCCTGCATGCTGTTGGAATATCCACTGTTGTTCAATATATGCATGTGTTATGCTTGCTGTTCAACTGTTGGAACCTTGGTTTGTTGGGTTAATGGGAATATAGCTGCATGCTGTTACAACTAATCTGGAATGCTGTTGTTTATGTTGTAATTAAACACACCTCATCACAGAACGTATGGGAAGGCTGGTCCCAGCGGACCCACCTGTCCCTCCTCAGTTGGCAAGTGCACTTGGCACCAGCAGCTCCAGTGCCCAGCCTGGGCTCCCCTCCTCCATTGGTCCTGTACCACCTTCAGGTGGAAGTGCTGCAGGGGATGGGGTTTGTCCCCCTCATGCAAGCATGGGTGGAGAAGGGCCACCTGTCACCCTTCGAAGGGTCTGGGCTGTGGTGCGTAGGGAGATCCAGTGTTCAGTCGCTGATCCCTTACGCCAGCTTGAGGCGAGAGTGGCGCATCTCTCAGGTGAGCCTGCCCATCCTACTCAGCCCACAACACAGCCACCCTTGGGGCTGTGAAGGTGCAGTGGTGACTGCCCATGGGTGGGGATCTCAGTTCCACTGTTACCATCTGTGGGCTCATGGGCTTGCGATTTCCAAACAACCTTCCCTGTCAATTGTGTTCACCCACCCCATGTGTCAAATTCCGCCCCTGTATGCGTCTTGTTTGTCTTGTCTGTTTACCTCCCCAACCTACCTCCCCAAATATACCTACATCCCCTACCTCACATTCCACTCACACCTGAAAAAAAAAAAAAAAAAAAGGGCAATCTGTTCCCACAAAAAAATTACGCCCCATACATAGCTGCCCATTTTGCACACATGTCCACCGGACATGTAAACTGATAATTATAATTGGCAGTACAACATACTCTGTTGTCCTCACCCCTCTCTCAGGGGTGGAAGGTTGCAAATTTCACACCAAATTATGAACATATGCACAACTGTTGCTGGTAAAGAAATGGGCAGCTATGGGCCTTCCCTACACCCTTCCTGCACATCCCAGCTGGTTTCCCTACTGTCTTTCCCTCTTTGTGCCCCCTTTTTCACCACTTTCCTATCTCCCCATTTTATTTTCTTTCAAAGAAATTAGTGCGGGGGTTAGCGGGAGTAAGCAGTTTTAAGCAGTAGTTAGCATGGGTGCGTGAGTGTGAGCTTGTGTGCACTTAGCTAAGCATCACGCAAACCCGCTTAAAAGTGCCCTAGTCACTCTGTATGACAGGGCCCTTGTATTGCTCAGCAGCAAAATACAATACACCTGTCAGTCTCAAAACCCCAGGCCTTGGGCTCACCAGTCTGCATGAAGTACCACTACACCACAGCAGATATACAATAACTTGGTGCTGAAAGAAATATATCATGCATTACAATGAGAGAATGTAAAGGGAGAATAGGAATGGCATAACACAAATCATGTTCTGTGGCCCTTAACCAGCAAGTGTTGTGGAATTGCATGACATGACTGTGAAAAGAGAACCAGCCATGCTAGTAGGGAATAATGTTACAGTAGCACCTTACAAACCTCACACAGTATCAGAGCAGGATAAACACTGGCATATTTGAATAGGTCAGAGGCCAGACCTCCCAAATGTGACTGGTTTACAGGGATGTCCCTGATTTGCAAATAAATGTTAGCTGTGCCTCTCAGACTCCCTGTGAAATGTAGTAACAGTAGGCAGAAAGGTGAGGAATCCCACTTAATGATAAATGTCAATAAGTGAGAGTAGACACTGCTTGCACGTCAGAAAAGGTATAGTAATACATATGCTCAGAATCCCCCAAAGTCGCAACTGCAAAATATCTGAAATATATCACAGGTGTATCCCACTGATATGTACCTTTCCCTGAGGCTGTTCAAATATATACCTGAGAGTATCTGAGGCCTGGAAGAGTCAGAAACACACAGGCATATCAGCCTGTCTGCTGTTACACACTCTGTGAATAGCTGTAGAATGAATTCCACAAGCATGCCTTTATGTAGGAGTACAACGCAGAAACATCAAAGGATGTAGCCATGTACTGCTAGCAACCACCTGTGACAATGCCATTGTTTAGGTGCTGAAAAGACTGGTGTGGTGCACAGTCAATGAATACTAGGCTAACCTCTGTCTACCATCTGGATATGTCTACAGGTGGGAGCTACTCAGACAGATTACTAGCCTTTATAGACTTACAGGTACACAGCAACTCTGCATGTTCAGCAAGATAAACATCACACGATAATAAATAATGCACTCTGCAGTTCTGCACCCCTAACCAAAGGTACTATATACCCGTGTAGTCAACCAAGGGTGTAGGTAGGCATACACAGTAGTGAAATATGTCCAGTTGTCCTGAGCAGACTGTGCTAATGTCAACACAAACAAACCACAAACTGTTCAGAAGTGAGTAACGTACTAATGACAGTACAGCAGTTCACAAACAGTGCATGTGCCTGATATTCATAATTGGTAGTGCAACATACTTAGTTGTCCTCACCCCTCTCTCAGGGGTGGAAGGTTTCAAATATCCCTCCTAATGTATTGCATATGCACAGCTGTTGCTGGTAAAGAAATGGGCAGCTATGGACCTTCTCCACACCCATCCTGTACATCCCGAGCTGGTTTCCCTACTGTCTTCCACTCTTTGTGCACCCTTTATTACCACATTCCTATCTCCCCATTTACTTTTCTGTCAAAGAAATGAGTGCAGGGGTTAGTGGGAGTGAGCACTTGTAAACAGTAGTAAGCGGGTTTGCACCAGTGTGTGCATGTGTGCACTTAGCTTAGCATTGCTAAGATATGATAAGATAAGCCAAGCTTAGCTTAGTATTGCGAAAGTAAAATAAGCTAAGCTATGCTTAGCTTAGCATTGCTAAGTGTTATGCAAACTCGCTTACAACTGCTTAAAACTACCTTAGTCACTCTCTATGACAGGGCCCTTGTACTGCTCAGCAGCAAAATAAAATACCCTTGTCAGTCTCAAACCCCACACCTTGGACTCACCAGTCTGCATGATGTACCACTAAGCCAAAGCAGATATACAATAACGTGGTGCTGAAAGAAATATAACATGCATTACAATGAGTGAATGTAAAGGGAAAATAGGAAAGCCATAGGAATACATTGCAATAACTACTGTTGTATGCCAGTTAATTATCTAATTCGAAAAGAAAGTACATACTCCCATGTATCCAGTGTTAGCATTAGGAGGTGTGAGTAAAGCTACACACTGAGAAGAGTGTACTGGAAGAAGCAACAGTCAGGTTTCAGTACAACATGCATTTCACTGGCTGCAACCCAGCTTCAGATATGAGACATATACCAACCTTCTGACTGAGACAACAGTGTCCACAGCAAACAAGCACGGTCCCCACCTTGCAAAACTGAAAGGGCTACACCTATCATTTTATAGCAGTGTCCTGAAATCACAGTGAGAACTGCAATTACCACACAGCAGGCTGCATGCAATTACTAAATGGTGGGCACCGATTGGTACAGAGGCCATCACATGCACATGTGCAGATACCTAGAAAAGCAGCCTGTATCTGCTGTCCACACATGCAATAATATCATTGCACCAAATGGGAGAGAGAGAGCGCAAGCAAGAGAGACAGACAAACGGATACAAACAGGCAGTAGGAGACAGACACTGAAAAGAAAGACCAACACACAGAGGAAACCAAAACCAATACAAAGGTAAGGTATGTAACAGATATATATTTGCTAACATCCGAATGATGTGTCTGAAGGGTACTCTACATACTGTGAATCATCCATATGTGGCAGCAGTCCGTATCTATATGTACATGCACATTTGCATAGGGCAAGGGACATACTGCAACTGTTAGTGAAGGCCAGACATATGTATGTTGTTGAAGGCTGCTATGTGCACATATGTATGTAGGTTGTAGTGTGTGGCATTGCAGACAGCAAGCAGTGCCGGTATATGTCATGTGGTGATTAAATGCTGTGGGACTGAGCTACAGTCAGTGAGGCCTGCTACAGCTGTACGGCCTGAGGACAGCAGAATGCATTCTGCACACCATTGTGCAATAGTATTACATAACCGTATGTCTCACAACTGTTGCATAATTGACATCCCCACCATGAAAGGTGGGCAGTATATGTGCAGCTATATGTACAGCAATGGATGGTTAGATGTATGTATGTATCTATCTATATATATATATATATATATATATATATATATATATATATATATATATATGTGAGTGTGTGTGTATATATATATATATATATATATATATATATATATATATATAATTATAGATATATAGATCTATATATAGATATATAGATCTATACATATGTAGATAGATATATAGATATATATATATATATATATATATATGGATATATATGGATAAATATAGATATATATTGATATGTATGGCTATATATATATATATATATATATATATATATATATATATATATATATATATATATATATATATATATATGTATATATATATATATATATATATATATATATATATATAGAGAGAGAGAGAGAGAGAGGGAGACACGGGGTCATATGTACTGCAACATGTGCCTGTTGTCCAAGGCATGGACTGAACACCAGTGTTGATACTGCAGTGCCAAACCCCATTCCAAAACACCTTATGCAGTAACTACCACATAGGTGGTAGCCTGCCTAACACTGAAGGTGTCAGAAGGGAACATGGGACACAGGTGGACAGTAGGCTCCCCTTTGATAATCACAGTGCCACCCTAGTCTTGTAATCTGTCTATGTTGTACGTGTCATCACAAAAGATGTGTCATCTAGGGAAATATAGGTCATTGTTCCCCTCTACTCATCACAATGCCCCATGTGATATGTACCTCACATGACAACAACAGCAAGTGGAAAGGCCGCAGACATACCTAACAAAGAGTAATACTGCCCTCAAACACATGCCCTATGCAGACTGACTCACAAAACCACAGCTAGAGTGCGTTGCATACCGCCCACCCAGAGGTTACCACTGCCGGACATACAGAGGTATGTCACACCCATAGCAGTCAGCCAACCACCATGACAACACCTCACAATCCCTCCGGGCTACATGACCTAGGGCCCTAATCCTTGTCACCTCACTAAAGAGCACATGCTGAAGGTACAGGTTCCTATCCACAAATATGCCATACTCTGGATTAAACCACCCAGCATTAACAAATAAGGCTCCTCATTAGCAGATGTCATACATACCCCTAATGATTGTTTTGGAGATAGGTAATATGCCCTGGGAGTCACCTATGTGTATCCAGTTGACAGGAGCAAGTTAAATCACATTACATGTGTGTCAAAGGGCAGGGTAGCATATGGCTAGGCTGCTTTAGGCCCAATAGCGTATTACCTACCTATGACACAATGCACACACACATGTACTCAGTGCAATACCTGCTATGTGAGGCGGAATGAGTGTGACAGTGACTGTTTGCAAGGTTTGTAAAGGTGTGATAGCTTAGTGTGAGGTTGTGTCTGTCATGGTTGTTTGTGTCCTAGGTGTGAGGCCAGAGAAAGATGTGTCAGTTATTGGGATGCAGACATAGTAGGATGGCATATGTTGTGACGTAGTTCCTTTTGTATGACTGTGGTGCCCCATTGCAGTCTGAAGCAATACATGTATGCTCAGTAAGTGGTACTGCTGGTGAATCCAGCTCACATATGAACTGTTGTACTACCTGAAGCTGTAGGCTTAAACAGCACAGTATGGTGTATGTTCACATTCCCTGGTAACACTGCCTTGTGTGTCTCCTGTAGTCTGCACATATTACATACCTCAGGCATAGGTATCTGTAAGTAGGGGCACACAGTACTATAAGGTACACAGTTAATGCTCATCTGTGTCGGCATACATTTGTGTGTTGTATGTATGTCTGATGTGTGTGTAATGATGCCTGTACCATGCCTGCAATCACATGTGTGTTACAGGGTATGTGTGTGTACCTAGCAACATGTATACTCTGTTACAGCAGTATGCCAGCTATATTAACAACCATGCACATATGTTAGAGGTAGGAGTATGGCATCAAAGACTAGGGTGGTTTACTGGTAATACTGTAAATGTACATTACATTCATTGCATTGGATGACATATTTCTTCATGCATTAGCTTGATATATACCCCCGGGGCGAGGTTGTGCATTGTATCCCAAACAGTGTGCCAACTACTGGTGTATACTGGTTTGTTATATGGAGTGTGGCAGGCACTGTCAGCCAGTTGTGGGCTGAGCACTGATATGTGGTATTGAATGTGTGTATCCTCTGATAGACAGATAGATGCTATATATGACAGTTAAGATATATCTGTACTTCATAATGTTAAGTGTGCCACATGACTTGCTCACACATATAGTTTAATTGCCTTCCAGGGTTATGGCTCATCAATGCAATCCGTCATATACAGCTGTGGAGGAGCAGGAAATACAGAACAGTCTGGTGCAGCACTATAATTTGCCTTTTTCCAGGGTCAGCCAGCACCAGCATGAGCGTACTGCACTGTGGCAAGATCTTGTTTGCCGGGTAAATGACATAGGCATGCATAACCGGACATATGAGCAGGTACGTCATCACTGCAGTGATTTAATTAGGCATTTCCGGTGGCGTGAGTCTGATATCCATAGGCAACAGCTTACCACAGGTGGTGGGGCGGCCATACATCCCCCCTCACCAGAGTGGAGGAGCTGCTCCTAAGCATGGTAGCCCCTGGCCTACAGCAGCAACAGCATCACACATGTCATCATGGAGGCCGGAGCCACCCAGCAGGATGACATGGAACGTGCAGGTAATATGCCCTAGCTGTAGACTACCGTTACCTGTAATGTTAGAATATGCATATGTGAGATGTGTACTGTGTGTTTAGCAGTTGTGCTGTCTATCATGTGCAATACTGATATTTGGAATAGTATCTGTACACCTGTGACTGTTGACTATTCTACTGTAGTTTATCACACTCACAGTAGCAATGCCACAGTTGTGGCCACTGACAAACTGTGTCATATTCTTGTAGGTCCCTCTGGTGTGAGAGCAGGGCAGATGATACATGCTGGTGAGTGTGTTAACACTTTAATATTTGTAATGAAATGTGCATGTCATAGGTGAGGTGTAGGCCATGTACACGTAGCACACCTATGCATAATGTATGCTGTGCATGTTTGCTGTGAGACATCAATCATCTCAGTAAAGTCAGTAGCTGCCTCAATCACATGCAATGCACAGTGCAGCAGACACAATTGTGGCAACACTGTACTGCACATTGGATATGCATAGTTGCTACAGCTGTACACAACAGAACACATTCATCATACGCACTACACGAAAACATGCTACATTTGGCATTACCACACACCCACTGTAAGGTCACACTTCAGTATCCCACATGTCATGCACACACACATGATGTACCTCAGGGATAGAGGCCTATCATGGGGCTGTGCAACACTTTGCAACACATAACACAGTCATGTTAGGCAACACTCCCTATTGGGCACCTCACACACCCATGTACAAGGTGGCTGTGTAATTGTAAACGTAGCCACGGCACTGCAGTTCAGGTACAGCATGCTAGGCGATGGTCTTGCACACATTAGTAGTTGTGAGTGACCACAAGATGCATGTTGATGATGGCACATGGTACTACACCCCATCCAGTTACAGAGACCACAGTACTACTCATAGCAGTCATTGCTTTGCACCTCAATGTTGTGTGTGTGCAAACATATGCACCTATACACAATATGCATAGCATGTTGTGTGTGTGCTTACATATGCCAGTATACACAATATGCACAGCAGTCGCCATCCAAACAAAGTGTCACATATATGTCCTGGAATGCTAGTGGGTGTATAGGTCACTTGACACACATTGGGTATGTGTGGTGTATAATGTTGCAGTCATGTAGCATGCCATGCCATCTCTGGCACCGGCATATCTGCATTATGTCCCACACTCACCATAACCACTGTACACTGGCCATGTCAAGCACTGGGATTCCTTCACGTCAACATGCACCACTCATCCTGTGTCTGTACATTAGCATGCATGTGCTAGACCCATGCCCACTATTATCTGCTATGGACATAGACACTGTACTCAGACATGGATATCTATGTGTCACATATATAACACATGCAGCCATGGCATGTATACTTATGAGTGATGGTGCACAGTGCATTGCAGAGCTGATAATACTTGCACAGCAATGTTGTGTCCATGTACACATTGTGTTCCAGGGTGTAGCCAATCACTGAACAACTACACAGTTGCATCAAAGCCATGTATACTGCCATTAAATAGGGGCGTCTACACTTGCACTGCGTGGTCTTGTGCAACACATATTCTGCATGCTGACACGTGTCTGGTGACTGTTTACCTTGTGATACTGACACCCACCTTCACCCACTATAGAGTATGTGTTGGATTGCTGGTGTGTGTATGTGCTGTAGTGAGGAGTGTATTAGTGTTCATGTGTGCATGTGTTCATGTGCAGACCGTAAAGTGTGTTTCCTGTCTTCCTCTCACTGGTGCTGAGTTAGGGGTGGCCGAAAGCAGCAGGGAACCTGAAGCCACTGCCACACATAGTGGTGATGATGAGACATGCATTTTGGCACAGGAAGGTTTGACAGGGTCTGTCGTTGGTCCGCCAATCGACAGTACACAGCATTCAACCCGATGTATGCGCACACTCATACTGTCAATACATCCCTCACCACCAATGGCCATAGGCAAGGGACAGCATACAGTTGGCATTGACCAGGAGAGTGTGGTACCCATGGCACTTGCATCCCCTCACAGCAGCCATAGCCGTATTCCTGGAATGGTACCACATAGGCGGAGGTCCAGGGGTTCTCGGGGGAGCACTGCTGGTCGTATTGCCCCTGGCAGGCATGCCCTCACAGGTCTTGCGACGCCCAGTATGTTCCAAGCTGTAATGCAGGCTCAGGCACGTATGGAATGGTAAACCAGGCAGGGACTTAGGGCGCAGAGGGCACATTACACCGCTATCAGTTACAGCATCCGTGACCTTGCCAGTGCCATTCGGACTTACACCGAGGTCATTGATAGACATTGGGGGCAGACATTAGATGAACTCCACAATATGTCTTCCATGAGCCAGGACCATGCAGGACATTTGCGACGTTGATGTGGACGCATGCCAGCAACAGCAACAGCTGGCAGTGGTAGCGGACGGCCAACAGTTCACAGCCACTCCCGTAGTGGCAGCACCAGCCCCAGCAATGCTGGGGCTGGCCTGTCCATTGACCATCCCAGTAGACCATGTGCACGTGGCTCTGGCCAGTCCCAGCAGGGACATGGGTCCAGTCGTCATACCTCTGCCTCTGATGACAGTACCCAGTCAGGGTTGTACCCGATACTGTCCGTAGCACCCCTGCCGGGCACAGGTACTGTGTCCATGGCCGGAGACAGTGATCTGTACAGCCTAGCAGGTACAGTCTGTGGCTGTCCCACAAACTACCATATATGGCAGCCACATGGTGGAGCTGTGTGCATGCAGACACATGCACATTAACCAAACAACTAAGGCTCACACATACACACACACATTACATCAATGTTGGCCCATGCTGTACTGTTGTCCATCACACACACACACACACACACACACACACACACACACACACACACACACACACACACACACATGTCGATTGGATGGGTCAATGTCAGGCTCTGGCAAACAACAAAATGCCCTGTGCATATGATGATACCTGTGTCACCTCCTGTCATCTGCAACATTGACGGAGGAACAGGCTAACATGGTGCTGATGCACAGGGTGACACTATAGCAGTGTAGCAATATTAGCAAGTTGTCAACAGGAAAGTGTAATGACATCCTTGTAGGTATATCTGAGCAGACATTATGCATCAAAGCTCTGATTGTCAAGGTAGCATTGTTTACACCACTGTTATATCTGAGTATGTATTGTCCACCCATGTGCCACTTGGCTGAAGTGTAATGTGTTGCCAGCATGTGTTAGTGAGTGGACAGTACATTTGTGATGTGTGCAGTACAGATTAGCAAATGTACATCTGTGAACATGGTGGGTGCGCACTGTCTGCATGTACGTGCATAGTGGACACATGGGACGTGTGGCATACCCTGTTGTACACATTAACATCTCATAGTATCTTTCAATGGCCAGTATGCATTCTACTACAGTAATGTACTAACATGGGTAGACGTGTGTATGACATAGGTTGACACTATGCTGTGGGTGATACCGGTAATATCTGTCAATGATTTACGGTCTGGTAGTATACACAACCTCAACAGCATGACTATAAGCAATCACTGGATGATGTCCTGACAAATGACACACAGTCGTAGGGAACTCAGTAACAGTTGGATCATTCCAGTGCTACACTGTAACACTAACCAGTGGTAATGATCGCCACCCATTCCTGTGACCACACCTGTTTGGCATATAGCCCCCTTAGGTACATGCAAACACACTAGGGATGTGTCCACCCAAATCTGGAAATGCATGCATTGGCCTACAATGCATTCCCTGGATGGGACGCATATCCTACACAAGGGTATCATACAGACAGATACCTGTTGTCTGATACATGCTGTATAGCAGTAAGCCGACTATGGCATAGTCATCCACATGTACTATACATACTATCCTGTCAGTACCACATAGGTGGTAGCCCTCAACATGTATGTTGGGTACCAATGTGTACATACAGCCTCATGTTATGTCATGTGTCCCTTGGTATCCACATATCCATAGGTATTGTGGAGTCCCAAGGTGTATCACGTAAGACATTAGGGGCCTGAATGCATATACACAAGGCAGTTGTACACTTATAAAGACTGTCCATTATTGGCAGTTGTTGTGTATGAACATGTCTGACATATACCTCAGGCATATATCCTCACTCACACTACTCTTAAGTAACTGTCATGGGTGTATGTGGCACAGATGACCTTGGCCACAGATCACGACAGTGGATGGCCTTGTCACATACATACATATGTGACCTATGATCTGAGAAGCAGCGGCACAACCTGTCAATGGAAACAAATGTATTCATGTAGTATGCAAGCTTCACACCTATGTACTGATTGAGGGGACATGTATACATATACATTTGCCACGCAGATACCTGATGTGTGCAATGCACTTCCTGTTGTAATCATAATATGTCATACCATAATAAAAGCAAAACCCACACCACATTGACCAACAGTGACACACACACAGTCAGCGTTTGCAGGATTCAAACCCCTACCTAACTATGTTATGATACTTGAGAGAGATGCACTAACACGGTGCACTATTTGCTTTACTGGGTGGTTTCCCTTCTCCGTCTGTATTTGTAGGATGGTGACATCATCAGTCTTTCCAAAGAGGAATGTACCTCTTTTAGTGTGTTTTCCCAGTCTCCAAAAAGGGCACTCCTTTCAAAGACATTTGCACACGTACAAACACCCCCCACACACACACTCAGTGTTTGCAGGATTCAAACCCCTACCTAACTATGTATTGATACTAGAGAGAGACGCATTAACACGGCACGCTATTTGCTTTATTGGTTGGTTTCCCTTCTCCTGCTGTATTTATAGGATGGTAACATCATCAGACTGGACATGGTAATGTGTGTACACTTTGTTTTATGCCATTCCAGGAATGGTCCATGTGGGTCGCTGGGTGTAAACAGCTTGAACAGGAACTCATAATCCTTACCTTGTGTGATCTATCTGTGGACACATTGACATTTCTTCATATGTCAACACATATTTATGCACAGCTTGTTGGTTTTGTGGGTACTACATGTGTCTGGGATGTTGATAAAGGGCTATTCAAAGTCTATGTGAGACATGTGTAGCTGTATTCAGTGATGTATGTCCTGGGTGGCTGCCTTGCAAACAGTCTAGCATGTTTGGGAACCATGATCCGCACATGAACATACCACAGTTAGTAGGGTTGTGTGTATGTCAGCTTCCAATAGCTCTGTTTATGACTTCAACCATGATGGACTTCATGGCCTTGCAGATCAGACGTCATAGGCGTACTGGACTGTACTTCCCATGGTGTGTTGTCCACCAACACTTGTGTGGAGTGCCATATGTTGCTGTAAAACATTCAACGGTTCCACATCCTGTGTAGGGGGGGGAGGCTCAGGTGCAGGATCTGTTTGTTCTGTAGTTTATGCATGACACATATTGGGAATCAATGTATTCCACTTGCTGCCATGCTTTTGGCATTGGGGGTAGCTGTTCATCCATTCTACATGAGATATCTCCTGGTATGATGATATGGACTATCGTCAGTGGGAAGTGGGTCTGTATATATGGGCCTGTCTGTCAGGATGTCGGCATTGTCAAGTCAGGTACAGTTGGCCCTGACTCAGGACATATATGGGTGTACATTGCTATATATCACATAGCTGTCGGAGGTGTCATGATTCACTCTGGACTCCTTATCAGCTACTCTTTACAGAACACCAACGAACCTGAGCACTAATCCCTGTTATACTCTTTTACACACTTAACACCCTACTGATCCTTTGTGATCTGGCTACAGTGTATGTCATCATAATATCCCGGCATGTCCAGGGGTTGGTTTCGTGTGTACTCTCCAGTCCAGCTGGTGAATATTGTGATGTTGACACAATGTCACATCTGCCTCATGTACACAGACAACCCTCTCCTCCTCCCGACAAACTCAGATATATGTGTGAGATGCACCTATGGAGACATACAGGGTGCTGAACTCTCTCGACCCATGACTGGCACAGTCTATCAGGTGGTGAAGGTAACCACACACACCACATATCAGTCTCACATATCCTCTGGCGACAGCACTCAAACCACATTATCACACATAGACATACTCGGATGTTGTGAATTCACTCTGCCTAAGCAGCAGAGCCCTCCACAGCAGGCACACACACAACTGCTACCCCACTACAATACCCATATATCATATAATTCACAATGTCAGTGTGCCACACAGTCACTGCCCTTCGGGATAAACAACACACCAAATACATTTGTAATAGGCGACACTTATTGTCAGAGACACTGACGTACCACTCACCAGCGCAAACATGGGAGTAGTCACTTTGGGCTGTCTGTTGGGTGCTAGGATCTGCCACATAACACATGCAGTCAGGTCACTCCAAAGCAAGTACAGGACTGGCACCATCATTGTCCATGCTGGTGCATAAAACCTCAGACGTTACTCCCTGGACCACATGACATGGTACATGGAGGAACACTCTGATCATGTAGCCCAGGCCAGTATGACCCTGACCTTGTCTAGCATCTTACACCCACCAATTATGATGTCACAGTATACAGACAAACATATCACGTTTAACAGTAGGCTAACAAATTGGTGTCATTCATAGGGGATACAGTGTCTGTCAGCTTGTGGTGACATGCTCAACATGCCATGTAGCTTCACTATGGACAGCTTGCACCTGTCACCCTTGGACCTTCGAATGCTGGCTAAGGCTCTTGCTACCATCATAGTGCATTTGTTGAGTAGGGCTCAAAAGACAAACCCACCTCCATAGACATTACAGGTTAAATGACACTAAGGGTAATGCTGCTCAACACCAGATGTGTTACCCTCATATTGCGGCCACTCAGGACTCTCCTCAGTATGGAGGATAGCGATATCTGTGCACTAACAGATGCCTAGTTCAGGCTCACATATGCACACCAGCACTACCAGGTTATGTGTCATACCATGCTTTCTGAATAAAGGACTTGAAACGGACAACACAACTAGGGGGAGTATCCATATACATCACAGATACACACACCTCCAGGTTAGTAGCACTTCACAAAGCATCACAGACCATACATATACAACTACCATTGTGCAAAACTGCCTTTCAGTTTGTTGCCTGCTACAGACCACCCTCTCATACACAGGAACCACATTCAGCATTACTGGGAACAATGAATAATATGAAGGTCTCCACAAACACTATTATATTGGGTGACTTCAAATACACAAATATTGACTGGGGATACTACTCAAGCCCCAACATCCTTGCCCTACAGTCACTACAATTTGTAAATTCATATGCTATGGCACAACCAGTCACCATAGCCACAAGAGGAATACATATTGGACCTGATCATCCCCAACATGTGGACTCTATGTTCCACACCAGCGATATACCCCTCATTGGTAAGGTCAGAACATACATATATCTCACTGGACATACATATACCCTCCACACACCCATCCTGAGTAATCTTGGTGAACTTCTCATGAGCCAACGTCTCACTTCACCAAAGCAAGGTGGTATCCTTCAGAGACCCTGAGACAGTGGCAAATACGGCTCCGACTGCTGAATCCTTTACATACACATTCTATGGACACCTAGTGGACTGCATGGATTGTGCTATCCCAAATAACAACAGGACTCACTCCTCCAATGGCAGGGGACCTGTCTGGTAGACCCCAGCCATTAATAAGCTGTACAACGTCAGGAGGAAGCTACTACTTGATAGAGCACAATCCCAGACAGGGAAAGCATCTGTGATCTGTACTAGCAGACAGCTACGATCACTCATGAACTTATCTAAGGGCTGCTTCTCACGGACAATTGCACCAGACATGGAGGACTATCACAAGGCCTTCTTCAGTTATGTCAGGAACCTGGGTGGACACTCACTGATATGCTGTGAGTTACTGCATACTGATTAAACTTACCCTGAACCCACTGGCATTGCCAACATCCTGGCAACAAACAGGTTCAGTGCAGATGTCTCCCCCCACCTCCCCTAGGGAGCAACTATCCATCCCAACAGAATGTAACCACCCTGACATCGCACAGTAACAGGTGAATGCCGCCCTCCCCAAAGCATACATCACAGCATCAATGGGATGAGATGGTGTCCCGGCATGCATTTTACACGAGCTTCATGACAGACATAACCCTCACATTACATCACTGTGCAATATCAGAGTTACTACAGGATATGTACCCACGGAATGGCATACAGCGACAGTGGTCCCACTCCACAGAGTTGGTGCCACAACGGACCACAGACAATATTGCCCTATAAGCCTAACTAGCCTGTTCTGCAAAGCTATGGAGCATATTGTCATGGGTCTCTTATACATAGACATCGGGAACCTACAGACACTGTGTCCTACACATTTCAGCGTTGTTGTGGGCAGACCTTGCCTCTTGAACATGTTTGTATTCTTTAGACGGTTAAAAGGTCCATCGACATAGGGACAGTTGTCCACACAGCCTACCTGAACCTTGCAAACCCCTTCCACACAATAACCCATTGGGCCATTATGCATAGGCTCACCAGCGTCGGTATGGACACATATCTCACATGATGGATTGCTACCTGGATCAGGGATAGCACCCACATGGTAAGAATTGCAGGTGCCATGTCTGACTATACACCAGTTACACGTGGCATCCCACACGGCTCAGTCCTGGGACCTCTCTTGTTCAGTATATATTTGTCTGACATACAGGCTACCACAGGGGGAATATGGCTGACCTTGTTCGCACTTGACTGCAAACTGGGTGCCATAATCAACTCTCCAGCTGCCACATGCATACTCAAACAGGGTCTCACAGAGATGGATGACTGGTGACTGAGCCATGGCCTACAGCTAAATGCCATTAGTTGCATAGTCATCCTCTTTGGGAATAGCAACATGCCCACACATTACCACATAGGTAGTACTCCATTACATACAGTAGGAGTTGTTAGGTGATTGGGGACATGACTTGTTTGTACTGTAGCCTTTGACATTCACGTTGCCAAAGTGGTTGGACAGACCTTCTATATAAGCCACCTTATCCCTTATGGTTTCTCATCTAGATCGAGTGAGGTCATTGTGTCCCTATACTCATCACAGCCATGCTTGGTTACAATGCCACATTTGGGGTGTACCTTACTCAACACCTGCAGCAACTGTACTGGCCACAGAAGTTCCTCACCAAGCAGATGTAGGGACTCACACGGATGACTTGCACAGCTCGGATGCAGTAACTCCAGCTATACTCCGTCGCTTACCACCTACTCGGATATGATATGTAACTGTTGTTTACAGAAATACCCAACCCAGAATTACTGGGCATGCTCCACCTCAGGATATCTGACTCCCTTGGAGCTACACACTCCAGGGACATATACCTCAGCACAGATGTTAATAGGACATGCTGGAGGGACAGATTCTTATCGAGGGCCTCCACTCACTCCGGATTGTGATCACAGTTTCACATAGGTAGAGCCATCCACTGACCACCTACAGGGGACATCTTGATGGCTGTACGGGTGATCGTATGTTTACCCCTGGGATATCTTCTGTGTCCCTGCTAGACAGAGGCACACTAGCCTAGATGTACATGGGCTATATTGTGTGACCTACTATTCACTGGCACAGTGTAGTAATCTGACAGGGTTGCAAAAGCCAAACACACTCTGGCTAGGCTTGTACATGCCCTAGGGCAGATAGCCTAGTATCGACCTCTGAACCTATGCTTATGTTCTAGATGCACAATATTTATTGCTGATACTGCTTACAGGTCTTTATCATCTTTGCTTTCCCAGTTTCTATGAACAACTTAGGTATTTGCAGAACATATTTGATTATGACAGGGTTCCACTATATTATATATGTGTCTGTTTTTGTGTAACTGTGTGCACAGGGCAGATTACTGAATAGTGAGAGCTTCCTGGATTAACACATGCAACTGCCAGATATGTGTGGCCCACTGCTGGACATAATGGACTGTTGTTTACAGAGTTTTAAGTGCTAGGCTGGGCTGGGCTAGTGTACTGCCCGTGTAATTGCCTGATTCTGATTGTTTTCACCTGCTAGCTCTGCTAGTACTCCCTGGTAGCTTCCTATTATTTGTTGTGCTTCATATTTCCTTTCAGTTTCCTCGAGGGGCAGCGCCACACACGCCAGCGCAAACACGCTCACAGCAGCTCACACGCGCGCACAAATGCTTACACGGACTACAACTTGCTTATTCAGGTTAGAACGCGCGCACACCAGCACAAATGCACTTACAACACTTTAAACTGCCTTATACATGCTTACTCCGGCTTAAATGCGCGCACTCACGCTTACACGTGCGCACACTGCCTTACTCGGGTTTACAGGCATGCACACACGCGCATACCTACTCAGCAAGAAACTTTGGTGTTATTCATGGCATACACCTTCCATTTCTTGCCTTTACCTAGCCTACCTGTTGACACACCTCTTTCAATGATGTGTAAATGACAGCTGACACATGCCACTCTGCTCCAGTGAGCTTCCCTTCTTTCATACATCCCCCACTCGTGATGTCACCTTTCTTCTACTCTGTTACTCCCCTTATCCTACTCCTACACTCCACTGACTGTGCTCATTTGCTATGTAAACCTGCGATTCTCTATCCTAACCCTCCTTTGCATAGGATTGCCTACTAATGCTTGGTTACATCTCTTAGACTGTGCTTCCCCCCTTAGCAACCTCTACTCGGTGGCCATGTTGTCTTCAGCCTGCCATTCCCTTGTATCGTTAATTAACAATTTAAATAAAATCCGCATTTGTAGGTTTTAATTTTTATTTTTCTGGTTTTTAGAGTGCAGCCTGTTTGTGCGGCACTGCGCTATGTTTAAACATCGGAAATCGGAGAAAAAAAATAAATTATTTTTTTTTTCATATTGCATCAGGAAACATTGCCATTGGCCGTATATTTGGCCATTGGTATGCTTCCTGCACTGGATGCAACCTTTATTTGGAGTTGTCATGGCTCCGTTTTGCTATTTGCAGAATGGTACTCAGTTGTCAACTGAGTACATTTCTGCAGATAACACTGCTCTTACTCTGACAGGTTCGGGTTTCCTGAATCGCAAATCTACCTCATTTGCATGCCTTTCGCCTGCAATTGAGGTAATTTGCATAACCCGGCCCTGTCCGTGTAAGAGCCATTTTAGGAGCTCTCTTGCACGCCCCTGCAGGCTGTTCCTGGATCGCTCGTCAGACATGATGGCTGCATGGAGTCTTACTCTACTCTTAGACTCTGTGCAAGCCATCGTGAATTCAGCCCAATGTCATAAATATTTATAAATTAGCTTTATTACAGTATGAACATTGCTTCAACCAGATATAATAATTCTTATTGAGTATATAACATTTGTTTAATTATTTACAATTATTTTCGAAAAAAATAAAATCAGAATTATTGTTGTTAATGCAGATGTTTGTATGATAATTATGTTTCTAGATATAAATTTTAATAGCAAATATAAGAAGCTGTTTGGTTTGGAATGCTAACTTTATTGGATTTACTGATTATAATCACTTGACATGCAGATCTTGGAATAGGTAAGTATTATGAAAATTCCTCAGTCTAAGACATGAAGGGAAAAGGGCAATTTCTGCTCTTATCTCCTAACAAAGTAAAATAGATAGTACCTAAAATGAGTAACTTTCTCAGAAATTATGTATATTTTGTCATCAGCAATTCTAACAGTCAAATATTTCGTGGTTTAATTACATATATATGTCACATTTGTATAAGAAATAGTTTTAACAATTAGACTCATTTTCTTATAAAGAAAGAAGAGCCTAATAATGCTTGCTATACAATAAGTTAGTAATTACGGAGAATGGAACATATAATTATAAGGAAAACAAAATAAAGATAGATAAGAAAAAAAAGGTGCTAAACATTTAGAGCAGTAAGAACAGAGAAGAAAAAAGTAGGAAGATGAAGGGACAAGAGGAAAAAAGATAAAAAGAATGAGAGCGGTCACAACATACATTAGGTTCTACTACAAGTGCACGAGTCCCAAGTACTGAAAATCCAGGGACTCGAGCATCTTGTAACTATGATAGGCTGGAGCTTACACTCATACATGAGTACAGGAAAGCAGCTGTTGGGATGGAGCACTGCTTGTGTTCAAACTTGGATATGAGTTCTAGCAAGCATCTGTGGGAAGGAGTGCAGGCATTTAAGATTAGGCAGCAGGATGTGGGATTTAGGATTAAGGAGCAGGAAGAGGGTTTAGGTATAGAGGGCAACCAAGGAATTTAGATTTAGTGAGGGGAACTGCAGTTTAGGATTTAGGAAGTGTGAAGTGATTTTTAAGATTAGGGAAAGATCTTGGAATTTACATTCACAGAGGGGTAGGAATATTAGGTTTAGGCAGTGATCAGGGACATTAGCGTTAGAGTAGGGAGCAGAGATTTAACATTAGGGAGCAGGGATTTAGTATTGAACCAGAGTTAATGTTTTAGATTTAGGGTTTAGGTTCTGGTAGGACTTTGTAGTGCATCGGAATGGGTGTTGGGAGGGCTATGTAAGAATGGCTACTGGGATGGTGGGAGTTCAAGTGCTTACTTTTTTCAAACAAGTGGCAACAAGCAGGTATATCATAAGCTACTAGCAAGCAAGGAAGCACCTGTAGTAGACTCATTGTATTATTAATGTACTATTATTTTATATGGTCAAGTAAGCAATCTGCACTTATACAAACCAAATGAAAAAAATATACAAAACAAAATGTCTGCAATTAACTAGTAGTTTAATTAAAGAAGAGCTGTACAGCAATAACTTTATAGCACAGACTCAGTTAATAAAAGAATAGTTTTATTTATTATTAATGTGATTATTTTAAACTAGAGATAGACATTCATTGTTTTGCTTTAAAAGAAGTTGAAGATGAAATAATGTAAATTTTAGAATCATGACTGCTGCATGTAATCATATTTGACGTTTTGATTCTGGATGATAACATTACTATACACATATATGGTGTTATAAAATGATAGCAACATGTTTATTTGTATTTCAAATTAATCTGTTTAGAAAGAATTTATTTTTTGATGCACTGCTGGTGTATTACTATATAATTATTTAGTGACTACAGAACTTTATTTTTATCTGTTGGAAATATGGTGACATTATGAATTGTTTAATAGAAATTTGTTATTAATAATCTGTTTAAATTTCTCATAAACAAATGTCTCCTGACTGAGAATGCTTGGGTATAATTTAGCACTGCATTTGCATGTAAATTGAACTGTAAAATTGACACATGAGATATAGACTAAATTCACTGAAGTGACATCTGTTGACATAAATAATTTAGTTAATAATGAAATAAGTTATGGGCCAGATTCCATAAACTTTGCAGTCCTCAGCACAAACCATCAAGCTCCACATAAGATCTGGGGCTAACCAAATAATATATGAATATGCCCCAGTCTACAGAGAATACATCAGCACAAGCCAGACATAACTATGAATGTCAGTGCAACCACAATCACTTATGTCAAATAGGTATTCAAGGAAAACTTGTTCATAAAGTAATTTATGTATGTGCATTACTAATAAGCATATATAAAAGGTGTACAAGCCCTAGAGAACTTTCAGAAATACATAGGAAGTACTAGACAAAGACAAATACACATCAGCCAATACAAAAAGTGACAAATATCACACACAGGGATATCATTGTATTATGTAGATTGGCATATCTAAACACACCCATTGCAATTTGTAGAATGCAATGTTAACTGCAAAATTTATAATAAAAAAATAATAATTAAGTAAGTCAAAGGTCAATCACAACCAATTCTCCATAGTTAGCAGTAGCTAACAATGGATGCAGGGATACGTGGGGAATACAAGTAATCCACACACACAAGAAAACAGGGTGATTGAAAATCAGATGTGGGGTGAGGGAGAAGAAAGGGACACAGAAGATGTGTGATAGAATAAGAATGTTAGAGAGAAAGTCAGAGGAGCATGGGTAATTTCTTTGTAGGAATAGGCCCCATTTTTTATTTTTTGGAGAATAGAAGGAATGGAAAAGAAACAGAAAGAGGACATGGGCAAAAAAACAGACACAAGTATATAAGAAATATCACAAGATATGATGGGCAATGCTTGGAAATACACATAAAGGATAGGTAAGGTGCACATATAGCCTATACAAGACATGTGAAGGATAAAACGCAAACAGGTTAGGGATGCATTCCAACCATGGTGCAACTCAACAATACATATGCCCCAATGCACAAATCAGTTCTGCGATGTTGCAAACTGTGTGGCAATCATTTCATAAGATCAGAGAACTATAGGAAGTCACTAGGCTATGGCCCTGGGGCCTTACAAGCCTAGCCAAATTTTATGCCCATGTTCCCAAAGTCAACACCTGTTGCCTCTGTCCAGCAGAAACACTGGTGGGATCCCGGGGGTAAATTTCCTGATTGCCATCCAGTCATCCAAATTACATTTAAAAAGGGACAGTGAGGTACTCTGCTTTACATGGAGAGGGAGCTTGTTCTACAGATGGGGGAGTTACTGAGACACAAATCTATCCCACTGGTTCAAGGCTCCTGAGAGCACCCCAGCACTAACAGGTTTCACCTCATATCATGCGTTCCGGCCCCAAAATCCAGACAACACCAAGAAAGGAGGGGGGTGTCCATATTCATAAAGGACACCCACACCTCAAGGTTGGTGGCAACGCACGATGCATCGGAGACCATCCAGGTGCAATTAACCATAGGCAAGACTGCTCTGCAATTTGTAGCATGTTACAGGCCACCCTCTCAAACTCAGGAACCTCACATGGCCTTCCTGAAAACATTGGAGGGATAAATGTATCTCCAAACACCATCATACTAGGTGACTTCAACTACCCTAATATAGACTGGGAACACTACTCAAGCCCGAACACTCTAACCCAAAGATTCCTGGAGTTCATAAACTCAAATGCCATGGAACAACTAGTCACCATCCCCACAAGAGGAGAAAACATACTTGATCTCATCATCATGAACATGGGATCAAAATGTTCAACACCGGAAGTATACCCCTCACTGGTGAGATCAGATCATAAACTAATCTCGCTGGAGGTCCTCATCCGCCCCCACATGAAACAAAAAAGACCACAGTGAAAAACTTCTCAAAAGCCGATTTCACACTTCTAAAAACTAGTGTGGTCTCCTTTAAGGCCCCTGAGCCAGTGGTAAACATTACTCAAACCGCTGAATCACTTACAAATGCCTTCTACCAGCACCTACAGGACTGCATGGATCAGGCAATCCCAAACAAAACTAAGACTCTCTGTACCAAAGGCAAGCGTCCAGTCTGGTGGACCCCAGCCATAAACAAGCTCTACAACAAAAGGAGGAAGCTACTACAAGATAGAGCAAAATCCTTGAAAGGTAAGACACCTTTGATCATTATAAGTAAAAACTAAGAGCTCTCATAAAATCATCCAAGGCAAATTTTGAGAGAAAAATCGCCAAGGACTCTAAAGAGAATCATAAGGCCTTCTTTAGCTATGTTAGAAACCTAGGAGGAAACTCCCAGCTATGCTCAGAATTAGTTCAAAATGGTGTGAAAATTACTGAACCTACACACATTGCCAACATACTGGCTGACAGGTTCAGTGCAAACTTCTCCCCTCCCCAAAGGAGAGATATCTATTCCAGAGGATTGTAGCCCCCAAACATCTCCAACGCCCAGGTGAGAACTGCCCTCACTAAGGCAAAAACACAGCATCCATGGGACCGGATGGTGTCCCCAGCTGTGTGCTTCATGAACTCAACGAGGAATTAAACCCACAGTTAGGACAGCTGTTTAATCTTAGCCTCACCTCAGGATATGTACCCAAGGAGTGGCGCACGCGACTGTGGTCCCACTTCATAAGGCGGTGCCTCCACAGACCCTGGAAATTACCGCCCCATTAGCTTGACAAGCCTTATCTGCAAAGCCATGGAGAGGATCATAATGGAACTCATAAATAAAGACATAGGGAACTTGCAGACTTTGGATCCAACCCAGTTTGGCTTTGTCAAAGGCAGATCCTGCCTCTTAAACTTGGTTGACTTTTTGAGACAGTCACCAAGGCCATTGATGAGGAAAGGCAGTCCATACAGCCTACCTCGACCTGGCAAAGGCCTTCGACACAATACCCCACTCAGGTATCATCGAAAAACTCATCAGCTTGAATGTAAACCCATACATCACAAGATGGGTTGCAAACTGGCTAAGTGACAGAACCCACAGGGTCAGAGTTGCTGGAGCCATGTCAGACTCAAAGCCTGTCACAAGTGGTGTCCCACAGGGCTCAGTCCTGGGTCCACTCTTGTTCGGCATCTACTTTTCTGAAGTACAAGCAAACACAGGAGGGTTATGGCTGACAAAGTTTGCAGATGACTGCAAACTGGCGCCATAGTCAAAAACACATCTGACACAGATATCCTCCAGAAGGGCCTCACAGAAACGGATAACTGGTGCCAGAGCCATGGCCTGAAGTTAAACGCCAAAAAATGCATAGTCATACCCTTCGGGAAAAACAAGGTTACCCCTAGCTACCATATAGGTGGCAATCCACTGAGCACAGAAAAAGTCATCAGAGATCTGGGGACCCAGGTTGACAGTAGCCTTTCGTTTGACACTCATGTTGCTAAAGTAGTTAGGAAAACCTTCTATATCACCCACCTGATCATGAAGGGATTCACATCTAGATCAAGGGAGGTCATCGTCCCCTGTACTCATCACTCATTAGACCTATGATTGAGTACAATGCCCCGTTCGGAATGTATCTGACCAGACACCTGCTGCAGCTTGAAAGGCCCCAAAAGTTCCTCACCAAAAGGATAAAGGGTCCCAAAAATATGTCTTATGCTGCCCGACTGAAAGAACTCCAGCTCTATTCAGTCTCATACCGCTTGCTCAGAGGTGACCTGTGCCTGACATATAAGGCCATGTCAAACCCAGATTTGATGAATATGCTTCACCTCAAAAATCTAGATCCCTCAGAACCACAAGGGCGGAGACTTAAACCTTGACACGGTTATAAATAGAGCGTGCTGGAGGGACAGATTCATCACCCAGAGACTCCTATGCTGTGGAACAAAATCCCGGTACATGTGAGGCAGAGCACCTCTCTGGCCTTGTTCAAGAGGAATCTTGACCAATGGATGGGAGATTGCAGATATACCCCAGGGATTACTTCAGTGTCACTGCTTGACAGAGGCACAGCAAAATGATAGGCATAGTTTTTATTCAAACTAAAGGGGTGGCGAAAGCCACATAACTATGGGCTAGGCTTATAAATGCCCTTGGGCAGATAGCCTAGTATGAACCTATGAACCTATGAACTAGCAGGTTCTATTGATGTCACAGGCCAGGTTAAGGTCCCTGGTGCAAGTTTCATTTGTGGTGTTTGATTTGCAGATATGCAGCATTTCCAATAGGGTGTGGTCAGAGACAGCCTCATATGTCAGACAGAGGTTGCCTCTAAGCAGTCTGTAAAAGACAGAGTAGAGTGACAGGGATTTTAGCCTATCCATATTGGGGAAGATGTTTGAGACCCTGGATTCTCCTGGTCAGGAATCTTTGTGTTTTTTTTCCAGCTGTTGCATGTGCTTACCAAAGTACATACCGAAAGAGGCATTATACTCAATTATTGGTCTGATAAGGGAGGAGTACAGAGAGGTTATGACTTCCTGGATGTAATGCCTTAATATATTAGGTAGGCCATGTAAAATGCCTTTTGTACTATAGAGGCTACATGATGGGCAAATGTTAAGTTGCTATCAAACTGGATGCCCACATCCCTCATGACTGATTGTGTGCTGAGGACATTGTTGTGAATGTGGTAATTTGCATGGACATCATTTTCAATGAAGAGGATATTAATGCACTTTTTAGCATGGAGTTTGAGGCCATGTTTTAGGCAACAATCATTTGTTTGGGTTAGGCCCTCTTGGCAAATGTTCACATCATTTCGGGAATTAATGACAGCCCCCAGTTTACAGTCATCCGCAAACTTGGACAGACACAGGCCTTTGGTATTGGCCCATACATTGGAGATGTAGATTGCAAACAGCAGAGGCCCCAAGACCCATCCCTGTGGTACAATGTTAGTTATGTGTCTACTACTCAATGTCTATTCCCCTAGTTTGATTGTGTGTGTTCTGTCGGTGATTCAGTTAGCTACCCATCTAATGACATATGGGTTGATGCCTACAAGGATGAGATTGTCTATGATGCCTGAGTGGAGGATGATGCTGAAGGCATTGGGCAAGTCAAGGTAGGTAGCATGCACCTCTTTTCCCTCATCCAGGGCCTTAGTGAGTATCTTGAAAAAGTCCACCAAGTTTAATAGGCATGCTGTCACCTTGATGAATCCAAACTGGGTAGGATCAAGTGTTTGGAGACTGCCAATGTCCTTGTTTTTGAAGTCTATGATAATGCATTCCATGGCCTTGCAGATCAGGCTAGTTAGATAATGGGTCTATAATTACCTGGGTCACTGGATGCTCTGCCTTTATGCAATTGGATGACAATAGCTGTCCTCCACTCTGCTGGGACAAATGCAGTGCTTAAGCTATGATTGACTAGGGTTCCCAATGGTGGTGCAAGTTCCTGTTTGAGCTCATGTAGTGTGCAACCTGAGATGTCAGGTCCCATGGAAGCTGTATTTTTTGCCTTAGAGAGGGCATTTATGACCGACTCACTGCAGGTATGGGGTGGGGATAGGTGGTGGGGATGTCCTGATTAATTGTCAAGGGGGACAGAGAGGTAAAGTTTTCACTGTACCTATCTGCCAGCAATTTGGTTATGTTAATGGTGTTAGTGTGTGTGGTGTCACTGACCACTAGTTCTGTACAGATTTGGTTCTTACCCTTGAGGTTTCAGACAAAACTAAAGAAGGCCTTATAATTGTCTTTTGTTGAGGATGCCAATTTGGACTTGTAGTTTGCTTTAAAGGATTTCACAAGGGTTCTTAGTTGTTTGCTCAGGTTGTTTGCTCAGGTTGAGGAGAGATTGCATCCCATGTGGCACCTGCTCCTAATAAGTCCTGGACAGCAGTTTTTTTTCTTTTATTATACAGTCTATTTATGGCAGGCGCCCTCCATATTGGTTTGATCTTCCTTGAGGAGGATGTTTTGATCCTGTCTGGTATTGTCGAGTCCATGCAGTTATATATGTGGTTGTATAGAGACTGGGTTACTTGTAAGTGTCTGTTCTGATCATGGCTGGGGGGGGTGCGGGTGAGAAGGGAACTTCAAAAGTGACTGCTTTGTGGTCGGATTTTATTAAGGATCATGACACTGTAGGGGTGCTACAGAGATCAACATGTTTGTCAGTACAAGGTCCAAGATGTTTTCACCCCTAGTGGGTGTGTCAACCAGCTGGCCCAAGGCTTTTGAGTTGACAAAGTCAAGAAATCTCTAGGCATGTACGTTTTGGCTTGAATTATTCTTCCAATCTATAGTCTTATAATTAAAGTCACCCAGGATCAGTGTAAGAGGCTGAATCTTGATAGATTTGAGTAGATCTATATAGGATGAGTGGTTTTCTTGATTCATGGATGGAGACCCATAGCTGGCTATGACTTAGATAGTTGTCTTGTCTACAGTTAGCTGCACCTGGAGTGTCTTCTGGACATCATACTCTTTAACCAGTCTGGAGGTGTGTTTATTTTTAATATATATTGATACTCCACCTCCTTTAGTTTTATTACCCTTGGTTTGGAGTCTGAATATGTGGTACGATGAGTAACCTTGTAAGGCTGGGGTGCTCTCAACAGCTGGTTTCTGTGACTGCACAGTTGTCTACATCTTCTATGGTTAAGAATGCTTCCAGTGAGTGCAGTTTCATGTTTAGGCTCCTAGCATTCAGAAGCATGACCTTTAATTTGCATTTTGATGGTATTTTTTACCTTGGCAGTTTTGTCCTTATGACATTGCCTAAAACAAACACTATGGGAAAGGTAAGAGCCTTTGCCAGAAGCCCAAGGGGGACAGGTGAAGGCCATCTCTGCCAAAGCATCATGGCCTATCGATCATGTCATCCTGGGCTGTCAGGTACTGAATCCCCTTAGAATGCACCAGAAACTAAGCCAATTATTGAAGTCAATAATTTTCTATTTGTATTGAGGCATAATTCTGGGTGACATTGAGATGCTGCTTAAGTCATATTCCAGAATGAATATGACCAATGGTAGGTGCATAAGACAACACTAAATGGGGAGTGCCGTCATTGCAGTCCAGAAATGATATCAAATACAGTCATCTGCTGGGCTGTCAGCAGTGCATACTTAAGCCAAACAACTGCAATGATGATCATATCTAGGCATGGAAATGCAGAAGCAGAGATGAACCTCGAACCCTGCATGTAAATTGAAAAAAACTAAGCACAGTCCCAAACAGTTGTACAAAAGCAAATGATTAATGTGGCTATGTAATAAATAAATAAGCATATATACCATAAAAAACAGGAGAAACTGGATCTATATGTCAAACACACCTGCCAGGCGACAGGCAACATGTATGGGTCTTCAGTTATACATTGTAGATGTATGACATGCAATGTCATTACATAAGCCAAACAGTAAGAAGGTTCAGCACACATAACCACACAAATGACATGGAGTATGAAGTAAAAGGTGATTTATATATGATTAATGAAAACCAATGAATGCAAGCCTGCACATAGGTAGGAAGCATATAAATATCTGAGTAATGCACAACATAAACACTGATGAAATCTACTCCATTGCTACCACCTTGTGTGCATAATCTTACATGTATGATGCCCATCATGGTGGTACAAGGTGATATTTTATCAGTGCACATACATTACAGCGATGGTACATTGCAGGAAGACAAATATGTCCAAAGACCTATAACATTTATATATGAACCATTTATGCCAAAGCTGTAAGTGGGAAAGGGAGACACACAAGACTGGCACATATCAACAAGGAAATATCAGCAAGATAAAGTAGGCATAGAATAAATCAGGACAACCATGGCAAAGGAGACAGAGTGCACATGCATGTGTGCACACCATAGCCATCTGGCAAGTGTGTAGTGCATTGGAGTTGGCTATAAACATGTCTGTGTACAAATGGCACAAAAAACAAAGTAAAGTGCAACAGTTAAACACTTAATGACATGGATGCACAACAAATGTAGGCTTGATTATCATGTACCCATATATACCGCCATGCAAACATAATATAACCAGTGACACAATAACTGTTATTGTTATGAATATCACAGTACATGTGTAGGAGTGATCAAAGGACAATCCTGTATACATAAGTACAGCTCATCAAAATGGAATAAGTTCATGCAATCAGTTACATATTACAAGTATGGTTGTGTGTCGATCATATTGTGGCCATATACATGCACAAACTTGTAAATCAGTGCATATATACTACAAATGTATACACATGGACAGCATGCTAACCGATGTATACATATGCTAATATAAGTTGTGTTCAGAAAGACTGGCTAGTGCCATAAAAGAGATATGGACAAAAGAGGGAGTCGTGAATGATGTTAAATGTCACGTCTGTATATTCAGTAAAGACCCATGAATGCCAATGATGTATGTAAAGGATGCATGTTCATATGTACCTGTCACTGTAATCTAAAACAACATGGTACAATACTTGCCAATACATGGCACATGCAAGCTCATTTTGCCAGTAGGACAGGTTGACTTAATGTTACATAAGATACAGACATTTTGTATATGTCATGTTGTTGAACAAATTTAAGACAGCAAAAATTAAAACACAAATGAGTGCAATATATACACATGGATAACATGTGCAAATATATATACTTGACTGACCTCACTGTGGTATGAGAGAATAATAGGAATAATTTAGTATGTGAGTAACACCCCTGTTCATATGGAGTAATGTTTGCAGTGATGAAAACAAGTGATTATCATGTAAATAATAATGGCAATGCATGTATCATTTGCTAATGTGTGTTATAATGCAGGAGCAAGAAAAAGCCATACATTACCTGAAATGTGCAGTATTCATTATGACAGATGTCTGAAAAAATATGGGATATATGCACAACTGTGCTTTGGATGCAAAAAATGAGTATGGAAAACACCAAGGTTGAAGCATTCGACAGAGAACACTTACTTTGTTGAGATATCACTCTGATGGGCATCTGTCACTACATCCTGGATTTGGTCCCAAAAGCTGTCAGTCTGGCATGGCAGTGGACCTCTTTTATGCTGAGTCACAGGGACAATGGCATGTGCAGATCCTAGTCTATTGTCATCATCAGTGTCATTGTCTGCATCATAGTTACCATACTGGTCTTCATAGTCCAACTTGACTGACACTGGTCTGGTGCTTTGCATTTGGCATTGTCCAGTTGGTGAGGTGGCATAATTCCCCCCACTCGGTCATATTTCAACACAAGAACAAAACATTATATATATATATATAATATGTGTTAACCTAAAAATGATGAATAAATGAAAAGTCAGACAACAAAATTACACAACATTCATGCTGCAACTGTTAAGTGTATGGTGTTACACTATTGTCCGGCTTTATTGAACTTTATCACCTTATATAAAACCGCAACTAAAATAAAAAACTAAATGAAACAACTGGCCACAAAGTAAAATGCAAGTTTATTCACCTCTAATGCCTCAACTTGTACCTTACAGGAGTAATCAGTGCATCCACATAAATCAGTATATACAAAATCTTAATATACATGATTATATAATAACATAATTAAAAATTATTCAATTAGTCAATTAATCAAATATCTCCAATTATACTTACTATTGAGCCCACATGGACTTAAAGTGTTATATCCCACGGTGGTGGAGCAGTTAGCATTGCCGCCTTCCAGCAAGAGGTTCTCAGGTTCAATTCGTGGCTGGGGTGCCTTCTGTGCGGAGTCTGCATGTCCTCCCTGTGGTCACGTGGGTTTCCTCCGGGTGCTCCGGTTTACTTCCAAATACATGCAGTAGGCGAAATGGACACTCTAAATTGGCCCTAGGTGTGAGTGTGTGCATGTGCGTGCCTTCTGTGGAAGGTTGGGCGCCAGGCTGGCAACTCAACACTGTAAAACTCCACTGCCAGTCATGAGCAGACAGATGATCCACTGTGGCGGCCCCTAACTGGGAAAAGCCGAAAGAAAAAGAAGAATTTTAAAAGATACAAAGCTTCCTTATACAATAATTTATCCTTAACTGTCACATTTTCACTCTGTTTTACAACTATTTGTTCTAAAATGCTACCTTGTAAGAGGGTAAAGGTCTGTCTCTGACAATGTTTAAAATGCATTGCTATTGGGCTTTCTACATGTTCTGTTTTAATGTTCCTGGAGTCTAAGTTTGAATGCCCAATGGGTCTCATCCACATAAAATAAATTACAGGGGCACTTTAAAACATAAATGACCCCCTCTGTTTTACTAGTAAATTTGTTAATTGCAACAAATTTAATGTTATTAATTCGGGGAAAAAGGACTCACAACTTGATTGCATTCAGACCACTTTCCACACCAGAAAGTGCCCATCTCTAAAGAAACATTCATAGAAATACAGGGAGTTGGAAGAACAAAATTACTATGTGCCAACATACCTGCCAGAGTTCTACCTTTTTTATATGATATATGTGGCACTTGATACACATTCTAGAAAGGTCAGGATTTTTCAATAAAATTGGCCAATGATATTTTAAAAGACATAGCCTGCTCACAAATATTATAAGTAGTGACAAAACATTTTTTTTCTACTGACTCTCGGTACCATTTATATTTTCAACTTTGTAAGTTGGGGGACTACTTCTATCCATTACACATGTACTCATAACTTTATACATGTTATTCAAAAAGGGTAATGTACTACTACTCTTCTTTCCACTATATACCTTATTTAATCCATGATTTTTGTCTCTCATATTTTGTTTTTCCACAACTTTGCAAAAAGATTTCAAAACCATTTTTCTATCATAACCACGATTTATAAACATTTTAGCAGTCTTATGGAAAATAGAATCATTATTACAAAGTTTACTGATACATAACAATTCTACATATGGAAAAGAAGAAATAAGATGGGGCAGGTGGCAACTTTCACACTGCAAATATTGCTCCCATCCCCAAATTTTCTATAAATAGTAGTTGCTAAGGCCCAATAGTTGCAAATCGTAAAAAAGACACACTTACCCTCATTTCAAACCCATCAAATTTACAATTAAATCTGTAAATGTAAATGTAAGTCTTGTACAAAATACTGAACTAAATCCTGTGTCTCTTGTCAGATAAATATTAAATCATCTGTGTAGCAAAAACAATGAAGTACATATCTCTTAACAAAATTATGTTGGTATAAAAATTCAGTTTCAAAAAGTGTCATAGCCAAATTTGCATACATGGGATCAAAAGAAGCTCCATTGCAGTCCCTAAGTACTGTCAAAAAATGTCATTATTAAATGAAAAAAATATTTGCTAAACTAAAATGTACCAATTCTACAATAAAATGCAAAAGAGGACTGTCTCCTAAGAAATGGTAAAGTGCTTGAGCTCCGTGTGTATGCTGAACAGACGTATATAAACTTTTAACATCTAAAGTAAGCCAATGCATTTCAGTATCCCATTTAAGTTCAACAATTTGATCTAAGAAATCTTTTGTGTGCCTAATGTATGATTGAAGGTTTTCACACACCAACATGGGAAGTTTCGTGGCATTCAAATCACAAGCAGGTGAATCTCATGCAAATGAGGCAGGTATAATGGTCCAGCAAGCAGATAAGGAGCTCTGCAGACTCTGTGTCAGTGCCCATAGTGTATATGGAAAAATTCCATGTACGGGAATGTAGACAGACAAAAGGGGCTGTAAAAATGTAGTTTGATGGACAGAAATGGCATACCATGTACAGATATGAGTGAAACCATCCTCTGTGTATCTGAAACATTAAAGGAAATAAGTTAAATTTAAATAACTTTTTTTAATAATCTGGGCATGTTTGCATGGCATGCAACAGTCCGCAAATATGCTTTATAAAAAAAAAAAAAAATTGGAAAAAACAAAATTAATATTATATGACAGAAATGTACTACAGGGCCCTGCATGGAATATCTGCAATGGTGCATTAGTGCTGTTGCTATTGTGGTAGGGCTTTGAAGTGTGTAGTTTCCAGGACATAAGCACTAATCCCCATGCAAATGAGGTGGAGTTACTGAATAGCATAAAGGGGTAATTGTGCCCACATATCCCCTCTGTGTAGGCAGACAGCTATGTTGATGTTTGCAGAGAAGGTAGCTGACATCAGGAGAGGGTGTGTCCAAAAACTTCAAAGCTTATTTCAGCTTAGCTGCAGCCTGCACCTGTTTCATGGAGCACTGGAGATTGTAGAGCACTACAGGGATGACAGGGACATACTACAAGAACTCACTGAGTTCTGCCGCACTCAACTCAGACCCAAAGCCAACATAAGGGAACCCATCCCAGTGGAAACAAAGATATGTGTTGCCTTAGGATACTAGCTACAGGTACCTTCCAAAGACCAACTGGGGACATGATAGGGGTCTCACATGCATCATCTTCCAGGGTACTCCACAAGTTCCTGGATGCCAAGCTACCACATGCTAGTGAGCATATTTTTCCCCTCACCCTTGAGATGAGGTCCAGCAATATTCAACACCTTTACCATGTAGCACACTACCCTAAGGTACTGGCTGCCATAGATTGCACTCATGTACACATCAAGTCACCACCTGGTGAGAAGGGTAGAATCTATGTCAACCACAAGGGGTACCACTCCATCAGCTGCCAGGTCACTTTCAATGCTCAGAGCATTATTCTGAATGTGTGCGCTGGCAGCCCTGGCAGTTATTACAGCTCCATATCTGGCATACATCACAGCAGTACCAGATGTTTGCTAGGGAGGATATCCCATGTGGCCATTTACTGGGGGATGCTGGCTACACACTGGAACCGTGGATGATGACACCCATCAAAAATGCACACACACCCACAGAATTATGCCACAATAAGGCACACGCACAAACTAGGAACATCATAGAGTGTGTGTTTGGGCTTCTGAAGTCACGGTTCCAGTTCCTCAAAATGTCTGGAGGAGCCCTGCAGTACACTCCAGCCACATGTGCACAAATATTCATAGTATGTTCCATGCTGCACAATATGATCCTGCAGAAACAGCTGCAGCAGTATCTGCAAAGGGAAGGGATACACAGCCCCCTACCAGTGCCTAGGTCACCACAGCCACACTCACAGGAGGACTCGGAGGAGGAGCCCCCTAATGATGTCCCTGTAGGCAGAAGTAGGCATGCCCAGTACACCCTAGCTTTGGCAAAGAGACAACGCATAGCATATTCACTGAGAACCTAGGGCCCTAGGGACTGATGCCTTACTCCTACTTACATACATATAGTAAAAATGTTGATGCCAGGCAACCAACACAGCCTGTACCTATCTATATGTATTGGCTGTGTACTGCTTGCGCCAGACAGATTTGGCCCTGAACTACAGTTCTTTCAACTGCTGCTTTTGCAAGGTAAGTCTCTAACCTACACAATACTTGTCAGGATTAATATAATATGGTATTGCATTTATGAATCTGCTGCATTTATGCAAGGAAATATAGCAGGCTATTTGGACAGCTGTAATATCCACATGAGACTTCAGATACCCAGTCAATTGTATGTGTCCCCTAATAATAACTAGGCCTCATGGTTGGAATATTCACTACATCAGTCAAGAGATGTTAAACAGCGGAGTCACATGATATTTGGACTACTGTCTATTCCAGCAGATCATGTGCTGCTGTTCCCACACCCCCAACCTCAACACAATAGTGTTCCCATGTAACTGCTTTAACAGTAAGTCAGCAATGGTATATCAGCAGTCCAGGCAATCTAGGGCTGTAAAATAGTACTCCAACACACATTGTATGTTCCACATAAAGCAGAAATAACAACATACATATTTATGCTGTTGAATATGTGATGAATGATTCCTTTCTGGCAGCCTGTGTGGCTCAGTTGATTAGGGAAGTTAGCAAGGGTGATGGTTCTGATGGTTCTAATCTGGAAGTAGTCATATTTTTTGCACATGAGGAATTATTATGTTGGAGTTTTTGCGTACTGTCATTTTATGTGTGGTGTAACATTATGAATCTCAGTCACATATTAAGTACAGCAAACAGCTTGGGAATGCCGTGGACTGAGTGAAGTGCAGCACTACAGAAATAGTGACAGATATCAATGTCTGTAACATACCTCTCAACGTTTTAATGCAGGAAATCTGGACAAAGCCCTTCAAAATGGGGGGGGGGGGCAAAGGCCCACAAATAGAGGCATATTTTAAACACTGCGCTCATAAACTTAAAAAGTTGCTAGAATAACAGGATCTGTTTCAAAAGACATATTTATGAAGAATTTGAAGTAAGAATTTCAAATATATGTCATTATTTAGTGACTTCAGTCCTCAGTTCATCCAAGTGATTTGCCAGAAAACCACAAATTTTATGAGGAACAGACATACAGACATATACGCATACATATCCATCTGTCACTATCTCTCTCACATACTTAGTATATCTATTGGTATGTAGTGTCAAATAGATATATACAGCTATATATATCACAATGATATGTAGACTCTTCCCCATATATTTACATAACACATATACATATCATACATGCACAGCTACATGTATATATACATCCCTGTTAATTACATACATATATGTGTGGATATCTGTATTGTCCTACATACCCCAATAATGGTGAGTAAATCTGCACTATCACAGATCCATACTGTTGCTCAAAAGATCAAAACTAAGGGCACAACAGTACATAATCCACTTACCTACAGACCTCTGTGCCTGCTGGATGTCACCACATAGCGAGACACAGGTGAACAGGTGGTGTAATGTTTAATGTTGTCAGCACATGCATGGTCAGGGCATATTGTTCCTGCCCACAGGTTTGCCTATCTAACTGTAAGCAGCCATATATGGCTATACAAGTAACTGTACACACATAGCTAGGATAATGACAGTTATCCCACTGCTAGTATACTAGATGCAGATAACAGTACAACAAAATATCCCTCTGCAGGCCAGAGATGCTGTTCAACACAAGCCTAGTTTCTGTAATCCACAAGTACAGTGCCTGCAATCACATGTACAACAGGCTCAACCTGTGGAGCCTGCAATAAGTACTGTTATTTATAATGAATAAGACTAGATAGGTAGGGGTTCTAATCTCCCTCCAGGCTACTTGGTGCATGTTTGTATCTGTGTGTGTATTGCCCTGCAGAACAACTGGCATGCCTTCATAGGCTATTTGCCTGCAATAGTTATGAACTTTTTGGCACTGTAACTTACTGCTGGCCTCCAAATTGCCCTCTTCTACAAATCCTGATGATGTCATCCACCATAAGACTACCAGCTGACAGTGCCATATCAGAGTTAAGCTGTGGTGTGGGTGATAAGTACTGTGATCTATAGGAATAAAACTAGATAGGTAGGGGTTATATTCTCTTTCCAGGTTACTTGCTGTGTGTCTGTGTGTGTGTATCCCCCTGCAGAATGGGTGCATGTTAAATCACTGAATGCTTAAAAAAGTGAACGATGATTTATCAAACCCATGTAAGTGAAAGCTTACAATCTTGAATGCTTAGAACTGTTCCACAAAAAAAAAAAATTAAAAAACATTACATAAAGTGGGGGGCTTTACCCCACACACCCCCGTACTTAAATATACCAACTCTGAGATCGCACTACAGTGGTGAAAACGGCAAAGTAACAGAAGCGAACAAGCAGTTTCTTTCTCAGGCAAAGATTTTGCTTTTATGCTGTTTTGCTATTTTGCCTTTTCATGCTTTCAAGTTCAATCAAGATGGATTCGAAAGAATGCATCTTTGATCATTTAATGGGAAACCTGCAGAACAACTGTCATGCCCTTATGGGCTATCCACCTACAATGGTTATAAACTTTTAGACCCTGTAACTTGCGGCTGGCCTCCAAACTGTCCTCTTCTATAAGGCCTGATAATATTATCCACCTTAAGACTACCAGCTGACAATAAAATATCAGACTTAAGCTGTGGCACATGCAATAAGTACTGCAATCTATAGAGAATAAGATTAGATTGGTAGGTATTCTAATCTCACTCCCGGCTACTTGGTGTGTGTGTGTGTGTGTGTGTGTGTGTCCATATGGCATGAATCTGATCACCTAAGTAACGTAGGAATAAATAGGGTTTTGCAGTGTTTTATTTGTAGCGGGTGATGTGGTCCACCAAAGGACTTACCACAATAAGGCCTGCTGATGTCATCAAGCATAATATGTCCTAAACTGATAGTACTAGCAGACATGAGGTGTGCTGCATGCAACATGTACTCTGATCTGTAGTATATACCATTACATAGGTAAGTATTCTCATCTACATACAGCCAACTTGCACTACTTGTATGTCTTGGCGTGTCCTGTACATAGTGATTGGAAGTGGTGCTAGCCTCAATGTAGCCATGTTTGTATGTGAGCCTGTTAGAGCATTTTACTTCATGTTATGGAACCATAGGATGTTTGAACTTAACTACCATAATAGCCATACAGCCCACACAATCATAAACATCTTTATACCCATAGTTGCAGGATCAGCACATATTGCCCGAGTCCAAGAGTGACACAAACAGACAACCTGTGTTGAGATGACAGTCACCCAGCCAATCATACAAAGTGTTAAGATGCACTGAGGTGTTCTGTGTGCCAATAGGCAGGGTTCTGTGTCAAGGATGTATTTACATTTGCTAAACAAATCGCTCCTCAAGCATGTTGTACTAATGTCACATACTAGGTTAATGTCCTTACAGTGAGTTATCCATCTACTATGCCACCTGCAGATTGGCAGCATATGCAATCAAGTAGGGTCACGGATTGCCCTGTATGCAAGGCACATATCACCTCTAAGTAGACAATATGCCACAGGCAACAATGACACTCATTGCAGACAATCCCCAATGAACACATACTGAAGATGTAAAGTGTCCTTGTGAGGGACCATACTGTTGTGTGCAATTGCCAGTATTGATTGGAATGGTATGGCAACAAATGGCCATTGCACTCCGATATCGGCATGCTGAGGGTAGAGTATGTGGAGGTTAGGAGTATGTCATTTACTGGTGACTGTGGCCTCAGGTATGCCATATGATTCCTGCTATACCACTGTAGAAACATGTTGATCTCAGGCACATTAAGTGTAAACCTCTGTGGCCAGGTCTGTGTGCCCAGATCTTTCACCCGTGAGTATTTACATCACATGCTGTGACTGATAAGCTACTTACCATGTACATAGGTCTAACTGATGTGCATGATACTACATATATGTTTGCATAGAAGTTATGGCTATTACTATGTCAATAGGCATGTGTTTGTAATACCCTCTTGCAGGATAGTGACATACCATAGAGCCTCTATTAGTGGTCACAATTTGTAGGCATCAGCCAACATTGTTAGCCACAGTCAGTCAGTAGTCATGTGTATTGTGGTTAAATGGATTCCAAGCAGTAGAGGACCCAGGACTGCATCCTGGTGATCACTGCTGCTTACAGATCAGTTCTTGGAGGCAGATGTCCCTATATTGTGTGTGTGTGCCATCAGTGCGCCACTTAGTGATCCCTATAATGACAGTATCATGGATGCCTAAGTGGGTACTTTGCAAATGTTGCCTCATTCTGAGGGTTGTACACCCTGTTGTACCCTCACTCAGGTCCTCGGTGACTACTTCGGACATGTCCACCACATGTAACAGCCATGCTTCCCCGCTATCACAGGTTCAAACTGTCTACAGTCAACTGTGTGTAGATCACATACATGTGTGTTGATCAGCTCCATGATTATTGCCCCTATGGGCATACAGATATGGATACGTAGACAAAGAGCTGTATAGTTCTGTTGCTCATTGGATTCACCACCTCTGTCCAAGGGTGTAACAGTTGCCATTGTCCACCCAGCTGGTCTGCAGACAGTGGTGTCAGTATGATTGCAAGGGCTGCCCAATGGTATTAGTAATCCTTGTCAGATCGCATGTGGGATACAGCCTGGTATGTTAGCATGTGCAATAGATGCTATGTATCTTCCATTGAGAGGCCAGTTATGAACTACTCTGTAAATATGGACATTATGGGACAGGTTGTAGGAATGTCATGTGTCACATCTATTGGAGACAAGGGAGTGTAGTTGATGCAGACAATGTGGGAATACAGGTTAGGTATGACTACAGACCCACCATAAATGGCATCATGATGTATGAGGTCAGCAACAACCTGGACCTGTACTTTGAGATCACACGTAAATAAACTGTGGCTTGTGCTTCTGCTTTGTGTGGGTGGCTAATTTTGTACTTACCATGTCTATACAGCATCACAACAACACTATGTGCTTTTATTAGATGAGGAGGTAGCACCTCCATGTTGGGAGGGCACCCTCACCCCAACAGCACTGTCCACTTGTTATTGTACAGCCTGCTAATGGCAGTTGTCCAATAGTCAGGTTTGCTGAGCCATGGCAAACCTGTGTCCCACTTGTCCCATACAGCCAAGTTCATGCAGTTGTAATGCTGCTGACATAATGCATGGGTGTACAGCTCTGCATACTTGCCTGTCCCATCTGAAGGGAGAGATGTAGTCATGTTATGTCAACCATCCCACAGGAGGTAATAAATGGCTTTCTTTACATATATGCCCATATTGTATGCAAGGGGGTATATACTGGTTGTTCTAAGGAGACTGATTTGTGGCCAGATCTCACCATGGAGGACCTCACATTGGGGGGGCTTTAAGGGACACACATATTGGTAGACACATGAAGTAATACATTGGTTCCCCGTGTGGAGATGTAACGGCCCTGCTCCAGGGCATGGTAGGTAAGGATCTGGACCATACTTTGGGCAAGTGAGCCGCAGGACGACTAAGCAACACAGTGTATACATATTACACTTCCCTAACATGTATGTCTAATCTCTGTACAGACACTTTGCATGACTCTCTTGTTGCAACATGCTGGATGTAACTGCAGTACTTAGTTGAGCCATTACACATGAAGGTATGTTGACTGAGAGTAATGTAGCCTTCGACTTTCACTGGTCAGTAAGATGTGGGGAATTATTCACTATTGTATAGTCTATACTGACAAGTTTGGGATGTAAATCTCAGCCTGTCACCGCTATACTGGATGTGGCAGTCATCACACCTATCATTGTGTACAATGGCACCCTTGCCAAGTCACTATACAGGCATATAGTATGACTGTAGCAGCCACACAGGTTCCATGTTACACTAATACACAGTGCAGATAACATGCCGTATGGAGTCTGTGTCATAACCATACACGTGTTGCTTGCCTCCTAAATGCTTTGATAGAGATGTGTATGGCTCTATACAGGGAGGTGTCAGGTCCCACTCTCCACCTGCCATATATCCATGACAGGACTAACACATGTCTCATCTGTTCTACACACCTACATCATCACTGTGGTATACATCGTATATGCTGAAGAGAAAGGTATTTAACACAAGACAGTACATCCTACATGAAAAAGTTCCCCCATGCATGTAAAGCATACATCTGCTGTGACACACATCATGTGCAGGTTACACAATGGGACGCAGAAGATAACAATCATAACTGGAGTCGGGCAACTGTCTGTACTGGACAAAGGATATTTGTAGATGGGTCATCTCCATCACTGCAAATTGTAGATGCGTTAGTTCACAAAATTTTGGTGATCTTTATCAAGGGTAGTAAACCTTATCACAGATTATGGATACATGGATACGCTGAATGCAGCCATTGTCTTTGCTAGCCTGTTATACACATATGAGTCTATGGAACCATGCACTTATAGTTCTGTACCTTGCTGAAGACATATTTCTGCTGTGCTGACATGCCATCCTGTGCTGCTTTATTGTCACTGTGTATCCATAGGTAATCCCAACAGACTCCTGAAACAGAAGTAGAAACAGGTCTGTGAAACACCTGCCATTTTGTAACTATACAGCCAGTACAACGTCATACAAAAAAGGTACACAAAAGTATATGGTGTACTTATGACAAATGGCAGCATACAGTATCAGTCGGTAACCACTACAAGTGGCATGGCAAAACAACCCTGCATTTACACAAGTGCACGTTAACTAATATAGTCACCCTGGGCATAAGACACATAGCTTCATTTCCCTACATCGATGGCGAGGATGACAGGGATGTGGCACAGGTATCATCACTTGCACATGGTGTTGTGTGGGGGCACAGGAGGCCTAGGCTGGCCCAAGCAGTTGACAGCATGTCTGTGAGTCAGGAAGGGAAGCATGTAAGATGGATCATGGGGAGGTGCCGTGTGTGTCTGTGGGTGACCTGCATTTGGCAGTGGTGTGTGAGTGTGTGCATGTTCACAGTCAAGCTCAGTGCTAGCCCTACATGTGTTTATGCTGGACAACTTTGGACCATACATAGTAGAGTTGACAGTTCACTGTCTCCGGCCCTGAACACAGGAACTGGCTCTCCCCAGGTCAGAAGTAGTGCTAGTACCTGATGGTGACTGCTGTCTGCTAGGACCATGTCCCCCACAGGACCACCCAGAACCACAAGCCCGTGGCCTGCCACATTGTGGTGTGGACAACACACTCCCCTTTGGTGTTCTTTTCAGAACATGCCTGTGCCTCCATGATGGCCCGAAGCATACACCGACTGACTAGTGATGTGATACCTGCAATAGGTGGTGGATAGACAGCAGGCCTCCTAAAATCACTCATGTCAATCTACCTGTGTGGGACCTCACCAGCTCACTGGCTATGGCCCATGTCTACACTTACTGGAGCCATAGTTGCCACACTTTCCTGTTCAATGTCCCTACTCTCTGACTGTCCAATATCTGTGGCATCCAGGGCCTTGTTATATGTGGATATACTGACTGTGTGCAGTGACAATGGAGGCAGAAGAGGGATGGCTACCTCTGGGACAGATTCAGCCCCAGACACCCCCACCTGTGCCTCACTGTGGCCACCATCATCATCAGAGTAAGAAGAGACACTGACATCAGGTTGTGTAGGGGACAGACACCAACCACCTCGGTCACCTGTGATCAGAATGAAAAAAGTGGTGCATGAATACCTGCACTATTGTGTATGAAAAATCCAGCAATACTCATAATAATGAAGACCCACAACTGGCTTAGCAGTCAAACATTTTTCTTCTCCGCTTTTGTACAAAAAAGACTTCCTCACACAAAAAACACATTCAACTCAAGACCTTTATAACAATCACTTCAAGTAAATCAAGTAAAACTTGACCAGTAAACTTTACCTTTTAATTAATCAATATAATATGAAACTATACTTGATAAAACAACACATAAAAACCCAGTACACCTATCTTAACAAATATATTGAAATACACGTTTCACTGCCTAATTTATTTTCCATTTAGCCTCTTGTTTTTTAAAAGGCATTTTAAAATAACTGCCTCGTTTAAACCAGGAGGCTTATCTGCTCTTAAATGTCACTGCCAAAGTGTTTATTTTTGTTCATCTACACTGCTGTGATTACTCCCTCTACTCTATTCTGTTTACATATGAAATTATGTTTAAACAGGCCATTATTCTGGCCCTTAACTTTAATAGAATATACATTTTCCTTAACAAAACAGTGTCATACTTACCAGGAACAGGACCATGGTCTTGGCAAATACCTGACAGACCTGTGAAAATTTGAGGGTGAGGTAATTTTAGTACCAAAGCATGTTGCAGCACAACAAGGTAATATGTCCATATATCTCACATTTACAGTAGCTACTGTGTTACTTGTTGTATTAATTACATTCTGAGTATGAGAGTACAACTGAGGTTAACCCACCCTACAAAGAACAAAGACCTGACACCCATGTAAAAGCATGTACAGCCTGACACACTGACTGCTACAGTATTACAATGCTGATCAGAGTAAGCCTACCTGCATGCTCCTCTGCTGTGGAAACTGTGGCACACATCTCCACATTGTATGGTGTGATGGATGCCTGGGAGCTGTTGTGTGTGCCTAGGTTCACCACAAATTTCTCAGTGGCTGAGAGTGTTTTTTCCACTGCAGGCCATCCATTGTGCAACATTGATTATGTCCATTGCATGGTGTCAAACCTGCTCATAGCCTGTGCCATTCACATCATGGACAAGGTCTGCCTGTAATGCAGCACGGTGTTCTCTGTTTTGCTTGCCCCTGGATAGTAGGATGTGATGATGCTGCCTTAGTCCTTCCAGTATAATTTCATGTTCTACATCCAAGAAGGGTGCATGGCATCTAGGGTACATGATTCCTAAAAGACAACAAAAGGGGAACACATTACAAAATCACATACTTGGAAGAACACTATGTAGAGATACATCAAGGACAAAATGGCTGGCACTATCTACTCACACATATCATACTGCACAGTGTGCAAACATGATGAGTGTGTGGATACAACTGAGATAGTAGCAATAGTCAGGTATTCCCATATGTGACATTACAGATACTGCTGTATGATCATACACCCAGCAATCAAGTGTATTGTGGTGTGTCCCTTATGGGCATCCCCACGATAATATGTCATAAGAACAGTGCCACACAAATAGCAGTGTGCTAAAATATGTCATAAGAACAGTGCCACACAAATAGTAGTGTGCTATTACAACCACCATAAATGGACAGTCCAATGAGACCAGTGTGCCACAAAAACAAAAGACAATGCACCCTCGATGTATTATACATCCTGTGTAGGTGTAAGACAGCAGGAGATCAATGACATGTCATTATCACAGGTCTAAGACAGGCTTAATACTGTAATCCCTGTTTCCCTGTAAGTCTATTCACCCATCTGCATCCTGTTGTACACAAAATCAGTTACATACCTGGAGGAGTGCAGTACTCCTCTATTGATATGTGGTGATAGTAAAGTTTTCACAAAGGCGTGCTCTGTGTGAGGAAAGTCTCATACAGAATGGTTCCAATCTGTGGGTCTGAAATGCTAATTGCAGCCAACACAGCTGATTTGTACTATCATTAGCCAATTACATGCAACCATTGTACAATATATAAGGCCTTCAACCAGATTAGGGCCTCTTTCTGATATGTTGTGTTGGACATTGCTTGGGTGAGGAGACTACATTATCGCAGAGGGTAGGTTTGTAGCAGAAACCTTTACATAGAGATGTATGTGCTACAGGCTGCAGTTGCTGCTGCGGGTAATAGACATAGGCAGAGAGTGTGAACACTTTGGAGGAGAACAAGGTGTAGGATTACCTGTAGGAGCTGTGTCAGCCTAGTTGTAGAGGCAGAGTCAGAGTGAGGCTACCCTTTCCACTCCAATTAAGGCATGTGTTTAAAGTGAGTATGTTAGGCAATGGTATCACTAACAGATTACTAGGCAACATGTTTGGTGTGTCCTTGAGTAAAGTGGGGTGTAAATATAAGAATATGTCCACCATTTAGGCAACTGCCAGGCCATGTGTACAGTCTGGTAGTAATTTGCAGCATGTATGAGAGCAGGCCTTGTTACAAGCAAGGACTTCAAATGTGTATGTTAGCTGTGCAGCTGTGATAATCTGCACTATGACTTTGGAAGGACTGTGTGGTGCACTATGATATTAGTGGCCCTCATTTGCAGTACCTGCATTGGCATTTTTTTGTGAATGCATATGAATGCATGACATGACACTTTATGTACATATATTTTTCCTATAGGGATATGTGAAGAGTGCTCCTACCTGCAAGCCTGTGTCTGCCATCAGTGAAAAGCAGACATGTCATTTGAAATGCATTGTGTGGCTAATGAGTGCATGACTCGGTCATTAATTGCTGCCTTCAAAATACTGTAAATTCACTTCTACACTCCACTTGATGTGAACCCAGGACTGTGTATGGCAAAAAGGACTGCTTGTGAGGCAATTAACAGACCTTGCTACTGAGATACTGGCATGAGAGGTGTATTTGCAAGATAGATGGGAACACATAAAAGCCATGACATATATTTTCTACATCCATCAGTATGTCCATGGCTTTATATGGATGTATGTCTGCACAAGGGTCCCAGTTGAACATGTATTTTGCCATTAATGCCTTAGCAGGTGTCTTTCTACATGTTGCTGAAGCAGGGTACATTTACCTGCTATCACAAGCCTCACTTACATCCATTATTATGTCTTTGGCTTTCTAGTGCTGTACTATTGCACCAGGGTCCAATGTACACTCCCATTTATTTCATTACTTTTATTCAAGTTTGCATGGTGTGGTGCGACACGCAACTCTGCTGAAACCTGCTTACTGACTGTAACTGGCAATTCCTATGTTTTGTTTAAACCACCTGTTTTAATTAAGACCTGTGTGGCCTGGCAGGTTAATGCAGTGGTCTGCAAGTGCGATGGTCTCATGTTTGAAACATGAGACAGGTGTTCACTTTTAAGTGTGTATTACACGTTTAAAAACACATATAGTCAATATAGCTCTATTTAGCTGAGCATAGCAAAGTGTATTTGCAGGATATATGTGCACAAATACAGGCGGTGACATACATAGAGATGTGTGAGCTACAGACTGCAGCAGCTGCTGCAGGTAATAAACATAGGCAGAGTTTGTGAACACTTTGGAGGACAGCAAGCTGTAGGAGTAACTGTGGGAGCTGTGTCAGCCTTGCTTTAGAGGCAGAGCTGGAGTGAGGCTACCCTTTCCACTCTAATTAAGACATGTTAAAGGTAAGTATGTTAGGGAATGGTATCACTAACAGAGTACTAGGCAACATATTTGGTGTGTCCTTGAGTATGATGGGGTATAAATATAAGAATATGTCCACCATTTAGGCAACTGCCATGCCATGTGTTACAGTCTGGTAGTAGTTTGCAGTGTATATGACGTCTTGTTACAAGCAGGGACTTCCAAAGTGTATGTTAGCAGTGCAGCTGTGATAATTTGCACAGTGACTTTGGAAGGATCGTGTGGTGCACTCTGAGATTAGTGGCCCTCATTTGCAGTACCTGCATTGACATTCTCTGTGAATGCATATGAATGCATGATGTGACACTTTATGCACATATATTTTGTTATAGGGATATGTGAAGTGTGTTCCTACCTGCAGACCTGTGACTACCATCAGTGAAAAGCAGCCATATCATTTGAAAGGCATCGTTTGGATAAAGAGTGCATGACTCAGACATTAATTGCTGCCTTCACAATACTGTAAATTCACTTCTACACACCACTGGATTTGAACCCAGGACTGTGTGTGGCAAAAGGTACTGCTTGCAAGGCAATTAACAGTCTGAGTGTCTGAGCTTAGTGAAGCTGTGGGATGAGGTGCATCATGCAGCAACATGCTAAAGATATATAAAGAAACGAAAAATGCAGAGGTAGGAAAGTGGTGAAATGGGGTGCAAACAGTGGAAAATCATAGAGAAAGGCAGGTAAGGATGTGTAAGAGGGGTGTAGGAAAGAACCATAGCTATCCATTTCTTGTAAAACAACAACTGTGCACTTTGACAGAATTTGTACATGACTTTGAACTCTCAACCCCAGAGAGAGGGACAAGGTCACCATAACCATGTTGTCAAGCCAATTGGACCAAATTACATGTGTCCAGTGGACATGTGTGTGAAATGGAGAGCTATGTATGGGACAATTTATTTTGGACAGGTGCCCATTTTTTTTAAGGTGAGAGTGGGATATTGGGGAAGGGACATAGGTATGTGTGGGGAGGTAAGTTGTGAAGGTGAGGATGCATTTACAGGCAGACAAGACAGACAAGACAGCAGACAGGGGTGGTGTGTGACACATAAGGGGATTAACACCTTGGATAGTGAGGGTGTTGTGGAATCCAAGTCCCATGTGCCTCCACAAGGCAGCAGGATAACTCACATCCCCACACATGGGACTGTTGGCACTGCTGCTTCACTGCCCCAGGGGTGACAGTGCTGGAGACTGTGCTCTGGGGTGAGGCTGCCCCACCAAGTGAGCCAGCATGCCCTCAGTCTAGAGGCAGGCAGTGGTCAAACCCATGGTAAACTATCCTGTGCACCAAGACTGGCAGGTCAGCCCAGGTGACAACTCCCTCTCCACCACCACTCCCAGGGGGGCTCAGCCTCGCTCCATGGGGTGGAACTACCTGATGCTACAGGTAGTGCAGGGGCAGCAGAGGGATCACCACCAGTCTGGGTCCCAGATGTGCTGGGACCCAGTACCACGGCCGGTTGAGGCAAGGTAGGTGGATCAGCTGGAACTAGCCTACCTTGATGTGCTGTGTTAAATGAGGTATAGCAATAAGTTAAGGTTAGTAATAACCAAACCATTGTTAGTATTAACAGAATAAGACATCATTTTAAGTAATCCAAATACATATTAATGTATATTATGTGTAACACAACAGTAAATAACATAATAGTCACTATGTTAACAGCATGCCAGTAAGAAGTAAAGCATAAGGCCAACAAAACAGTTAGTTTAACAAAATATATTAATATTGAATCATAATAAAACATAACAATAATAAACCACATTTTCCCAAAATATAGATAGTTTAACATATGTTAATATTAAATCATAATAAAAAATAATAATAATAAACCGCATTTTTCCAAAATATAGTTAGTTTAATAAAATATGTTAATATTACATCATAATAATTGTGACGTCCTGCACTGGCCCAGTAATCAAGTAGCCTCAATCCTCACCACTGGCAACAGTGAGGGACATGCACAATGGGAAGATGACAAGTACACACACACAGTAAAGTACAATTTCCCTTCAGAGCACACAGAGATCGCAGTCAGTCTGGGGCTGGATTCTCCCTCGTTCTCCAGATCCCCAGTAAGACTCCCCACTGGCACAGCTATAGCTTTGAGATCTCAGCCGAGTGGCAAAGCCAGAACCTCCAGCACCCTTACTGCCCAACCAGTGCTGTGTGTCCCTGCCCAAGTAGATGACACACACAGTTTGAGATTTCATTTATATATAAACACACACACACCTGAGAAAGGCTGGCACAGGTTTCATAGCTATGCCCCCTTCTGCCCAGACTATAAGGTAGTTATCACTGCTACCAACCAACTCTTTATCAGCTGCAATGAGGCCCTTACAAAGGGTGTTCAGTCCTACTGTGCAATGTTACTATTATCCAAATGGTAGTTTTGACCAAGCACAAAAATATTTAGGAGTGGCCAGTACAGTTTTTCACCAAATAGATATGCAAGTACTATAAGAGTTTAAATATCTCTAAACAAACCGGCCACAATTAAAAAAGGTTTAAATATATTTAATAATATTTTAATCAATTGATTAGTTAAGTTTTAGTTACCATAGTGATGTGTTTCAATACTCTTAATATATTTATATGTGATTATTATTTGATTGTTTAAATTGATTAATTATATGACTATGCTATTTAAACTGTAGGTTTCATTATGTAACTTAGATCTGAAGAAGCATGGTTTTCTCATGAAAGCGCCCATCTGTTGCTCTATTAAATTATCATTTTTACTTAATATATTTCCTGTGGTGGTCCTTCCTTCTCTGTTTGTTGATATTGTTGCTTTTATCTTGGATTGGACCTTTGGGCAGCGTGATACATTGGTTTTGCAGTCTTTTTGTCTCTTAGTATCTTTGCTGCCACATGGCTGAATTAGCCCCAGCGGAAGGAGGTTTGTACTCTACCTTGGATAGTTTACAACTGAGATGGAAGGATATTCTTACACGGCATGAAAATCCGTTATTAAACCTGAATTTTGAAAATGTTTCTACATCAAGTAACACAGGTACTTTTAATAATCTCAATGAGTTTAATAACTTGTCCAAAGATTTTGAAAATGATCTGTATAAATTACAAAGCCTAATATGGCAACGTAAACATCTAGAGGCAAGTTTGCATTTTCATGTTATCCCAAAAGGAATGAGAGTCCAATGTATGCCTATGTATGGGGACTCTCATCCGGAGCTCTTAAAACATTGGCAACAGTTAAACAAAGAGCTGGGTAAAAAATACATGAAATTGCTAATAGAATATTTTCAACCGATTGAAGAAGAACTCATTAAGAAAGTTGAAAATATACAAAAAGATATCACAGCCCATTTTAAGGGTGATCTATTTGATTAACTGCTTTCCAATATTTATATGAACATTTCACTTTATAGTAAAAAATTGCAACAGACCAAACAAAAGAAACTTCAAAGAGACTTTAAAGATTTTAGTAGTGGGAATGTCTTTGGCCCAGAAATTACTTTTGTCCTAATGTTTTGCAAAATACTACTGAGGGAATTGAACATAAGCCTAACCCTTCCAATACAACAATAGTGTCTACACAACATGAATCTGAGCATTTATCTTTTCATGATGCATTAGTAGAACAACCACTTGCATCTAGTAACACTGTAGCAAGTTCGGCTGTTTCATTTTCTGCTACATCGCAAGGTGCAATGCCTCCTCCCAATCAACAGGTGTTTTTGAACCTAGGAACTGGAGCAAGACTGAAAGTATTGCCACAGTTTAATAATGAACATTTTTTACCACTACCCATGAACTCGTATCCAAAGTCGCAAATGAGATCCAACAGTCGGGGTCGGCAAAAAAGAAAATACTCGGAAGAAAACGACAACAAAGCCAACAGGAGAATCAGAAGGTAAAGGACTTGGTGTTCAATTTATCAACACATGCACTATCTCCTTCTGAACGATCTTTATTGAATAAAGGTCTTTCTTTTATTCCGTCCACCAGTACAGAAATTAGCGATTTATTGACTGACCTCAGAATGTTTGGACGTAATCTCAGTCTGAAACTCATGTTTAATAAGGGACAGTCTCAAAAAATGAGTCATTCTCATTATAAATTTAGATCTAAAAGTTCTTATGTTCCAACGTTACCTTCTCATGTTGATTGCTTTGTAAAAGCTTGTGAAAAGGATGCATATGAGTTTCTATATGGTAAAAACAAGTGTACATATTTTAATTTGACTTGTTCAGAAATTGAAGCATTACTGTCACTCAGGATGAATTCAAACTTAACTGTTAGACCTGTTAGAGGGAGGGGGAATCGCCATTATGAATACGGCAGACTATATAAAAGATATGCTTACACTATTGGCTGACACTGAAACATATGTTGCCATAAATAACTGTGATTTACTGAAGATTTATAGCAATGTAAATGATAATCTTTATGACTTATTAATGTGTAGACTAATTAATCGTGATCTTTATGAATTTTTGCATACAGAACACCCTCTGATTCCAGGTATAAAAGGGCTCCCTAAACTACATAAGTTGATATTACCACCTCCCATGAGACCTGTTGTTGCGGGTGGTGGATGTTAACAGAAACCATGTCTCTATATATTGAACAGAAACTTGGTCCTGTGGTTAAACAGATACCCACAATTTTAAGGGACACTACACAAATGTTAAGTGACATTGAACAGTACAATAATTAATGCATGGATAGTGAAGTTGTTCTAGTCACATTAAATGTCAAGAATCTATTTACTTCCATACTAATGACTATGGAACAGATGCTATCAGGCATGTTTTATGCAGTTAAACCAATATGAATAATGATGAGGCATTTTTTGTTATGTACCCTTCCTGAGATGGTGCTCATTAACAAAGTATTTACTTTTGAAAGCAATCTTTATTTGCAATGTTGGGGTGTCGCCATGGGCATCCCATGTGCGAATTCTTATGCAAATTTGGTAATGTATTTTTGGGAAACTTCACATGTTTTTAATTGTGTCTACTATCCACATATTATTTTGTACAGACGTTTTGTGGATGACATTTTCATCCTTTGAAAGTGAGACGTCTCCTTATTATATGAGTTTGTAAATTACCTTGAGTCTAGCACAGAATTCCTGAAATTTACATCTATACATAATATTTATAAGATAAATTTTCTTGATGTTTCTATACTCAAGAATAGTATGGGGCTTCTCAGTACTAGACTATTTTGAAAACCATGCTGGAGGAATGGGCTGTTACATTTTAACAGCATGCATCCTAGATCCATATTTTTGAACATAGTGAAAGGACAATACCACAGAGTAAAAAGAATTTGTAAAGAACAAGATGTGTTAAATGATGAAATTGTAGTTTTGGAGAAGCTGTTCAAAGATAGAGGTTATACAGACAGTGTAATAGAAAAGGCTAGAGAACAGGTTTTTAAAAATGATGGTTTATTAATGAATGATTCAAGGGTAATGAAGCATGTTGCTTTAGGTAGAAATACTTATTCCCCCAATACGAAACTTAGTGTCATTGTGAAATATACCAATGACAATGAAATTGTTACTAGTATTATAAAACGAAACTGGCATATATTAACTGTTGATTCCCCCACAGAAGAACTAATAGGAAGGAAACCCAGTTTTGTTTATAAAAATTGTTTTAATTTAAAACAGATTTTATGTAAGGACAAGAAGCAATGGGTAAGATCACAAATTTCTATGAATTTTGGTACGTTTCCGTGTGGCTCACACAAGATGTGTAAAGTAATAGATAACATTAAAGTCTTCAGTCATCCTACTTTAAATTTTGAGTTTTTGCCAAAATTCCACGCCACTTGCAACAATAGTAACCTTATATATTTGGCTAATTGCACATGTTGCAGCTATTTCTACATGGAAAAAACTTCTAGGAGGCTCAGAGATAGAATTTATAACCATTTGTATGACATTAAAAAATGCCAATATGTAAAACGCTTAGGCAAAACATATCTCTGAGTTTTGTACTCATGCTTTCAAGTTTAAAGTGTTACAATTGGTGTTTGTTAGTGAGAGAGGAGGTAATACCAATAATTATTTGGAATGCATTGAATTAGGCTGGATCTTTAAGCTGCAAGCACATGTTTTTCCTGGTCTAAATTCTTTCATTAGTATTAAACCAGCACTGGAAGCGCAGCCATTTAAATGAATGAAGTTTGACATTTGTGTTTGTTTCTAAAATAGTTTTAAAATATTTGAATAATTTAAAAAGTAGGTTAGAAAACAGTTTTAAAAGACAGTCTTATTTTAATCAATTGATTAGTTAAGTATTAGTTACCACAGTGATGGGTTTCACGTCTCTTAATTGATTTATATGTGATTATTACTTGATTGTTTAAACTGATTAATTATATGAGTATGCTATTTAAACTGTAGGTTTCATTATGTAACTTAGATCTGAAGAAGAGTGGTTTCCATGTGAAAGCGCTCAGCTGTTGCTCTATTAAATTATCGTTTTTACTTAATGTATTTCCTATGGTGGTCCTTCCTTGTCTGTTTGCTGATATGTAATAATAAATAATAAAAGAAGAGGACAATACTCGGTACACAAACACAGTTACTTCAGAGTTCAGAATCACAAGAAATATTTTAAAACAACATTGCAGGACAGTCTCAAATAAATACAGAAAACATCTGAACTAGTCTTTACTATATTCATATCTATATCTAAGAGAGATACTATGCCCCAAGTGATACTTACAGACAGGCAAATGCAGATAATGATGATGAGTGGATGCTCTTGCTAGGTCCAAGAAAAAATACAAAATGCACAGTTTCTCTTTGAGAGTTCTTAAATTAATATCACATTTTACTACTGGGTTAGCCTGGATGACATCACTTTTTGTCACCTGACTTCAGTTCCCAGGCTAAGCAGAAAGTTAACAAAATTTTAACATCTCTGTGTTAAAAATACATATCTCTCTTAACTGTGCAGCTGCTAGAAGTCATAAAGCAATAAAACACCTATTACATTTTAAACCTAGTAACCCCTTCTCTCCAAAACAATAGAAAAAATTCTAGCTCTAGACATCCTGTCTCCTTGCTACATTGAAAATAACTTTTATAGCACATAGTAAATCACTTAATTGTAAATTATTTTCTTGATGTTTTGCAAGTTTACTTTGTATGTTCCAGTTTCTGGTATTAAAACATACATTTGCAAAGGTATATAGTTTATATACATTTATGTTCTTTTCTAGTAAGGTACACTGTGGACACATCATTGAAGCTCAGTACTGTACAAACCCTGTTCATCACATACTTTTGTACTACTAGTTTAATATACAAATAACATATAGTTCTGCATAAGTCTTATCAATATTCACAAATGACATATGATTATTTATATAATTCCAGATAGCTGGGCTGGCAGTATTTCCTTCTATTACAGTTCTATAAAAATCATATTACTGTTCACAAATGACATAGAATTATTTACAAAATTCCAGCTAACTCGGCTGGCAGCATTTCGGTTTGTCAACCCCCCCCCCCCCGCCCGAAAACCCAAGCTAGTTTTTCAAGTGACCCTTGAGAAAAATTACTTGAGAGGGTTGAGCCTATCTGGGAATACCTTACCCTGTCTTGAGATTCCAGCTGCCTTGACATTGCTGACCCCAGTACACTGCTGCACTGTCCCATTATATGCCTGTAACCCTAGGCTCCAGCGTAGTAACTTGACATTTTGCTGGCTGGCTCAATGTAGACATATTAAGGGATTGTGATCTGTAGTAAATTTCCTTCCATACAGATAAGGCTGAAGTTTCTGCACTGTCCACACTATGGCTAGACATTCCTTTTGTACAGCTGCATAGCATTCCTCCCTGGGTTGGAGCCTATAACTAAGATATACCACTGGGTGCTTTTCTCCCTCTGAGGAGACCTGGCTAAGTACAGCCGCCATCCCATGGTTTGAAGCATCCACCTACACAACAAATTCTTTGTTATAATTTGGACTGGCTAACACAAGGGGTCCTCACAAAGCTCTTTTAAGCTTCTGGAATGCCTGCTCACATGCTGGGGTCCACATTGCCTTATCTGGCCTGCTTTTCCTTTTCAGGTGTATGAGGGGAGCAGCTATGGTACTATAATTGGGGACACATTTTGTGTAGTACTCCACTGTCCCTAAGACTGCCCTCACCTGATTTTTGGTAACAGGACAGTCCATGCCCGAATGGCTTCCACTTTGGCAGATTCAGGCTTGATCTTACCTCTCCCACTCTATGTCCCGGGTAGAAGACCTCTGTCATACACACCTGACATTTGCTGGGCTTGATGGTCAGCCCTGCCCTCTGTATTCTGCCCAGCACCTCCCTGACATGTTGAAGGTGCTCTTGCCAGGAATGGCTGTAGATGGCAATATCATCAGGTAAGCAAGGGAAAAATCTCCTGCTCCTGCTAAGATACGATCTACCAGCCTTTGGAAAGTTGATGGGGCATTTTTTCATCCCAAAGGGCATCTTCATGAACTCATACAAGCCAAAAGGAGTCACAAATACTGACCTCTCTCTAGCACTGGGAGTCAAGGGCACCTGCCAACAACCTCTGGTCTGGTGGTAAGATACTTAGCCCCACCCAACTGCTCTAGGACTTCATCTGCCCTAAGCATGGAGTAAGTATCTGACTCTGTCTGACTATTTAATTTCCTGTAGTCCACACAGAATCTGGTGCTGACATCCTTTTTTGATACCATCACCAATGGGGAGGCCCAGGGACTTCTGGACTCATGAATTACCCCTAGTTTCAGCATTTCCTGTATCGTATCCCTCAGAGTCTGTTTGATTCTCATAGGCACCCTATAAGGGGCCTGCTTAATAAGCCTTTGGGATCCTGTATCCACATGGTGTTGCACCAGGTGGGTGCTCCCTGGTTTCCCAGTGAACATGTTCCCAAACTGCTGTAACACTGCTCAGATTTCTCAAACCTGGGTAGGGGATAACTGCTGGACATTGCTACCCCTTCCACTGAGGTGTTAGGTTGAGTATCACTGAGGAGATCAGTCACCAGATCCCCCTCAGCCTCCTCCTACCATCCACTGCAAATACTCAGCACAAGGGCCTCCCTATCATGGTAAAGTTTCATCATGTTAACATGGTAAAATTTGTGTTCCTGCCTCCTGCCTAGCAGTTCTACCATGTAGTTAACATCACTGACCTTCCTTACCACCTTGTAGGGTCCCTCCTAAGCTGCCTGCAGCTTGTTGTGTCTGACAGGAATGAGAACCATTGCCTGCTGCCCTACAGCATACTCTCTAGCTCAAGCATTCCTATCATACCAGTCTTTTTTCTGCTGTTGGGCTTCTGCCAGGTTCTCCTGGGCCAAGCCCATGAGTTCCCTGAGGCATGTTCTGAGGTTTAGGAAATATACCACAACAGACTCCTTGTGGGATTCACAGTCACCCTCCCACTCATCTTAAATCAAATCTAGAGATATCCACACCCTATGTCCATACAGCAACTCAAAGGCTGAAAAAACTGAATTTCTGGAGAACCTCTCTGTAAGCAAACAACAGATGAGGCAAAGATTTCTCCACTGCCTCTTAAATTGGTCTGGAAATGCCTGTAGCATCTTCTTGAGTGTAGTTTAACCTCTCAACAAGACCATTAGTATGGGGTTGGTAGGGGGTGGTCTATAAGTGCTTCAACCCACAGTACTTCCACAGACAAGCCAGCAGGTCTGACATGACATTTTTACCCCTGTTAGTCAGTATTTATTTTGGGAAACCTCCCCTACTGAAAAATCTCTGACAAAGCATTTGCCAGCTTTTCTGCCTCAATGGAGGACAGAACAACTGCTTCAAGGTATCTGGTGGCATAATTCATTACCACTAGGATATACTTTTTCCCCTGTGGAAGTTGGGGTACTCAGAGACCCCACAATATCCATAGCTACCCTCTGAAATGGCACCTCAATCACAGGCAAAGGCATCAATGGAAGTTTCTCCCCTTATCTCCTGCTTTGCCTACCATTTGGCACTGCTCACAATTCCAGCAGTACCCTGTTACATCTCTGGAAATCACAGGCCAATAAAAGTTTTGCATAATACGTATCTTTGTACGTTTATGCCCATATGACCTGCAAAGGGAATATCATGGGCTATGGCTAGAAGTGCCAGATGGTAGGCTCTGGGCACTACCAACTGCTGTATTCTCTCACCCTCTAGTCCCCCCTCAGGGGTGTACTCTCTGGAACCCTTTGTCCCAGTACACAGATTTCCCCTTCCCTTGAGAATCAGGTGCCTCACTATCTACCTCCCTCAGGCCTTGTAATATAGGGTCTGAGAGCTGAACATATCTCAGCTCTCTCTTTGTAACCCTTCCCACCTCCCCTTCCACAGGAAGTCTGGTATCCTCTGACAGCTGTGCTACTACTCACCTCTGCCCTTGCAATCTCTGTCCAAGGGAACTTCAGTACCCACAAGCAGCTGTGGTTCACCTTCAGTCTCACTGCTACTGGGTAGCTCCCTCCCTGAAGTAACCACATCACCAGTCCTGGCTGCAAGTGTGTGATCTCTCTGGGTCTCCCACAGGCTACCAGATCCACATGCTTTTCTCCTAGCCTGACTGTGTGTAACTGCATGCACACACTATATTGCATTATCAAAATCATTCCCTAACAGGACATCTGCAGGGATACCCTCAAACACACTTACTTGCTGGCTTCCTTTTCCACCCTCCCAGTCAAGGTGAACCCTAGCCAAAGGTATTTGTAATGGGGTCCCTACTGAAGCTCAGACTGGAGTCCACTGCCCAAGCAAATAGTGCTCCTCTGTTACCATTGCAGTCTTCACAATGGTTAGGTCAGCGGCTGTGTCTCTCTTAGCAATGGCCTCTTCCCCATTCACTAAGCTAGAATATAACCTCTTGCAGTAGTTTGGCACCCTTGTTGTCTCAAGACAACCTACTGCTTGCATTTTGTCACTCCCAGTTACTGGCTCTCCCAGCTTGTGTTCCCCACTTTGCATCTGTGGAAATCTATATGCTACATGGCCCTAGTGGTTGCATTTAAAACATTTAACCCTTGGTTTTTTTGGACATGTACATGGACTAGTGGCTCCCCCTTCTACTGGTGGTCTCTTTTGGGGCAGTCTGGGCTATCCACCAAGGGTTCCCTTAGACCCATGAGCAGTACTGGGTGTACCTTTCCTGTGCAGTGATGCCCTGTATGCTAGGTATAAGTCTCCTTTCTTCCCCAACTTATCTGCCATATTGCATTGTCTATCAGCTAACCAGATTCTTATGTCCTCAGGCAAAATGCTAAGGGCTTGTTTCCTCACCAAAAGGTCTGCCAGCCTTTCAGAAATAGTAACCTGACATCCACTCACCCACATATGAAAATAAGTGCTTAGTTCAGCAATATATTCATGCACACTTTCATCTGCCTTGCATCTATGTTCACAAAAACTTTGTCCTATAAGCTTCAGGTGTTAACATAAAACATTCTAACAAACACATTTTGACTGTATTATAATTTAAGCAATCAGTATCAGACCATTTAGAAATTGCAATTACAGCTTTACCATGGAGTAAGGGAGTCAGAACAGTACCCAGAGCCCTTTGTCAATATTATACTGTTTACATACCCTTTCAAACATATGAATGAAACTATCAAAAGTATCCCCTTCTGTAAATAGTGGAAGACATTTACTGACATTGGTTGCTTCTGGGGTTTGGTTACTCCCTTCCCCATTACTTCCATGACTCTGGCAAAGAGTCAGCCTCTCCTTTTCATGTTGCCTCTGCCTCTCATTCTCCTCAACTTCCAGGCATTGCAGTTTCTCATTTTCCTCAGCCTTCAAATACTGCAGTTTCTCATTTTCCTCAGTCTCTAGATGTCTCAGTCTCTCTGCTACTTCTATTTCCAAATGCTTGTCCAGTTCAAGTCTCTTTAACTCCAGATGGAATTTTAAGTTCTCTGTGGAAAGGTTGAGCTGTTCATTTTCTGAGAGTTGTACATCTCCAAGGACAGTCTGATTGTCCTCCTGGTGTCTATCCTGTGATGCAGCTGTGACTAAAGCTGCAATTATTTCTGTTTTAGTCTGGTTGGCATGCACCAGTCCCTTAGCCTGGCACATCTCAGCCAACTGGCTCCTTATCAGCTTGGCATACTCCTCTGCTGACATGCTTGCCTGATCTCCCTGACTAACTAAGCTAACAAAAAAAAATAATAAAACAATTGAGATGCAAACTCTGAATGTTCACTGCATGGCTGACTGAGAGTACAAACACCTTCAGTGGCCACTATACACAAGCTGCAGGAATTCAATATCCACACCACTACAAGCCAATAAATATGTGATGTGGCTATCTCACCACTGCAAACTAATTAATATGTGATATGGATATATCACCACTGCCAACTAATTAATATATGACACTCCCTGCACTGGCCCAGTAATCAAGCATCCCCAATCCTCACCACTGGAAACAGTGAAGGACATACGGAAGTGAAGGATGACAAGTACACATATAGTAAATTACAATTTCCCTTAAGAGCACACAGAGATCACAGTCAGTCTGTGGCTGGATTCTCCCTCCTTCTCCAGATCCCCAGTAAGACTCCCCACTGACACAGCTATAAGGTTGAGATCTCAGCCGTGTGACCAAGACAAATCCTCCACCACCCTCTCAGTCCAACCCTTGCTTTATGTCCCTGCCCAAGTAGCTGACACACACACACTTTGAGATTTGATTTATATATAAACACACACACAGACACACATGTGCACACATGTGCACACACACACACACACACACACACACACACACACTTACCTGGAAAAGGCTGGCACATGTTTACTAGCTATGCCCCCTTCTTTCTGCCCAGACTATAATGTAGTTATCACTGCCACCAACCAACTCTTTATCAGCTACTATAAGGCCCAAAAAAAGGGTGTCCAATCCTACTGTGCAATGTTACTGTTATCGAAATGGTAGTTTTGACCAAGAGCAAGGCTATTTAGGAGTGGCCTGTACAGTTTTTAATTTTTCCTTTTTACAAGCTAAACTACTAAAACTTGTAAATAAAAATGAAGACAAGTCTATAACTATAGCTGTATATATTGGTAATAAAGCACAACCTACCATGGATACCAAAGTTCCTCATTTGCCTACTGAATAGACAAACTACTGTACTATGTATCTACCTACTGGTACCAAAAATTGATCAAAAAACTAGCCAGAAGATACTGTGACTAACAAATAACTAATACATTATTTTATATAAGTGAAAAATAATAAAAGACTATTAATTTAGTCATATATTTTGCCATTTAAAACTATTTCCCCATTACTACAAAAAAGTTTAATATTACTCTTCTATTAACCACAATATTAAATAATCCAGTAGTGTACTATATACCTATTTATGTAATAGTATTATAAATTATCCATTAAATATTCCTAAATTATTCAAGCATTCAACATTATTATTACTAAATCTCTAAATAAATAAGTAAAACAGAGTGGGCCTGAAAAGATAGATTTCTGTAAACTTGCATGTGACAGGTAATCTTATCATACCAAACTGTTATACAAAATGGAAATCTATACACATATAAATTTATCATGCTAAAAGATACACAAATATTTTATAGATCTAACAAAAGTTCTGAATCAATTTTTAATGTTTGTGTCTATATCTCAAAATTGTGTAACACTTTTAACATGACAAATATCAAATATTTAAAATTTCTTTAGCTTATTAAACTATTTCGTAAAAATGTGCACATTACTGAGGTCAAAGAGAATGTCTTCCTATTTCTATGGAGTAAAAAAAAAGTATTTGCAGTCTATATTGTATTCAAAAGTTATAATGTGCTTAATTTAAATCCCATTCCCCCTTTCTGGGTTCAAACATACTGAAAAATCAGCTTTACTTTCTATTAAAATTGATGTACTGATACAGCAATATAGCACCAAAATTTCAGCTCTGACTTCTGAAACAAGTTAAAGGTAGTCTTAATGAATGTCATAACATACAATATAATAAAAGCTTCAAAGTTCACACGTGCAAGTTTCACATTTCAGCTTTCAGATTATTTTAAAATATTTTATATGATTTTCTATAGAAATTATATGACATCTTCTGCATTCACATTTGTATGATATGCAGGTACATGTAATACACATCTTTCCTATAAGCAGTTTGTTATTTAAATATTTTGTCTGTCTTATTTTCCTCCCAATATTCTACCTTATTCTGTATATCTTGTATTTCTAAAGTCTCTCCATCAAACAGCTATTTAATCATCAGCTCTCTAATAGAAATTATAATATATATTTTTTTAACTTGCTGATGCTGTTCTTTTATTAATCTTATATATTAGAAATTTAATTTTGTATGAATTTATATATTACTCATAATATGTTAACACTTCTTATTAATTCTAGACTTACACCTAATCTTGACTATATATATATATATATATATATATATATATATATATATATATATATATATATATATATATATATATATATATATATATATATATATGAAAGAATTCCTGTTTATTTAATTCGAATGTGTGTTTTTAGCCATTGTGAACTGCTGTTCTGGTCTAAGTTTTACGTCTTGACATTAGAATTTGATTACAAATTCACAGCACACAGTAGCTGCTAATTTCCTCTGTAAGCTTCTCATTTTTCTTAATTCTTTTAAACTGTTCTGATCAGTAATATACATTTAACTTTACTTCTTTCCATTAATATATATAGTTGGAATGACTAATAATACAGAACGAGCTATTAACATTCAGCAAAGTGTAAGCAAATTATATGTCAGCAAAAGCTCATATAAAACATTAGTATTGTTTTTGTTTTATCAATTCTTCTCTTCTAAGAAAAGAAAAAAATGATTCTATTCTGATTAGATTTCTCACATATATATTTGAAAACAAGAATGAAAAAGAAAATTCCTTTCTGTTTTCACAGACATCAGTGAAGAACTTTGACCTAGATTTTCTTCAGAACAGCTCAAAGTGGGAAGCAAAGCAAGCAATAATCCAGGATTCTGACACAACTGGAACCTTCATTTGTTCTCAAGCTTTCCTTACGTTACTTGCTTCATAAATGCCACTTGAAAGGAATGTTTTACATAGGAAGAATGAAAACAAAATCACAAGGACTTTAACACTTCTAGTTAGCTTATTACTTTGACTTAACATGCAGTTAACCCAGCAATGCACATACTAAGCAAAGATAAACAAATACAATAAAATCCTTAACTTATATAGTCTTAAAGTTACTAATTCTATTGCTTATAATTTAATGACTTTCTCTTACAGGAAAAATGTATTTAGCATTTAGAAATATGCTTTAATTAAATGAGATATGTTAACAGTTTTACTGTAAATATAGGAAAACAATGAAACCAGTTATTTATATTTGTCATCATGAAAAATGTTTTAGCTTAAGAAATAAAGTCATACTTGCATATGTTTTGAAACTTAAAGTCCAGTACAAACCTTTTACCTAAAGGGTAAATATGTTTTTTCATAAAATAAATATCCTGTAATCAGAATATAAAAGTCACTTGTTTTTAAGCTTTTTTTAATTTTTGAAACAGTTTTCCAGGAATTCAGCTCACTCTGTCTCTTTAGGGGTATACTTCTCCACTCCATTTCTTCAGTATTATTAAGGATTTTATTGTCGTGAACAAAATGGGATGCCTCATCCAGTGTGTCAAATATGTTAGTTCCTTCAGAAAATAAATAATTTGATCTTTGCAGGAAACATCAAAGTCTCTTTAATATTGTTCTTATTAAGTTCCTTGATCAGTGGTAAATAGGATTTTCATTTACTCATTGCTTTACTGGAATAATCATTGTCAAATCTAACTACATCTTCACTTATTTTAATAGGTAGGCTGCACAATGCTTTTTTAATATTTGGTCTTTCTCTAAGCTAAACATAAACTTAACTGCAATTGAACATAGTGGTGAGTTTTGCTTCTTTGAATGTGCTCTCAGGGACCTATGTGCACTTTCAATTCCAAAAGATAAAGCTTCAGGTTGATTTAATGTTTTATGTAGCCAGATTGTTAAGAAGTTTATTATACTGTCTCCTTCATAATTTTCGGTTACATCATACATTCTAATGTTATTTTGTCTCAGTTTTCTAAATGGTGAACTTTATCTAAGAGAGTTATTTTGTTTTAAAATAAATTCAGTCTGGGACTCACCTTCAGTTATTCTCCATTCATGATCATTTAAAGCTTCTTCAATTCTGCTGATTTGTGCACTTTGTTGTTTCATAAGAATTTCTAAAAGTTCCATTTTCCTTCTGGTCTCTTCTTTGAGACATTCTATTTTGGTATCCAGTTTGTCTATGTTAAGTAATATATCCTGTATACTAGATATTATTGACTGAATGTCTTTTTCAACAGAAGAATCCTGAGTACCATTTCTTGAGTGGTTCAAGTTGAAGTATCTTTTCTCCTAACCAAGCAGTTGAAATTCTGAGAGGAACATTCCAGCTTCTGAAGAATTTAAAGTTATAAGACTTTCCCCTGACTATTAAAGAATAAAATTAGCTAACAAGTATCTCCAAATTTTAATTTTTGATATTTTCTGTCAGAAAAAGTTTACTGTCATAGAGCTTTCACCAGATGCTGCTCTCATTTAGCAATCATGTACATGCCCCATCCAGTGTTAGTTTTTGAGAGCCAGTGGGACTGGTTATAAGGCACAGACATAAACAGCTACTAAAGAGTGGATGGGTAACAGAAAATACACCCCTGCCTCATATTTTTTGACTCTGCTTGACAGAGGATCAGTTAATTAATCAATGGGGTGGTGAAAGCCGACACACTCTGGCTAGGATTATAAATGCCCTCGGGCAGAGAGCCTAGTACCTACCTACCTAATAGGCATTTTTGGCTGAATCACTAGCCAATTTTCTATTGTTTCTTTTGTGCTTAACACCAGGGTTAAAAGGTGTGAGGCAGTCTGCTATTGTCTTAATTTAAATGTTTCAGAAAACCAAACACTGAGCACATGGTCTGAAAGTACTCAAGTTGGTATTTGAGCTAATTCCTCATGTAAAGAGCAGATATGTACTGTTTTCTGTTGCACTTATAGTTACCTTGTGAATTATAGTATTGAAATGCTATTACTGTACTTTTTTAATGTGAGGCTAAGAAAAATGTTCCATTGTGTTTATACATTGGCCTGGCTGTTGCTGCATTGCTAAAATGTTTCTAATATCAGGTTTAGTACTTTCCTCTGTTTTTCCTAAAACGTGCTGCTGCCTTATAAGTTTTTTGGCTACTTCCTGTTCAAGTATTATCTTCTAAGAACAAGTGGTAGTGTTTCTCTGCAGAGAAAAAAATTCAACTGTTGTCCAGAAGTAGGCAATTTGGGCTGAATTCTTAGCTAATTTTCTACTGGTTCTTTCATTTCTCCTGCTGAGATAAACAGTGTGAGGCAGTCTGTTGTTTGTCTTAATGTAAAGGATATAGAAGACTGAACACAGACCACATGGCCTGAAATTACTAAAGAAGGCATGTTGAACTGATTTTCCATTTATATAGCAGAAAAGTACTGGTTTCTTTTGCACTTATAATTGTCTAGTTGCTTATACAGTTTAAATGCTGTCATTTAGTTTTACTCTAAACAATTGCTATGTTGTGTTTATACAGTAGCCTGGTTGTTACTGCATTGATAAAGTGCTTTTAATGTCTGATTTAGAGTTGTCCTCTGCTCTTCCTACATTTTCCTGTAGTTTTATACATTTCCAAGATAGTTTTTGGTATGGTGCTAACCATCCCTCTCAACTGTACAGATTTCTGCAGAATGTCCAGATTTTTGCCTCATATTTTTTGTCTTTTTCTCATGAAATTGTGGTTTTCTGGCAAATCATTGAGAGTTGAAGTCAGAAAATAATGACATACATTTGAGTTTCAGACTTCATACCATTCCCAAAAATTATGCTAATGCAAAACCTGTTATTCTATCAACTTTCTAAGTTTGTAAGAGCAATATTTAAAAAGTGTCCATATTTTTGGGCCTTTGTCCCCCCAATTTTTATGGCCTTGTCTAAATTTCTTGCTCTAAGAGGTTGAGAGGTATGGTGCTAACCTGTGAGAGCCTGTGGTAGAGGCTGTGTGTCAAAGCAATAAACTGATACTGTATCCTAGATGATGGCATTTCTGGCTGATTTCCCTACTAATTTTCTATTGGTTCTTTTGTTTTCTCTGCTGGGATAGACATAGGTGAGGCAGCCTGCTTCTTGTCTTATTTTAAAAGGTCAGAAAGACAAGAACAGAACTCATGCTCCAAAATTGCTAAAGTTGGCATTTTGAGCTGATTCCAACTTCATGACTGCACAATCCCTAGGGAAGAACATATTTCCTGGCATCTGAGACTGTCAGTTTTGTACCCTTTGACCCATCTCTTTTGTCAGCTCAGCTGACAAAGCTTTCTATACATCACATCACACATATATATATATATATATATATATATATATATATATATATATAAATATATAGCTAAGGAATGATGCAAAAATGTCTTTAGTTCTAGACAAAAAAAACTATTACTGTAACCTGCAACATAAACATCAAAATCGACCACAAAAATTTTGCTCCAGTTTAAACAATCTTCTCCACCCAGGAAATACTACTACCCCTACCCCCGCATCTACCCTCCAAAAACATCCATAAAATATTGCCAATACCTTCAAGACATTCTTTACGGAAACTATACAATCTCTTGCCAACCAACTAGGCAGCAATATCCTAGACCCAATTGACCCCATATCCAGTACCCACCCATCCTTTAACTTCCAACCAGTACCAAAATCACTTATCCGATCCTTATTCAAGAAACTGAAACCCACCACCCTATCAGCTGACCTACTCCCTGCTGAATATCTTCAAAAGGATGCAGACGCAATAGCATATCCCATCTCAATATTAATCAATAGAACCATCTCGGAAGCATATATCCCCACCATCTGGAAAATTTCCCACATAATTCCTCTATATAAAGGGGGTAACTCCGCTGACCTATCAAATTACTGGCCCATTGCCATCCTGTCACCTCTGGCTAAATTTTTGGAAAAATGTATCCATAAGCAACTCTTACATTACCTCAATCGGCACAATCTCCTAGCTCCCTCTCAGCATGGATTTAGACCCCACCATAATACCACCTCAGCCCTTCTATCCTTCTCTCAGACAAAAAGTCAAATTCAAAATAATAATATGCTCTCCTCTGCCATTTTTCTTGACCTATCCAAGGCATTTGCTATGGTAAACCACCAACTACTCCTTGGCACTCTAAAAACCCTTGCCATAGATAGCCTGGCAATATGCTGGTTTCAGTCCTAAATGGCAGACAACAAACTGTGCTATGGAAGGATAGCCAATCCTCCCTACTGCCAGTCATCCTTGGAGTTCCTCATGGGTCTCTACTAAGACCTCTCCTATTTTCCATTTTCGTTAATGATCTTCATACAGTCATCCCCAAAGCAACCTGCATTCAATATGCAGATGACTCTAGCCTAATCTGTTCCACCACCTCCCCAATAGACCTGCAGACCTTATCCCAAAATACTTTAAACGAAGTAGAAAACTGGCTCACTGACCAGCATCTTCTATTAAATCCACATAAAACAAAACTGTTAATCTTCAACCCCACCCAGAAAGTCACATTCCTATCATTTACCATAACATCTAATAATGGCACCATAATTTCCCCAGAAAGTAATACAAAACATTTAGGTGCAATTGTTGACAATAACCTTAAGTTTGATGCTCACATCGACAAAACCATTAAAACAATCAATAAGAAGCAAGGATCTTTATATAGGATTAAGTCATTTCTAATTCCAACTGCTAGGACAGTGATTGCCCGAACACATTTACTATCAACCCTTCTTTATGCCTCCCCAATCTATACAAACCTGAGTAAATCTGACCTCAATAAACCCAATAGCTGCTACAATAACATAGCCAGATTTGCCACAGGTTCAGCATATATAACCCACCACTGTCTTAACTTATGATCCCTAGGCTGGTTAGAGTTACCCTCTCAAATTCAGCATAACTGATTAATAGTAGCCCAAAAAGTCCTCTATCAGCCTGAAAGAGCGTCCATACTCAAAAATATAATCACCTTTTAAAATAAAAAATGTTGGTACAAACTGTTAAATCCAAAAACTTAGCATGAAAGTCATTATTTTGCAACTCTCTTTATTCTATAAACCAATTTAAAACGTCTCTAAAAATATACCTAAAAATTCACTGGCTGTGCCCCTGTAAAAACCCTGACTAACCATCTCACCATTCACTTTTCTATCTGGCTACTTGTAGAAAAAGTCTTAAAAAGTCTGAAACATTAACTATCTCACTCAAAAATATTGTACTACTGAATGATATGCTACCTTACTCAGCCTTGTACCACTAAAACTGTTTATGTTCTAATAAGAAAATTAATATTGTAAAGTTTTTAAGTACGTATGTGTTCCATTAATTCTGTAACTTGTATATATATGTAACTGTATATTAAAAAAATGCTACTGTTAACTCTTCTGTATCTATCCCTGTATCTCCCCCTCTCCCTGGTTCTATGGTTCCAGTACCCATGTGGGTGATGGATAGAATACAACATGGCAAATCAGGAGGATGACTATGTTATTTTAAGGAATTTAGATGCCGTTGCAGTAGATGTAGGGAATATGCCAGCCAAAGAAGGGTAAGTATAAATGGATACAGGCTGACTTGAACAGTGAATACTGGAAAATAACTATAGCTGTAGAGAATAAAGAGGCAAGTGGGAGAAGCACGTAAATGAATTATAAGAGTTTAATTCTAGGCTAGCCAAAGTCACTATAAAACAGGTAACTTTGAGACCTGATCCTAAATAGACAATTTTTAGACTCCAGGAATGACAGGAGTATAGGGTAATATACAGCAAAATTTGTTTAGACATGGGTCAAGAGATTGTCGGAGAGTAGTGAGCGGTATCTACAAATTAATAGGGTTCACAAGTAGGAGAACCAAACACTGGCCCATATGATATGGGCGAACATATCTTTGTAAAAAATGTTCTTTCTCCAAACAAAAGAATGGATTCTAACACAAGCAACCTGAAATAGAGGCCTGATGATAGGAGGTATATGAGTAAAGGTGTTGGAGGGATCTTTTGGCTTTAATGCACTACCACAGAGTGGCAATGAGGTCAGTACTATGGCAACTAAAGCAGGAGAGGTCTGTAAGTTGATTGCTGTACCTAGAAATTACAAACATTAAGTGCCAGGATTGGCCTTTTATTTCTACACTAAAGAGGAAACTATGAAGTTATATGTGGAAACTGTAAGGGCTAAATACAAGTGGTGGGAGCAAATAACACTTGGAATTGGAGGAAAGGGAACACTAATGGAGGAAGTATGAGAAGGAATTAAAAGATGTAGAGGTATGTGGTACTGCAGCAGCAAACAGTACAGCAGTGTCAGCAAGCGGGGCAGACAATGATCTCCTTGTTGGAAAAGGAATGAGACAAAAACCCTTTTGGAAATGAGATGGGAGGTCAGCAAGACTCAGTCACCAGTTTGTGTCTTAATAAGGATGAGTAAATAGGCATAAAGCACTCCTGCTAAAGTGGAAAAAGCAATAAGAAGGGAGAAGAAATATAGGGAAAGATCACTATTAAAGACACCTGAAACAAAAAGAAAGTCATTGTGCACAAGCCAGGATGACCTGAGTGGGGAGTAGGTGGTGGTGAAAGAGTGGAGTGAAATGAAGGAGGTAGGCCATGATGCACAAATGGCAGAGGAGTAGGAAAGAGGTGTAGACACCTTGAATCATCAGTTGGCTCATAACAGGAGTACAAGGATTAGACTCTACAAGGTGAGCTAGGTATGGAAGTAGAATCCAGTAGGTGCAGGACTTATTTCTTTCGTGGCCAAAACCACTATGTAAATTATAGTCATCTGTTCTTTGTGTATCTATAAGTGAGAAGTTAAAATTAAAAGAAATGTAAGAAGGAGAATGTAGCAGAATATGAAGGGGGTATGATTGAGCAATAATGGTATAGGGACAGGTAATGTGATGGAATGAGGAGTAAGAAGGTGAAGTGGCTGAATTCTGGGCATAGGACTGAGATAATATTTGACTGTCTTATGCCATAAAGGAAGGTGAGACTCCATTATGGACACCAGGCTAGTTGATGACTAATGAGTGCTTCCATATGGACAAAAATATGGTGATGCTTTTAATTTGAATAATGCTGGATAGTTATTAATACAGACGAAGGTATATCCTCCAGGCCTACTGATAGAAAATCAATAGACATATATTTATGAACATTGTAAATTTTACTCAGTTTGTACATTCAGTACTATGCGCTACATACGCTGAGTTAAAAATTAGGTGCTGTGCATGTTCAGATGCAACTGTATACAGATTAGGTTTACAGAAAAAAAATGGTTTTGCATGCAAAGGATTGTTAGACGACAGGGTAGTTAGGCTTACATTAAGAGGGGTTAGAAGTAAGACAGTAAGAGTAGGGTTTAATATCCAGAGATTAATACCCAGATGGCTGATAAGTCATATAACTGGCTTTGACTATGACCTGTCTTTTCTGGTGGGGGGAGAGAGCATTGGTGTGGCCGTATGGTTTGCCAAAACATCATTTGATTCTTGGTCCTGCAGAGTGAAGTGTATGTCAGGGGAAGCAGGGTGGAGATTTAAAATGTGGAGAGTGTGAATAATTAGTAAAGAGGGAGAAATACTTGAGCAGAATCAAAACAGAAACATTGGTTATGACATACTTACAGGACATAAAGTTATTATGGAGAGAAAGAGAGAGACTGAGGATGCATAACTCTCAACTTCATTCATCAAGGATCTGGACAAAATTAATGGTAAGACAAAGGCCCAAAATTATAGAAATGTTTTAAATATTACTCTAATATAGTTAGAAAAGGAATATAACAGTTTTTAGATCTACATGCATTTTCGGAAGAATATGAAGTATGAACTAATGTCTGTCATTTTGCACTGACAGTAATCCTCAATGATTTACCAGAAAATCAACAATTTTACAAGGGGCATGACAAAAATATGAGGCAAAATCCAGGACATTACATTCTGCCAAACTAGATACAACTGAGAGTTATGGAAAAAAGTTAGTGATGAATGGTTATAATTGGGCAGTGGACTGTTCTCCAGGAGGTGGAAGAATGGAGGTCGGAATATTATTGAAGGAAGTTGGAGAATAGTGGTAAAGGACTAAGTGATAGGGATAAGTGGGAGGTATTTTTTACAACAGATGACTGACAGAAGGGTTCTGTTATGCCCTGAATGGAGACAACATCAAGGAAGTGATAGGAAATATAAAAGGAATTGAAATTTGATGAGGCTAAGAGATGTTGTAATATGGGCCAGGGATTTTAATTCATCATAAGAGCTAAGGAGGGGCAGGATACATCTCAAAGTAGAGTTTAATGTTAAAAAATAGAAGGTTTAAGAAAATGTATGAAGTAAACTGCAGTTTTAGGCATGTGAAGAGAATTTTTTTTTTTTTGGTAGGAAAAAACAGTATAAATTCTGCAGACAGGAAGGTAAAACACAAATAGCCTGGATAGGATATTAGTGGATGATGAAACTATGCAAGGCAGAAGTTATAGATGAATATGAATGAAGATTATCAGAGCACATCATTGTTAGGATGTTGTGGAAAGGAGGAATATTGTGTTTAGAGAAGTGTAGATGGTTTGCTCGGAGTCAGAACTGGGGCTGGGCAAAGGGGGCATCTGCCCCAGGTACTTGTCAGTGGGGCATAAGTAAACCAAGTATATTCAAGTAAGATGCTATGGATGATATCCTGGCTTATGTAATGAACACTGATACTATTTTCATGAGCAGGCCGGTGTGTAGCTGCTTGGTTAAGAAACATTTCAGGGAGGTATACTTTTTTTGGGAGGATTGCCTGGCATGCTAGATGACTTAGCTATGACCGTGCATTCAATCATTATTCATTTAAACTGCTGTGAGGTATACTGCAAAACTTGGAAAAAGTGTCTAAAATTGATTTGTGTGATGTCTTTCATTTTCATCAATATCAGCCTTTGTCCTGGAAACCCATATTTTCTCACAGCTGCTACTACTATGTGAGAAATGACATTCAGGTAGTTCATCTGGCAAACCAATATTGTAAATGACTCTAAAATGCATCCCCTTTGTGATAAAATGGATATAACATGCTACTTATTGTGGACAATTTTGTAGAAAAAGCCCTAAATAAAGTCAAGAATGTTAAGTCTGTTGGACCCAGTCCACAATGAAAATCCACTGGCTTTCAGGTGAAAAAAGCAAGCAAAGGAGTGTCTGACCTGTTATAATATTGTTTATATGATTACTGAAATATCAATACCTGCAATAGACTGTCATTCTATCTGGATTAATGTATGTCTCTGTATTTGATCACTGAATGCCAGTATAGGCTCCACTCCCCCATAACCCAAATCTGTATTCAAATAACAGCTAGGTTATCTTGTGCCCTGGACTGTTCTCTAGATTGGCACTCACTTCAACAGTGTTTTGAGCAAACCCGAGGATGACAAAAACAGTCTTTCCAAAGACCCGAGGGCCTGAAAAAGGCCTTCTGTAACTGTTACAGGCTGCTTGCTACAATGGTAACAAGCATCTAGCTACAGATACTGTCATGCAGTGGGCTTCTAACTGCAATCTCGAGTGCAGTGTCAGAATTTATTTATGAAGCCAAAATATTTTTGCATCTGCATAAATGAATGCTGATACTGTAGTCATTCTCCACTGGTGGCAGGTGAGTATACCCCTAACAGCTCATGCCTGGTCAAACCCCATCTCATGTATGGCTCTGACTGGATCACATTGATAATCAGACAATACATTAATGAATGAATGAAAATGATTATTTACTAGAAATGTGTTGATGGGCAGTGATGGTTAATGTTTATAAAAGTGGGAAGGGTTCTTTGTAACCTTCAAACCACAACAGCTCACAGCTCCAAATCAGGTGAGACAAAAGGAGTTGCAAATAAATGCCAGACTTTATTGGTAATGGTTAAGAGCTTTCTTCTCCTTCAAGAGACTTCATCAGAAAAAATTTCATTACAAACCCAGCCCTTAAATACCCTTGCTTAATGATGTTACATGAATCACTTAAGTACACCTTAAAAAACACACTACATAATTTATCAAAAAATAAGTAAGTAAATAAATAAATGAATGAAACTCACTCATATTGTGTTTGACTGACATTGTAAAACATTTAAAACATTAGAACACATCTCATATTTAATTTAATTGTGCCTTATAGGACACTTCAAACCATCTAGCCCATAATATGTTTTAATTTTAAAATACATGCAATATTAATTGCCTCATTTAATCCAGGAAATTGGGTGGCATCCAACCTTAACTGCCATCTCAATTCAATTGCATCCAAGTGCAAGTCTACTATTTTACCATGAGGGTCCTTTACTATATGATCAATAGCCAAAAACTTAAATGAGTGTGTCCCCATTGTCTTTAATATGTCTAAATAAAGCATTAGTAATGATCTTTTTTTGTTGTGGAGGGGTAGTCAACAAGAATTAGATGAATTTGTTTGTAATGAAATTTGTTCTGCTGAAGTCTCTTGAAGGAGGAGAAAGCGCTTAACCGTTACCAATAAAGTTTGGCATTTATTTGCAACTCCTTTTGTCTCACCTGATTTGGGGCTGTGAGCTGTTGTGGTTTGAAGGTACTGAAGTTTCAATTTGTGAAGGGTTCTTTGTACCCAGATAAGTATTGACATTTTACCTTAAATAGAATATTAGACCCAGTTATAATGGATCTGTTTAAGAAAAATATGTCAGACATGTGGCCACTGAAATGCAATCATCACAGTCTTCAGAAAAGGAAAGATTCTGTTTTCTAACGCTGTTAGTAAATGATTCCCCAAAAGGACATATTAGAAAATGCATCATATGAAACTCTAGCAAATAATATATATTTTAAATTAGTATGGAATAGATAAATCAAAATAGGTAAAACGTAATTGTGATGAAATCAAATTATCAAACTTTTGTTAGTACAGTTTGTGAAGGAAATTTTTGTCTGACTTAGCACTTGATCTCTGGAGAATTATAGGGCTTAAAGTTGACCATGTACTATTTGGTAAATACTTTTTGGTTGACTGCATGTAGGTATCAGAATATGCAACCATCTGCAAGGCGCAACCAATGTAACCTACATTTCAGACACAAGAATGATGCAAAATTTATGGGACTATGACAGATGTCAAGCAGGCTTCTTGTGTTACCAAAGACCAAAACTCTGGACAGGGCTAGCAGAAAAAAAATGAATAAGCAAGAATAAAAGTGGAAGTAGCTGGAAGCCTTCAAAGCTGCAAATTAAAAACAGCTATGTATTATTTTAAGAGGTAATCAGTGTGGGCCACGATGAACTCACTCAAGCAAATGAAGGGGCAGAAACAGGAAAAAATGAAAAAAGCTGAAAAGAAAAGTGCAAGACCTGGAAGACATGAAATAACAGAGCTACAATACATACCATCAAAATCCCAGACATAATAACGCATAATAAAGAAAGACATAATAAAGAAACAAGGAGGAAAACAGATCATGAAGGAACAACATCAGATTCACTAGATCACATGAAGAGATGGAATACTATGAATTGGAGCAGTCTGTGTCACAGTTACTGCACAATCACTTTGTGCTCCTAGCAATAAAAGGATCGGTCATCAAAAGAATCTACAGTGGGGGTTGCAAATACCAAACTGTAGAAAATAAAGACAAGCATATATTAGTAAGTATCCATTCCTTTCCAGTAAAAAAACAAGACAATAAAATGAGTAAATATCTCTGAAATTTTAACTGCTTTGCAGAAATGGTCATAAAATTGGTGGAGGTCTACTTGGAAGCATTTTATAAGAAGCGTAAGATATATGCTCAAGCTGTAAATGAGCTGAGTATTTCTGACAACATGGAGGAGTTGTATGAGTTTAAACAAATGATTTTTGGGCCTAGAAGCAAGGTAAAAAATTGTAACAGAGTTTTCTAAATTCCCCATGAGAAATGATATGGGAAAATAACTTGAGAAGACACAGATGTGAAGCAGATATGCAAGATGGGGTGTGATACAATAGACAAAAATGCACCGAAGGAGAGAGAGAAAATCCAGAAAGTACAGAAACCTAACAGAGCAGCAAAGACTATGAGAAGGAGAAAAGGAAAGGGCAGCAGACTGAGACTAAGGAAAATGCCAAAGACAAAAGTGGAAACAAAACAGAAAAGGAAGTTAAACCATATTATTTATTTTATTTGACATTTGTTGATTGGGTTATTCTGACTGGGCCATAGACCTTTTTCAGTGAAGGTCCAGGGAGAAGAGCTCCAGCAGTATTAAAAACATATAGAGTAGTAGATACAAGGATTCAATGAGATATACAAAGCCATTATGAAAACGTACATTATTTACACATCTGAAATTATATACAGGTAGCGGGATGTGAAACTGTTCATAAGGGGGGCTCAAACAAAAGGGCATAAAGACATAAAGCAGAGTAGAAGCAGGGAGAGAGAGTCAGAGAAAAACAGAAACAAAGCAGAGGGCAAAAACATGAGGCAGAAACAAAGCAGAGGGCAAAAAACATTGGAAGTCAGCTTATCAGAGCTATCAGAGCTATTGCAGCACACTGCAGGACAAGCAAGGAGCTGAAAAAAAGTTGACAGAAGTATGTATGATGGATGGTAATACCAGCAAGGAGACAGAAAAGACAGCAGAAGGTTCAAAGGAGACAGGAGGACAAACAAAGCAAGAAACACCTGGAACTAATAAACAGATGAAAATAGGTAACAGATGATGTGGGAAATAGGGGAGTACACTGATGGACAAAAGAGCATACTTACCCTAAGAGATACCCACCCAGAGTTAAAAAAACAATGGCTTAACACCAGATATAGGAGAGACACAGTGGTGCTGTATGGACAGATAAGTAAAGCTAATGGGGGGAGAGGAAAATTCTTAAAATGTAAGGTGCTCAATTATTTATAACTGTATTAATACAGAGGATTCTTATAAACAAAATAATGGAAAAGATGGTGAAAGCAAAGATGGCAATATTCCAAAGTGTGTACTGGTGCAGCTATGCAATAAACTTTGATGGAGTGTGGACTACTGCAACTGTGGAACTGTGGAAATGGACAATAAAGAATCCTTGTAAATAAGGGGAAAGTGCATGAAAGTGATAAATATAATAGAAAAATAGATGATATGACAAGGCAAATCAGTATAATACCAGTTTTGGCTTGGCAGGCATGTATTAGCAATGCAGATAGATATAAGGAATAAAACTTGGAAAATGGAAGCTCAGGTCCAAAGAATACTGACACACTTGCAAAAGCCAGAAGGCAAAGAACCAGAGGCTGGGAGAGGGGAGCTAGGGCCAGAGGATGGGCCAACACCAAAATACATGGAGAGAACAGTAATAATATTTTGAAGGGGCCCCAAGCAACTATAGAGAAAGAGTTAAAATGGAATAGACCAGGTGGATCACACAAAAAGTTGAATGGAAGGGATATGGTAGATAATAGGAAAAAATTACCTCAAATAGGAACAAGAAGTGATTCACTTCTTCTTTAAATGGAAGCAGACCAGAAGAAATGAGAGTGGTGGTGATATGTGAACTACAACAGAGCCACTGAGTGACAGATAATATAGAAGGAAGTCATTTAACAAAAAATGAATCTGAAAATATGACAAGGAATGAAGTCCAGAGGATAGGTAGATATATGGAGATAAATACACAAAACAGCAAAAGGGTGTACCTTCAAGTGCAGTGTTTTAGTAAAATCCAGCATATCTGACAATTTTTTAGGGAGGAATAAGGTGACTGAAATGATAGAAGTTATCAGAGACATATCTCTGATTCTGTGGGTGAATGTGTGCATTAGGAATAAGGTGACTGAAATGATAGAAGTTGTCAGAGACATATCTCTGATTCTGTGGGTGAATGTGTGCATTAACGTGACTAGGAGTAGTAGGTGGCTAGAAGAGCATGGAGATGCTCCAGCTATAATAGAAAGGAGCAAGAGGACAGAATACTCCAAGGATGCAAAAAGGAGGCATTTCTGGATAATCAGACAGATAGGGACAAGATGGGTGAAAGCTGATGGGATGAAATTAAAGCCACAACAAGGAAAAAAACTGATGGAAATAGCAGGGAAAAATAGAAAGGAAAATAAGACGATAGAGGAACAGGATAAAAAATGAAGTTAGCTGCAAAGAGGACCAGTGAGAAATGAGAGAAAATGGAAGGAGCAGCAGGTAAAGGAGAAAACACTAAGGCTTGGAAAGATAAAAGGGGAGAATGGGAAACTCATTGGGAAAGATGAGAAAGTCAGAGGAGCATTTAGAAAATACTGGATGGAAAATGCAATTTACAAGCAGAAAGGAGGTAAGAAGTGGAATGAAGAAATAAACATGGTACAATACTTTCTAGATGAAGAGCAAAGCAGGCTGAATGCAGACATATCAAGCAAAGAGAAAAGAGAACAACATATAAACTGAAACAAAGGAAATCACGAAGACTGGATGGATTCTGTCTGGAATCCAAAAGTGTTTGGTGGGGAGAAGAGGTATTAAAAGTACTGGAGAAGGAATACAGTAGAATAGGAGACTCCGATAAAATATCCATTATTATGAAAAAGGCAAGGGTGGCCTTAATCCCTAAAAGAAGGAAAGGACACAGAGGAAACTGAAAATTGCAGGTACATACCCTTGGTAAGTCTAGATATAAAATGCTTTCAAAAGTATTAGCAGCCAACATATAAGAGATTCTAGCAAATGTACTAGCAGATAAGATGCATAAGATCCTCCTAAAATAATACAGAAAGTGCAAAACAGATTCATAAAGGCAATCCCTGCCTCCTTCTGGGATTGTTGCAGTTTTCTGTCCCCTAGACTCTATTAGAGAATTGCAGGAAATGTGGATTATGATTGGTAGAACCATTATTCTTATGGTGTTTATTTTGCCCAGCATGTTTTATGTTTTTCTACACACATATGGTGTCTCTTGCCTTCTTTCTCACAACTTCTATATTAATCTCTGATGTCTCTCCAGCTTGGCAGCCCTAGATATCTGGGGAATTTCCCTATGTTCCCCTTTCCTCTCTCCCTGTCTTTATCACCAGTTATTGCACTGAGTCCTGAAAAATCCCTGAACTCAAATGTATCTCTGTCACTGTATTCAGTTCTAATTCTGCCTCCACTGACATTAACATACTGTCAACCACACAAATCTCTCAAGTCTCCCTGTTTTGGAGACACATCCCTATCTTTAGGTCTGACTTATCCTTGCACATGACAAAGCCATTTTTGAGGTAGTATCTGTTTTTAGAGTTGATTTACCCCTTCACAAAGTTTTCTGAATCCACCTCATCACATATGGTTTCTAGAGCTATCTAGTACACAGAAAAACACACTAAATGACTAACATACCAAAAGCACCAATAATTTAATGAAAGAGGACAAGCATCATACACCTCCATTTCTTGGAAGAAAAAATAAATGACCTTGTGTAGTAGACAAGTCTACAGACTGCATGCTGTACTTTGATAATGTGCTTATATTTTCCATCATTTATGTCACTCTATTTTAGTTTTTCTGAGCAGTATTCCAAATTCTTTTGAAGACATGAAAAGTTATGTGCTATTTGGTATTCAACATTTGTGCTAATTAGATGCCCAGCTTTTAACTGGATGTACCTGCTTTTCAAAGGCCTTTATTTCTGTCTTCAGTGTCTGCAAGTTGAGGCATGCATCCACAAATAGTATAAACTAGATCTTATCCCCACTTGTTCTTCCAGTAGGATTAGCCTACATCTGATCTTTGTGACCAGCTGTTCTGTTACTAGCATGAACTGACCCATTAAAAAAGGAGCATGGGGACTCTCACACTTTCTCACATATGTCTTAATTAGCAATATTATATACTGGATAGAAACAGAAAGGAAGGACGGAGAAAAGAATACAGCAGAGCAAAAAGGTAGTAGAGGAAGGAGATGGGAGAATGAGGCAGCTTGAAATGGAGGGAAGAGGCTAGAAAGGAGACTTGGGGAAGAAAGAAAGTTGTGGAACAAAAGTAGGGGTAAAGAATGTTAAATTATGGAAATAATGCAGGTTAAGGTAGGAGCTAGAACTACTAAATGAACAGGAAGAAAGGAGATATCTAAAACAATTAATAATGTAATGTAAAAGTATAGACTGCTAGAAGTAACCATGGAATGATTTGATAATAAGAGGAACATGGAAACTAAAGGAAAAAAGAACGAGAGAAAGAGGGAGTGAAAAGAAGAGAGGCAAAAGGAAAAAGCATGGTATATTGGAGTAGATGGAAGAGACTAAATAATCAGAATGCAAAGCTGATATTTGAAGATTTGAGAGAAAAGAGGAACAAAATGAAAAGAGGCAAAATCAAAAAAGTTAGGCAAAAAGAAGGAAAGTTAGCTCATAGGTAAAGGACAGTGGCAGAAAATAATACCAACAATGAGACAATTTCAGAAAGTTCATGAGACAAGTGATCAAAGTCTGATAATAATGCACAGGTGGTGTCAAGGCTAAAAATAGTGACAAAAGGGTAAAAGCCAATGTTGGAGATGCCAAGCGCAGGAGAAAGGAATGATGACTAAGTTCTTAGGCTGTAGGTGGGTAAAACATCTATGGAAAAAGGACTACAGGATGCAGGAAGAGATGTACCAGAAAGAGGTGGTACCCACATATGAATTCTTTATGTGGACAGTAGCAACAGCAGGAAGTAGCTGGAATGAGAGAGACCTGAAAATCAGAGAACCACTTAACACAGAAGTAAAAAACATTGATACTCAAAATTGGAAAGGGACAAAAGAAAAAGATCCACAGGGGATTCCTGGAGCTGGTAAGAAGTGGCAACAGCTGACAAGAGATTATGGGAAAATTAATGTCAGTGGGGGCAACATTGGATCTGAAAACTGCCAACCACTGGTGACATATGATGCACCATGCCTAAGGAATGGACACGTATATTATTTCATAGGAAAACATCAATAATGACTGTTAAAAATAATAAATAAACATACAAGCAAACAAACAGATAAATAAATAAAAGTGTGCTTATTTACAACAATTCATTTTGATAATTCTATTAATAAAAGTTGATGATCATAAACTCAGTATCTGCACTGTCATAATCAGGCTAGGCACAATTAAAGACTGAAATATTTGCTTTTGTCAAATATCTCCACACTGGCTAAAACAGCATTTAAGATAACTCGTCTAATATTAAATATTATCCACAGGATTAACTTTGCTACTCTACGAGGCAGTGAACTGAGCAGACAATGGAAAAACGAGAGGCTGGTATACGACACAGCATCTACAAAGGCAGGGAGCAAGCTACCATTTCCAGTGAAACATGCAAGAGTCCTTACTTTTTTATGACCATTCTTATGGGATATCTGATAAAACAAGTGGTTCTTTGCACCAATCATGAACATTCTGAAAATTATAATTTATTTGAGTTCCCTCCATAAACTGAGCAACAGCAGTTTCAATCAACACACAAGAATCCCACATTACTGCAATATATCTACGTTTTGTGTATCAGACACTAACTGATTTATAATGTCTATTCGGTTTAGTCCAATTACAAAATTTCATAAATTAATGTGGGAGAGTAGAATTCAGAATTTTTCCTGCATATGCATAATGTAGAGCAATCAGTTTATTAGCAATCAGGTAGGGCCAACTGTCAACCATTTCAATGGAGAAGTGCATACACTTTCTAACTCATGTCACAGTAATATGATTGCTTAATAAAAAATGTATACCTCTAATAAGACATGTAGTTTTCAAAATTATTAAATATACTATCTTTTTACTTCTCATGTACCAGTTCAAGACACCAAGAGAATATTAACTCCTGGGAGGATGCACAAATAGAAAAGATGTTCTGATTGCAGATAAACAAAGGCAGTGAAGATATGAGTTTATTACTAGACAAGATGTCCTTGTTATTAATGTTATGATATCTGATTCTTGTTTATGTTCCAAAGTTGAAGTAAGATTGATAGTGTTATACTGCTAAATTTAGTGTCATAGCTGTACAAAAGAATGGAAATACATTTATGTGCAATCGATACATATAAGTGTAACATTACTACTGGGCTATATTTTTGAAGCAAACAGGACTGCAGTGCCAGTGCTATAAATGCATGGCTTTTACTGAGATGTACAACACACACAGAGGGAACAGTATACCTTGGAGACTGCAGAAAAAAAACAGAAGGTTTATTAATATTTTATTATACTACTTGGAAGCCATCAGGAAGACATACTTGACGTAGTGATATGGAATAGAGTTACATAATAAAAATCAATCATTTGCATTTGAGTGAAGTGAGTGATTACTTGAGTGAATCTGTCTAATTTCTGCTTTAAGGGTATAATATTTATAATGGAATCTTTGTTAAATTCTGTTATATTCATAAATCTGTGTCAAACGTTAAATGTAAGTAAAGTCATACAACACTTTCCATATAACACAAAACATAACAAAAAAAATTAATTTCTGTGAAACATGTCACACTGATTCAGCTCAAGCTGCATCACAACATATAAAATATGTACTACTAAAATGAGTGTATTAGCTTTATCATAATGTGGTTGCCATACCTGAATCTTGAAATTGAAATTACAGCCCAGATCTCCATAGCCATCACATTTTTGTCTCATTGGAATACCATATATAAAAGTCAATGATACTGAAGAAACAGACAATGCAATTTCTTTAAGAAAGTTGATCACTTAAAAAAATTGTGGTAATAATCAGCTTCTTTATTTTTTTATTAATGTAGGATTAGTACTAATTAAAGTTGCTGTTATGGGGGACTGAGTTAATTCTTAGAAGAGACTAGGGAGAGGTCGGGCATGTGTTAGAACCTTTTGTTGAGTTATCATTCTAGGCTCTTTATACAAAGAAGGGGCTGTAGGTGTTCAAAACCTTTGCTCACCTAAATATAGAGCCCACCATATCTGACATTGTGTGAATAGTTATTTTACATTATCTTTACCTGTACATTAGCAACTCTAAATAAGCACAGACTCAGGAGTATGTGGGATATCTAAGTTTCACAACATTACCTTGAACCTGTATAGTATCTAAGATCTTAGTAAACAGAAATTAGGCTGGCACCTATTTTACAGCTCAATAGTGAGGATAACATATACACAACATCCACCGATCTAAAAGTCAATTACATACACTTAATATGAAATGGATTAGTACAACTATAGATACCTGTAGAGATAGTGTAGGTGAAGAGATAGCCATAATAGTAAAAAAAAAAAAATGCATTTGTTCATTTGAGAGAGAGATAATACATCCTGAGGGTTGCATCTGTGTCCTTGAACTACTACTCCTGCTCTGTAAGACACCTAGTTTAGTGGTATATATTTATGTCGCAACCATCTCTAAAGTACCTTTCTTTATGAAATGTATTTTAGGTCTATGTATATTTAGGTCAGCTCACATCATGACATTGACAAAAATCATAACCAGACAGAATGAACTCGTCACCTTATACTATTTCAAGCAAGCAGAAGCATCGATATAATGTAAGTCATTATTCATCCTGTTAGACCTTTCTGGAATCCTTCATCCAGACCAATGAGATTTTTATTTACCATCATATAGCCATGAATTGTGATCGTATCTTATATTCCAGTATGAGAGTTTTTCATACCCCAAATATCAAGTGCCATAATATGTTGAACTATTTTTCACACAACTCCTACTTACATATAGAATACTCTCCCAGTAGGAAAAAATTGCCACACAAATCCTCGTGACTCAAAAAGTATCTTATTTAGGTCTACAGAGATCTAAAAAACTGGAAAATAATGTTATTCTTAGGCAATATGGATGAAAATACAGATTTAAATATTGTTATAAACACACAAAGTAGCAGAATTTAAAGTTACCTTTAGTGGATTATTAGTAAGTAAAATCATGAGACAAAACAGAACAAAAACTTATTTCTTTAATTGCCTAAGATTAAGGAGAATGATCAAAATATCATATCAAAATGGTTGCTGAACTTAGGACAATGATATAAAAGCACAGTCTGAGCTGTTGGCTAATGTTGATAAAAGTTCTGATAACCAGGACACCAAGTTGATAAGTTGATTGCAATCAACTTAGAATATATGCAACCCCTTCAATTTTGCTATCCATTTCAAAAATTACTAGATCACAAAATATCATTTCATGCCTCACATAATGGGAATAGACTGTGTCAAAAATCTAAGTATTTTGTGGTGTGTGTGTGTGTGTGTGTGTGTGTGTGTGTGTGTGTGTGTGTTTGTATAGTGTATGTGTGTGTGTGTGTGTGTGTGTGTGTGTATATATATATATATATATATATATATATATATATATATATATATAGAGCTGTCTCTATATATCTATATATAGATAGATATAGATATATCAGAAATGAATGGAAATTTATATAGACTTAGGCAAGTATCTTCAATATATCAGAAATGAATGGAAACTGATATAGACTTAGGCAAGTATCTTCAAAACTTGTCATACCCAATTTTAGCTTTTCAGCAATTTGAATCTACTTGTTGGTCTTTTGGCTTTTCCTGGTTAGGGGTCGCTACAGTGGAACTCCGGTCCGCAAATGATTGCCAGTAGATTTTCACGAACGCCGAGGTGCCAGCTCAATGTCCAACCTTTAACGAAGGCACGCCCATTTTTGCATGCCTTTCGAACACCACCCAACTGCAAGGAGGACATGCAGACTCCACACAGAAGGCATTCCCTGCACTCCAGCCAAGAATTGAATGGGAGAACCTCTTGCTGTCAACGCTACCACTACACCACCGCAGCTGCAGCAATTTGAATCTACTGCTGACCAAAAATCGTGAAGAAAGAACAAGAACTATTAAAAAAAATTTAAGTGTCAAGGTATTGCCTGCTTTTCATGGCATTTCTACTAAAATATTGCATCTTTCTTGATTCCATTTCTTTAGATACTAAAGAAGTTAAAGATCCACCAATCTATTTAGAAAGACCATCAAAAGTCTATATGCTAATCTCTTTTCTAACTTACTTGGCCTTTTTTATGAAACTGGTAGAACTAAAAAAGGTACATCTGGAGGATATCCTCTTTTTTTAAGATTTATCCTATGCATATTCACATTTATTTATTATTTTTGTTTCATTCTGTATCTACAACCCATATTTAAATTAAAATATCATTATAGAGAGAGATTACTGGAATTAGTATTTCTAATAAGCACATTATTTTTACTATATTATAAGACAATATTTCATATGTTTATTTAATGCATACTAATGATCTGTGTTGGCTGTCCTTCATGAAACGTTATCCTTTAGTACAACTTGAAATGTAAATAAATCTTCTACTTTTCTATATTAGCCTGCTTGTTAAGTAAACCTATTATTTCACAGATTATGCATTTTGCGTTAAATATTATATTTGGGAATTAAACTAATTTTAGATACCAAAACATCATCTCAGAACACCTTTACCAAAGTTTTAGAAGAGGTTGTTGTGGACTGAGAAAGATTGAAATGAATCTGGCTCCATGGTGTATTAGGAAAGATCCGTAACTTCAGTCTAGATGACCAAGGTTCAGTTAACAGCCCTGGCACTTCAGAAAACAGGCAGTGAGAGTCAGGATTGAAGGGATACATCCTTCTTCCCTCTCCTGAAGAAGAGGAGGATTGTACACTGGGTAGGTACAATTTCCTTGATGGAGACTCAGAAAACCACTTCCCCTCCTCTGGACTCATGGTGGGGCTGCACAAAGGAAATGTCCCTTGTGGAAGTGAAAATAACCTGTTGTAGTCTACCCATTGCACATACCCTTCTCACACACTAAGCCTAGTGTGTACAGGGATGTCAGGGAAAATCCAAAAAGCATGAATCACTCTTGATGGCTGCCTTAATGAGGTTTCCACCTGGTTGAACCTCATTTCAGACATGGGAGACAAACGAGCTGATTGATTGAGAGGATGCTGATAATTAAGTATTGGGGGAGGGGCAATGTGTGCAAAAGTAAATGAAAAGTGGGATAAACTGGAATTTAATACAATATTATGAAGGTCATTTTAAATGTATCTTGTTCCAAAGCATTTTCTATATTTATTGAATATTTCATAAAGTACTGTTACTTAATTATTGTTTAGAAATATAAACTCTTCATCTCATCCCTCCAGAACCCACCCCTGAGGTAACCATTTATTTCAAAAAGTGTAAACCCAAGATCTAAAGGACTATAATTACCAATTATTTTTAAGAAGGTGCCATTAAATCTAACCAAAAGAATCTTATTCATAATCTACTATAAAATCTAACCAAAAGGATCTTATTTAGAATCCTCAAGATTCTAGATGCTCAAGAAAACATATTTTTTACCTCTCAGACACATACTAAAAAGTAATTAAGAACACATGTGCTTAAAATATTTCCAATATTTCTATGTGATCAGATTATGAAAAACACATTTTGAAGAGAGACCTAACTACAGTTCATGAACCACATCTTAAGTTACAAATATGGAAAAGCGACTCATTCAATCAGCATTTTCTTGAACATTCTTCTTTACCTTACTGGAAGGTAGTCCCAGGCCCTGAAACTGTAAACACAGAGTGGACTCATATGGGGTATAAGATATTTTTGTCACTCTTTTTAATAGGTGTAGGCATATTCTGTACATAATAAATCAGGCTATACTATGAAACATTGATTATTTTGAGTGTTGAACACTGAAATGTTTCCTACCCACTGAAATGTTTCCTACCCACTCTTCCACACAAAGGCTGAAATATTCATCATTGCATTGTTCCTTCCTTGGTGAAAATCAAAATATTTATGAATATGGATGCACTATGACTCATATATTATACTAGACAAAAATCTGTAGAAAGCACAAGACAAAGTTTTTCTTATGGTACAAGTACAGTAAAAGGTGTACAAGAAGTATTCAGGCATAGCATGATTAAAAATGGACTGATTATTAAAGTGACAGAAACACTTAAAGACAAGGGATCAACTTGGGTCCTAATCTGCCAATGTACCATATTACATTAAAGTGATTTGAATAAACAAAAAAATGAAAGTATAATAGAAAAGCTTTTAACACCTAGTTGTACAGAGCAGCAAGTTTTCTAGTATCATATCTAATGGTCCTCGTTTAATTTTAAACAAAAATCCATTACACTGTCCAGTACCTCCTGTCCAAATATAGAACTACTTGTCTGCCTCATGTCAGCAATCTTTCTGTAGTAGATATCACAACTGTTCTTACAGACACTGCCTTATATTCCTCACTGGGAGAGTTATAGAAAATATTGCACCTTCACTAAGGTGGCAGAGCAAGGAAATCCCTATGCACAATGCGGATGAATGTTCAGATGAGTAAAATGTTTAAGCCCTAAGCACACTGTACTTCTTGGCCAAACTATTAAAAAAAGAAATGTACTGGTAAGTAACAGCTTACATACTCTCACTCATTGTTTCTCTGTCTGATACCTACTCTATTGTAGTCAACATTATGGGACTTCTGGAGCCTATCCCAGCAAGTAATGGGCATAAGGTGGGGAAACCACTGCTGTACAAGTTGCCAGACAGTTGCACAATGCACACACTCACAAAAGGCAGATACATTTAGATCTAGTTCAGCTAATGGCATGTCCTGGGAACATAGAAGGAAACAAGCATGCATCAAAAATTAAATAATTATGAAGGACATGCACACACTACACACATGGCATCTCTGCTGGAACTATAACCAGAGAAGCAAGAGCTATGAGGCAGCAATGCTAACCTCTGGGCCACTTCACCACCCAGCATATCTCCAAGCATAGCAAACCAACACCACCGGGGAAGAAAACCCGCAAAAAAAACCAATAACCTGCAGAACCAGGATAGGACAGTAAAACACTCAAATTTATTAAATACACATTTAGCGCTTTCATCTTAGTCTCTGGACTTCATCACAGGAAAGTACAGCAGAACAATTCTCTGTTTATAAAACTTAGCAACATCATGTGACTCTGCTTAAGTCTAATTTAATGAATTAATTATTTACCCCAACCAAACTTCCCCATCAAACATTAAAAGTGACAATGTATCTCAATTAAGAATGCCAATACAACCCATAAATACAATATAAATAGTTGTTTAAAGAATAATAAAAAATATTTTCTGAAAAAGACACAGACTATATATATATTTGCCCCAAAGTAAAACTGTAATAGTTACAGTTGAACCAGTCCATACCAGGCACTGCATAAAATAAAATAAAATAATTTCAGTAAACTATAATTAAAAGCACAATGTCTGTAAATAAACAATAAAAATAAGGATAAAAAGTAATAAATGATAAAATCACCATATCATAAGACTGATGTTGATGGATCAAGTGTGTTACATAACAAAAGATGCCTTAAATCTCAGAATACTGCTAATGGATATCATATCATTTAATCCTGGATAAGCAGTTGAATTTAACATAAGCTTACATTTAAGCTCCTTAAATTCCAATATTCTGTCTCCTGGACTACCACTAATGTCCACATTTATATGGTCAGTAATATAAAATTTAAAACTATGTGTACTATTGATACTAATATGTTATACAAAGTATTGTCTTTGTTCTTTATATCATACAAATGTCGATAAATTCTGGCTGTGAAAGGTTGTATCATTTTACCAATGTAGAAGCTTGTGCACTATTGGCAATGGGCCACATACACTACTGCTGTACTGGAGCACTGATATCTCTGGTTCAACCTAACCACTCCATATCCTTGAATATGGAGGGTGGATCCTTCTAAAATGTGGGTACATTGGGTGCATTGCAACATTTTTCCATGCTCCCTACACTATTTAGAGTACAAGTTCTTTCAATGAGGGACTTAAAACTAATGTCTTTTTGTAGACAAATTTAAGATAAGTACCTAGAATATCTAGATGATCCTAATTGACCAAAAAAGATTCCAGTTCTTGCTAACTGCTCCTTTGATATCATATACATCAAGGTTTTAAGTAAGTACCAGAGCTTTGTTGTAATCAGTTGAGGTGTCCATGGATGACTTATTAAACTTGCAGTGGGTTACTTCCCTAACTGGGGCTAAAGTAGACCACTGCCCCCCTTTGTTTCAACTTCTTTATAGATTCCACTAACAAATCTGGTAGGATAGCCCTGGACCTCAAACATCCTTTAAGTTTTAAAAAGTCCTGAATAAAAAGGTCCTTCTGTAGATCATCCATGATAATCTGATGAACAGGCCCTTAACTGGGAATCTTTTTTGATGGATGGGATGCCAACTTCTGAAATGTAATAGGGAACTGGAATAGATTGTTTTCCTAAAAATGTTATATTCAAAACAACATCCTTCCATGTTCGTAAAGATAGGTAAATCCAAGTAATTAATTTCATAATAGGAAAAGATCATAACAAACTTTATATTTTCAGCCATGGCATTCAAATACTGAAAAAAATAGTTTAATCTATCCATGGTATGAGTACAAAGACCACTATATCATGAAACTGCCCATAAAGGGACCAACAATTCCAAAAAGTTTGAGGAAAAAACAAAATTGTCTTCCCAATGGACTATAATGACATTCACAAAAATGGGGGCACAAGCCACCCAAATTGCTACACAGATCCATTACCTAAATGCTTGCCCATCAAAAATAATGAAGTTATTGTCCAAAACCAACTCCATTATGTATCTTAAGGTTTTCATTTTATTGTGGTCCAAGTCAGAATTAAAACATAAAAATTCATAAAGCCATTCAAGACATATATGACGGGAGATCATGAAACTAGCTGTTTTACATCTATAGTGAAAAAATCAAGTTGTTATTATACAGGTTCTTGGAGGTTCTAGTCAAAAAATTCACAGGAATCCTTATCAAGATGACAAATCTTGTTTCCCCACCTCATTTAACTGCCATCAATAAAACAAGCAATTGCAAAAGTTTTAGATGATTTAGCATCAACTATAAGCTGCAAGGAGGATCTAAAAGACTTTTATGTATCTTGGGGATACCAAAAATAGTGGAGGTCCTGGGATGAGGGACCAAAGGAAAGTAATGGTCACTTCTAATAATAGAACTGTGCAATAATAAATCATCCTAATGCATATCCAATCTCTTATAATTAATATATTTTTATTGACATATGTTTCCTCATAAGTTTCAATATAAAGCATAACAAACATTTTATTAATGTAGTCATTACTATTTATCACTACAAGTCCTACATCCTTGTCCGGCTTCATGAGTCTAATCTGAAAATTATTTATAATTGTTTCAATAAAATTCTTTCTTTAGAACCCAAATTATGTAAATGGTGATTTATTTATTTATTGCTTGATAATATGCCTTTTGTCACATTGACATATTTTTTTCAAAAAGGGAAATAATTGGGTGTATTGGGGGACTAAATGTACTTGTGTTTTTACATAGGGAAGATTGGGGAGTTTGACTCCTTCTGGCTAAAATATAAATTTATGTGTACAGATAAAGGGCTTAAGATCAATTAAAATATCTTTAGTTCTTTCCTTCCTATCTAGAACAAATGTAAGCCCTGTCTCAAAAAGATCAGCCAATTGTCTAGTAACAGTTACATCACTGTAATTAAACATTTTAAAGTCATGTCGTTTGCTGTACACAATTATTAAATTATATAATTTCTGTGTTGTCTTGATTTGTTCCTCCATCTCTCCCTGTGTTGTTTTTTCCTCCTGGTTCTCTTTGTACCAACTCAAATGTTGTTCTTTGATATAATCTAAACCCGTATGTTGCTGGCTTCTTAATTGTTCTGACCTCCCTCTCATTTTGTTGGTCAAAATATTCACTATGGTCAAAACCATTTCCACCTCCAAAATCAATGAATTCTTCAAAACAGTCATTTCCATTCAAAGCATATCACCCTGTTGGGTTCTAAGGGATTTGTTTTCTCCTGGTGGGGGAGGATAAGCCTTAGCTGTTTCATACTCAGTTTTGTTTCAATGCAGCTTCTTGACATTTTTTTGCTTGACATCATTAAGTGTATTGTCAAATTTGTGTAAAATAGCCAAATAATCAGTTATTTTAGCTTCAAAATGTAAATCAGGAGTTAATCTATGGTCCAAAGTCATAATGTAATTGAATAAACAATCCATTTTTAAATTGTCCTTAATTAATACCTCCATGAGTTCTTAGCCATGTCTGTTGAATAACTAGAGAAGTTCCTAATGTAAATCCAAATCTTTCATAAGCCATGTCAAGTATTTCCAGTACGGAAGCCCTTTTGGTACTTGGTTCACCGGAATGCATTTTTTAAAATAGCTGTTTTCCAATTGAAGTTTACTACACTTCAAGAGTTTAGCTTGAAACACTGAAAGTTGGTTATCTACAGACTCAAAGGATGCATTCAAATGAACAAATTTATAACAACAGTCAGTAATGGTGTTATACCAATCTTGGATGTAGCACTGAGTGTACAGGGGAATTGTTCCAGGTCCAAGAATCTTATTTGTTCCCGTCGTGAAGGTCATACCACAGAGATAAATTCCACCAGCATCATGGTTATGCTTAGTTCTTTGTGCTGGAGTAATATCAGAAATATTATCCTGATGATACCTAGCTCCATTGTTAAGACAAGGACCCACAGTATTCCCCTTGATGTCTAATGATAACAGACATCTGGTAGAAGAGTTGTTGAATGAACAAAGTCAAATTCCCAATGGAGGAAGAAAGATAATCTTAAGCAAGTGCAATATGCTGCCCACTTGACTGGTTTGACCAGATGCCATAGTGGCAATTCTACAACTAATAAACTTACACTACCAAAAAAAAAAAAAAAAAAAAAACAGTAAACTACAGAACAAGAATTGGACAATCAAACACTCAAATTTATTAAATACATGTTTAGCACTTTCGTCCTAGTCTTTGGACTTCATCAGAACAAAGTGCATCAGTACAATTCTCTATTTATAAAAGTTAACAACATCACTTGAGTCTATTAAATCCAATTTAATTATTTAGCCCAACAAAACTTCCCTTTAAACATTTAAAGTGACAGTGTATGTTGATTAAGAATGCCAATACAACCCATAAATACAATATAAATAGATGTTTAAAGAATAATTTAAAAAACATTTTGTGAAAAAGACACTATATATAGATATATATTGACCCTAACAAAAACTATATTGGTTACCCTTGAACCAGTCCATACCAGACACTGCATAAAAGAAGTAATTTCAGAAAGCTACAATTAAAAACACAACATCTGTAAATAAACAATAAAAGTAAGGATAAAAAGTAATAAATGATAAAATCACCATGTCACAAAACTGATGCTGATGGACCAAGCGTGTTACACAAAAAGATATGCCTTTAATCACATTTTTATTGTTTATTTACAGATGTTATGTTTTTAATTATTGTTTTCTGAAATAATTTATTTAATGCAGTGTCTGGTATGGACTCATTCATGGGTAAGCATTACAGTTTTGCTTATGGTCAAAATATGCACACACATACACACATACACACACACACACACACACACACACACACACACATATATATATATATATATATATATATATGTATATATATATATATATATATATATATATATATATATATATATATATATACACACACACACACACACACACACACACACACACACACACACACACACACACACGTGGTTTCACTTCAGAATCCTGAAATATCACAATCCAGAATTTCAGAAAACTTCATAATCTGAAAGCTCAAAATCCTGAAAATTCAAAATCCTGAATCCCAAAAGACTGAAATCACACAGGATACATATACTGACTATAGAGAACACAAACCAGATTACATTCCACCAAATATAATCAAGGGGGGCAAGCCCCCCACACCCCCTGTGTGGGGGGCTGAACCCCCACACCCCCTGTTACTTAAATATATCAGCTCCAAGATTGCACTTGACTACACTATCATGAGATATGTTGTAGTATAGCAAGTTAAAAGGGAATGTTACTAAGGTTACAACAGGCAATCATGAACACATGTGATGGTATGTTTGCCATTTTTTTTCTGTGGAGTGCAATCTTGGAGTTTATATATTTAATTAGCAGGGTTGTGGGGGCACAGCCCTACACATGGGAGGGTGCAACAGGGCTTGCTCCCCTGCCCATATTTGGTGAAAAGTGTTATCCTTTGCCTTGTATGTGTCTCTCCATGTTCTTTTACTGGAATATTGTCATTCTTTGTGTCCTGTATATTTTCAGCATTTTGTGATTCAGGATTGAGTTTTCAGGATTTTGGGTTCTGGATTATAGGTTCATAGGTTGGTACTAGGCTATCGGCCCTAGGGTCTATATAAGCCTAGCCATAAAAATTCCTGGATATTTCTTCCCACAATATTTACTTCCCTGGACCCCTGTCAAGCAGGGCGACTGATGTGATCCCTGGGGTGAATTTCCTATCTCCCACCCAATTGTCAAGGTTCCTTTTGAACAGGGCCAAGGAGGCGCTCTGCTTGACATGTATGGGCAGTCTATTCCAGAGTATGGGGAGTCTCTGGGTCAGGAACTTATCCCTCCAGCATGTTTTGTTCATTATGATGACAATATTTAGATCCCTAGAGCGTGTGGCTCTGAGGGATTGGGATTTCTTTACGTGGATCATGTCCAACAGCTCAGGGTTTTGACATGGCCTTGTATGTTAAGCAGAGATCGCCTCTGAGTAGACGATATGCCACAGAGCATAGCTGGATATTTTTAAGCGGTCAGCATAGTGGATCTGTTTTAGGCCTGTGAAGTTCAGGATTGTGATATTTCAGGATTCTGAAGTGAAACCATATATATATATATATATATATATATATATATATATATATATATATAGTCTGTGTCTTTTCCTCAAAAATATTTTGTGATTATTATTTAAACAACTATTTATAATGTATTTATGGGTTGTACTGGTATTCATAATTGATGCACACTGTCACTTTAAATGTTTGAATGGGAAGTTTTGTTGGGGTAAATAATTAAACTGGGTTTACGTACAATCGTGTGGTGTTGCTAAGTTTTATAAATAGAGAATTGTACTGATGCCCTTTGTTATGATGTAGTCCAGAGTCTAGGATGAAAGTGTTAAACTTGTATTTAATAAATTTGAGTGTTTGACTGTCTGATCTTGGTTATGCAGTTTTTTTTCTCTAACGATATCAAATCTATCAAGCTTATACCAGATATTTAGAAATTGTAATATTTATACTGTTGAAAAACTTGCACTACCCCTATTAAGGCAGATGGATAAAAAGGCATTCTTCTGTAGCCATACTTTCTGGATTATTACGATGCATTCAGCACACCTTGCAATTACCTTCTCATATATAGATTGTAAGAGGTTCAGTTTAGCATTACTAGCTTGCTTAATAAGCAATATATCTTGTTAACATATCTGAGTAGACGAAAGACAAAAGGAGAGATATCTATACCAAGCGATTGCAGCCCCCCAAACATCTCCAACGCCCAAGTGAGACTCTCTCAGCAAAAACACAGCATCCATGGGACCTGATGGTGTCCCGGCTGTGCTCCACGAACTCAATGAGGAATTAAACCCACAGCTAGGACAGCTGTTTAATCATAGTCTTACCTCTGGATACGCACCCCAGGGTGGCGCACTGCAACTGTGGTCCCACTTCACAAAGGCGTGCCCTCCCCCCCCCTGGAAATTACCCCATTAGGAATTTGCAGACTTTGGATCCATCCCAGTTTGGCTTTGTCAAAGGCAGATCATGCCTTCTAAACTTGGTTGACTTTTGAAACAGTCACCAAAGCCATAGATGAGGGAAAGGCAGTCCATACAGCCTACCTCGATCTGGCGAGGCCTTCGATACAATACCCATCTATATTGAGGAAAGGCAGTCCATGCAGCCTACCTCGATCTGGCGAAGGCCCGATAATACACCCACCACTCCGGTATTTGAAAAACTCATCAGCTTAAATGTTAACCCATACATCACAAGATGGGTTGCAAACTGGCTGTGTTTGGCATCTACTTTTCCAAGTACAAGCAAACACAGGAGGGTTATAAGTTTGCAGATGACTGCAAACTGGGCGCCATAGTAGACACATCTGACACAGATATCCTTCAGAAGGGTCTCACAGAAACGGATAACTGGTGCCAGAGCCAAAGTTAAATGCCAAAAATGCATAGTCATACCCTCGGAAAAACAAGGTTACCTAGCTACCAAATAGGTGGCAATCCACTGAGCATAGAAGAAGTTATCACATCAGACCAATGATTGAGTACAGTGCCCCATTCGAATGTATCTGACCCGACACTTGCAGCAGCTGGAGAGGCCACAAAAGTTCCTCACCAAAAGGATAAAGGGTCTCAAACATCTGTCCTATGCTGCCCGACTGAAAGAACTCCAGCTCTATTCAGTCGCTTACGCTGCTCAGAGGTGACCTTTGCCTAACATACAAGGCCATGTCAAACCCAGATTTGATGAATATGCTTCACCTCAAAAATCTAGATCGGAGACTTAAACCTCGACACGGCTATTAATAGGACACGCTGGAGGGATAGATTCATCACCCAAAGACTCCTATGCTGTGGAATAAAATCCCGGTATATGTGAGGCAGAGCACCTCGCTGGCCTTGTTCAAGAGAAATCTTGACCAATGGATGGGAGATCCCAGGGATTACCTCAGTGTCACTGCTCAACAGAGGCACAGCAAAATAATGGGTATAGTTCCCCATACTAAAGGGGTGGCGTAAGCCACAAAACTATGGGCTAGGCTTGTAAATGCCCTCGGGCAGATAGCCTAGTATGAACCTATGAACCTATGAACCTATAACAGACTTGGTAGTTTGGTTAAATGCTTGTTTAGAGATACGTATCTTCTGACCAGGTTGGAATTCACTAGATATCCACTGTTTGGCCCCTGGTGTTCTCGACGTACAGAAACAGGATAAAAGAACTCATAGCAAATGCACTACTGATTCAGATGTCAATGATTTGGTATTACTGTGCTTTCAATAAAGATTCACAGGTTCAGAACTATTATGCAATCATCAACTGTAAGCCATTGGCAGGAAGGCTGTGACTGTACATTACAGGAGAACATCGGGGAAAGCCCAGGCAAGCCCTTGTACCTTACAAATACTCTCCAGTCCAAGTAATTCATAGGATCATAGGAAGGTACTAGGCTATTGGTCTTAGGGCCTTTACAAGCCTAGCCAATTTACCATTGTTTATTGTAACTAACATCCAGGGAGTATTAAATTTCACTGTTGTTCAACTCGTTACTTTAATGGAAAATGTGGACCCAATATACTAAAATAAAACTAGATCTCCCATTACACTCCAAGGTATAGCTAAACAGAGGATTATTTGTATCATTATTCTTTATGTCTAAATGATGTTCCCTAATTCTCAAATGTATCTTTCGTGTTGGCATTCCCACATAAAAACAACTGCATCTTCCACAGGTAGCAATACACACTGCACGTATACAACTTCTGGTGTCGAGATAATTGATGGGAATAGTTCTATCTACATGTGATAACAATAAAAAGGGACCTTCAGAAATACACCTACAAACATAAATCCCACATTTATACATTCCCCAGAGCTTCAGTGTGTGTGTGTGTGTGTGTGTGTGTGTGTGTGTGTGTGTGTGTGTGTGTGTGTGTGTGTGTGTGTGTGCGCATGCGTGCTGGGGGGGTACATCTTCATTTTGCTCTAATATGTTTTTTAATAAAAATCTTTTCCAGTAGGGAGAGGTTCGATAATTACCTACAACACTAAATAAATTGGAATTTCTCCTAAAGATCTTCCAATTGTCAATTATATCTTTTTAATACTTTGACAATCCAATGCCATGTCTAAACAAAAGGAATTTCCATGAAAACTGTTAGCGTTATTATTCAATTTTTTTACCTATAAATCTTCAAAAGGATTCGGAGAAAACCTTCTTCTTGGTTATTCGTTGTTTCATAACCACTGTTCATAATCATTTTAACCATAGTTTAAATCTCCCTCAAATAATCATCATCCTATGTTAATTTGCCCCCTAGGGCTGTTGCGTTTATTAAAGGTGAGGTGTTTGCTACCATAATGTACACAACCATCAACAGACATGCCTTTCCTATGGATTTTACTCTCTATACATCCAAAAGGTTAATTACTTGTTCCATGGTACCCATGAATAAATGGGTGACATTCTTCAACAGTTCTTTGCCAAATAAAAAAAGAGGTTTCCCACAAATCTCTTGTAAAAAGCCACTTTAGAAATAAAATTTACTTTAGATAAGAAACTAAGTGATCCCACCAACCTAGCACTAAATTAAAAAAATAAGGGTGCCACAGTTGCCCTAATTGCTAATCCCTTATTTGTTTGTAATATTTGTAATTAAAAATTAAGCACTGGTAAAAAGGATACCACTGTCAGGGAATTAAAACCCTTCCTCTACTATATGGACAATGTACACATCAGTGCTAAACTGTTACATGCACATACTTTATGTTTAACCTTGTATCATATATGCATTGCAAGTCAATAACACTTGATATGGGTTGTTTAGTATATTATTACAAAGTAAACCTCCAGGACTTTGAACCCCAGCCTGCCTAACAGATATGCTATAGACCTCTATATTATATTTTGAGCTGCAGAAAACATAGAGAAGGGAACACACACATTTTAAGGGAATGTTCAAACACTATGGAAGACAGTAAAATGAATACTGGTAAACAAGTAACTATAAGAGGATCAAAACCCACTCAGTAGTATTTCAACAATGTATACATCATGTCATGTATGTGATGAGCCATGGAAGCTGCCAAAGTAAAACTATGGAATTGACCATATATCAATATTGCCTGTTGTTGTGCATAAACAGTCAGCACAGTTGCACTTTAGATGCACAGATGTAAGGGCTTTCAAAGGATTTTTCTCAGTTTTGCCATAAGGCAAGAAGTGTCTTTTCTCTGTATTTACATAATGACAGCTAAGTTGCACTCTAGCAGTTGTCATGCAAACAACACAACTAGGTGATTTGTCTTTTTATAAGCTACTTAGGGTATGTGTGGTGTGTGATAATTAATTTTTCCTGTGATTAAAGATTTGTAAGGGTATAGGACGAAGATGAAAAAGGGCAGCAAGTAGTCAGGATGACAAAAGGTGAGGAGACAAGGCTTGAGTCTTATAGAGGTGGATGAATTAAACAGATATTCATCAATGGCTATGAACCCATGGATTAGATATTAACATGACTCATTAGCAAAGGCAGCCACCGAAGATGTCTGACTGTGAGGAATCATTGAAAAGATACATATGTTGGCATTGTAACACATTTGTAGAGTGGATATAAAACAGTGTAAGACAGTCATTTGTATACCTGCATTGTGGTTAAGTGTGTTTGTGTTTATTTTTGGACCAGGTAGGAGATTGCTAATGGGAATGTAGAATCAAGAGTATAAGAATGAGCACAGAAAGGGTAGCATTCAAGGTAAGAAAAGAAGAAATGACCTGGATGGACATGGGTTAGGAGCATATCTTACAACGTCTAAACTCTAAAATGTTAGACATCTCCATACTTTTACTTAGAGAGTGCCAAACTTTAGGGTAGAATGTGCACTCTGATGATAGGACCACTTTTTTTCTTGAAAAAAGGAACATGTTATTAGCAAGGCAAGATGATTATATCTGCATGGTTTTGAAACTACTCCATGGCACTCACATTCCCCACCACAGAGTATTAGGTGTGTATGCTACAGAGTCATCCTTAAGGAAGATGTTGGTAAAGTACTTAGGGTAATGGAATACGGGATAGCAGTACAAAAGAAATTCATCTAAATACAGTTGAACCTAAGTCTGAGTTATTCATATCACCTGAATCCGAGTATTACTAAAGTATGGCACAGAAACACTCAGAGGGAAGCCATTATGAAAGGAAGAGAAAAGGAAATGCTGCATGATAATGGCATAAAGTTATATGATGAGCATGTAATACTGAAAAAAAAGTCATGGCTTCATTAGATTAGAACCCTGTACTTGGTGTACTGAGAATGGACTTATTACATCATGAATACACTGAGCCATTGAGGCCTTCAAATGGAAGTCATTAACTTTCTCATATTTCAGTATTGCGTTGTGATGGACACATGCTCAGCTCATTTGCACAACTGACAACAACTTCTTAGCATACTGAAAATATCTTTCTTTATTTTACCCACAGGACAGGATTTCCCTGTAGTTATAAATGAGCAGTGATATTGCTCTGTGCCAATCATCAAGCAACACGTGAGCACAGAATTTGGATGTGTGTGTGATATACATCTATTTTTTGACAAGACTAAAGATTGAAAATGGGAGCAATCGACAAAGATGAAAAGGGGAAGTAAGGATATAGTAGAACACAATGTGAAGAAATTAGACTAAGCAGGATGGAGATGGGAAAGTAGCAGACCTCCCAAATCCTTAGCTCGATGATATTCATCAAGTGCAACAAGACTGTCAAGTATTTACAGACTTGCATCCTCTATGATGTGTCAGGCAGATAAACTTTTTTTACAGTGAACTAGAGGAGCCAATTATTTACACATTAAAGGTCTGGGAAGTTCAGAGGTGCTGGTGGGAGTATATATTTTTTTTTGTGGGCTCCATTTTTATTTTTTATTGAGAAGGGAACCTAAGAGAAGGAAATCAGGGAAGTAAGAGGTGGGTAAGAGGGGAAGAGAGGGTGATAATAGGACAGAGAGACATGACCTACAAGATGTGGGCTAACACATGGAGACTGGGGGGACACTATGGTGAAGGAGACATGAAGCAAGTAGAGGGCAGACCATGGTAAGGACAGGGCTGCATAACATAAAGGGATGGTCATACACTGGGTTTGTGGATAAGATTAGGTGTTTGGATATACAGTGTGTACCAGCTGCAGCACAGTGAAAGATTACTCCTCACCCAGCAATCTGACACCAGTGGGCACTGCCTCAGTACCTCGAGGAAGTGAAAAGCAAGGACACAACTCAATGAGTCACTGGAGCATGGTCTTCATATGGCCAATGCTAGCAGTGAACCTCTTGTACATTACCTCCCACACAAGCTCTACAAGATCTTCATAGGTTATATTATATCTCCATTAGCACTGCTACTAGTGGGTATTAGTGTACCAGTCTTTGGTGCAGGACTACCTGTTGCAGGTGGTGCAGGTGGGCTGGAGGTGTTTAGGCAACTCTAGCCGACTGGAACCCAGAAGTACTGAGATTCTCTGCTGGTGCTGGAATTGGTGGTGGCAGTGCTGCCACTGTGGGCATGACAACAGGCCACTCCAGTGTGGTCCGTTCATTTCTCTGTAACCTTCACAAACTTCTTTTTTTTCTGAAATTTTTTGCAAAATTGTGTGTTCCAGTGATACAGATTACAGTTAACAGCAGGGCTTTTATAACACTTGTATAGAGTTTAATTTAATGTAAACATTATTAAAGAAATGCAGAAATGTATAGTTGTGACTCATGGTATTTGAACCCAAAACCTCTGCCTTGGTTTTATATTGAACTCTTAAAGTTGGTCTGTGCTACAGACAGATGCATGCATACTTGCCTTTATAGTTAGGATATGTATATTCAATCTGCTACAACTGTATAACTCCCCCCCCCCCAAAAAAAAAATCTATTGTTAACTTTATAGCTACAATAATGCTTCTATTGTGCTGTATACATACCACTTGCTTTCTTCAGTCTCTCCATTTGAGCAGCATGAGCCCATCTCTTGAACTCAAGTCTGACAATGGCTGGGAAAAGAACAGAAAAGAACAAAAAAGCATTATGCATACCAGTCTTGCCTATATTTATCTTTCTAAGTATTACAAATACTCTCTTATAATTATACTTACACATCTGTGAGATGTCTGCAGTTTCAAATTCTGTCAACCAATGCTTGAGGGTATCCCTTTTGCACCTCTGTAGGTCATTAAAATGATATCTACACTTTTCTCCAGTATATGGGATGCCAGTAGCACTGAATACAGCCTAACCCAAACTACTCCATGCCTCAGACTTGTACTGAGAGCCATGTACCATACTAAGCTCCTTTAGCAATTAGAGAGACTTCAGAAGTTTCTAACAAAGAAGATCAAGGGCTCCAGCATGTGCCTTACACAGACCAACTAAAGTCCCTGTCACTATACTCCATATCGTACATACTTCTTAGGGGAGACTTATCCCTGGCTTACAGAGCAATCCAAAACCCAAACCTAATGAACTTGCTGCATATCCATAAATTAAACGGGGCAATGGTTAGCCATTCAAGGGACCTAAATATGGCCTGTGACTTAAATAGGACATGCTGGAGGGACAGATTTATCTCCCAGTGACTACTGAATCTTTGGAACAGGCTACTAATTCATGTGAAACACAGCACCTCTATGAAACTGTTCAAGAAGAACCTGGACAAGTGGATGGGGATCCATATATTCTTAACAGGTATATAGCCACAACCCTCCTGGACATGAGCAGTCATCACTTAATGCTATCTTGGGTACTGATTAGCATTTTTATGGTATTACATTGGGATGAAACAGCTAGACCTAAAATGACCTCTGGGTTGATAGCCTAGTAATCACCTATGACCCTATGATCCTGTGATCCTAATAGTCCTTCTACAGAAGCCTTTGGCTGTGGTGCTCTACTAGGAGTCCAATAAATATCTTGGCCTCCTAGACACCTCATCTCTGTGCTCTAAACTGGCCAGCTTACACACTAACTCCAGATATGTCTAATACCCAAACTAGAGCAAAGGCAACTAATGCTTTCCTGCCAATTCCAGCTATTGGGTTTACTGGTAGTGGGCAAACCTGAGCAATGATACCAACCACATCTGCGTGATTTTAAGTGGAGGGCAGCAGTACCAAGCAGGGATGAAGGAAATATTTGAAATAGGAAGGTTAATCTGACACTTACGTTTAGTTTGAGGGTTGTCTGCTGATGTAGCTTAGAAATATATATTGAAAATTGGAAGGTAATTGTTAGGTGAGCTAAGTGTGAAGACATGCACTGAGGGCATACATGTCATGAACTGACACATTTGTTTTTGGCTTTAAACACTGAAAAAATTAATTTTTTAAACTGTGGAATTCAAACCTAGGCATAAAGGACAAACATTTTCTTCCACAGCATTGATTTTCCATATTTGCCATAAAAGAAGCACTGCTCAAACATTGTCAGGAATCATTCAAAAATACAGCTGACAGTTTGAAGGGTTACACATGTCTGCGTATGACCTGACAAGGTTCCTGTATATAGGTCCAGTTGTGTATGAATTTTATGTAATTGTGAAGGCCATGCAACTCCAGATAGCAGAATTATACTTGGATAACCATAGCAGGCAGTATACATATGAAAACACAATAAGGTGCACTCCCTTTTTTGCATCCAGCCTTACTTTGTGTGTGAATGTAATATGTTACAACCACACAATTTCCGTTGTTCATATTTCAAATATCTAGATTGATTTATGTTTCTCTAGTGGGTAATACTGAAATGCTACCTTTGAAAATTTTGTCTGGAAACAAATACTTTTTAGTTATGTGGTACTTATGTGTATGCTTTTGTTATGTTTTAGGACATCTTGGACTATGGCACACAGGTGTCTCTTTCCCTGAAAAACACCCTTCAGTGACCCTGAGAATCAGGTCATTGTGGAAGCTTTTTGGTGATATAATGCCTCTCTGCATGAGAGGGGACATGGAGATATGTCAGGTACAATGCAAATTTGGCAGCAGATCGTTGCAGATGTGAATGTAGTAGGTGACCACATCAGGGCATATGCTCAGGTGTGCCACAGGGCCACTGACATGATCTCATCTGCATCTGCAGTGGCTCATAATCAGATGTGTACCAAGAGGGGTCTGCTATAGAGCCATCACTAACAGCAAATTGAGTGTTCCTTTCCACTCTCAGGATTCAGATGACTCCCAGGAAAGTGCAGAACAACATGTCCTTGACATCAGTGCTACTGTTTCAAGGACAGCAAGTATGTCCCAGGAGGAGATTCCAGGTAGGCTTATGTATCTCAATTGTTAAATACTCTTGTATAGTAAAATATTTACACTAGTTAATTCTGTTTAACAAGAAATTGATTGGGAGGGATTGTAGATTGCTACAGTTGACAACACATTCTGATTGATTAAACATGGGCTTAGGATGGACTTGTCATCCAAGTTCTTGTTGAACATATAGTTAATGGATATATAAAAGGAAAAAAAGTTTTACCCCCTATGTTACTGTTAATTGTGATGATGTTGCCCTTACCTTTTGCTTATCTTCTTCCAGGACCATCCAGCATAGGAAGCCTACAATCATCTTCACATGGTAAGCCAAACATTTTTATGTCAGTACTGAAGAGCAGTTCAAAGACATATTTAGTTTGTTATGTTGTTGTTAGGACTGTTGTATGTATTGCTGTACTGTCTGAGTGGCACCACTGTTTGTTAGCATATATTGGACTATAGTAGTATAGGTTTTAATTTTTTCCTGCATTTGTTGCTTATTATCACAGGTGATCCTGACAGTGGAAGTGCAGGACTTCTACCACCTGATGTCAGAATATCAGCAGACTCTGATGATGATGATGGTACCCAAATAGAGACACAGTTGGGGGTGCAGAGGTTGAATCTTATACTGAAGTTGACATACAGCCATCCCTTGTAATTCCATTGGACACAGCCAATAGGTCTATGCCTACCCATTCAAGTGAGCCCTCAGATATTGGACAGGTGGAGATGAGAGTGAGACAATTGATCAGGGAAGTGTGGTTATTATGGCATCAGTGCCTGTTCACTCTGGCCGTAGTCAAAGTGTGAGCAAGGTGCCACACAGAAAGGTTGTTAAGGGTGAATGGAGGAGGCCTGCTGTTCATCTTCTACCTGATCCAGGTGTATTTGCCCATGCCACTCAACGTATGTTTAGGGCCATCATAAAGGCACAGGCATGTCCCCATAGTCCTTCCAGAGAAATGCTTAGGGTTGTAGATGTGGCACAGACTGACATGTATGACTCCCTCCACTGACCTGCTGATTCAGTTGATTGGATGAATGACACATTAGAATGGCAATGTCTGTGATGGAATGTCTTCTGAGATGGGAACAGCATCCTCATGGGCACTATTCAGCCACATCATCTGCTGTTAGCCGAAATGGTCATGCCCAATCATCTCCCATAGTGGCAGTACTTTCACTGCTTTTCAGTGGTTGAGCTGTCCACACCAAGACATGGCAGGCCATGGGGTCATGGTCCTGGGTGTCCTCGTGAGGGAAGCTCATCCAGCAAACATCAGTCATGTTCAGGTAGCTGCAGTGCATCTGACCATGGGAATGGATGTGCCAGTGCAACTCCTGGCAGAACCAGTTCTCAGGGTTAGGTATGACAATGATGAACTGCCACTTCTAACATGTATGACTCAAACCTGTCTGACATACCACGACATAGCGCTACCACAGAGCTTGGCTGTGTTCATGCACTCACACACCAGTTTTACCTGGAGGACCCATACAGACATACACACAACAGTTACATGGTCCATTCATGAAGCTTAACACTCATTTTGTCTCATTGGCCATTTGTTACTTTATCTAAATGTCTGCCTGCTTCTCTTTCGTACTCACACACTCACTGACCTTTTCTGTTAGCCCAGGCTTCCTGTCCCCATCATACAACACCCTCTGCAAGTGATGATAACTGTGCCATATCCCTGTTTTCTATCTCTTGGATTTAGAGATACATAAGCTTGGTGTCTGATGCTCAGGGTGCATAGCTGTCAGTGCTTAGTATATCTGCATTTGTAAAGTTGAATTGGTAATTGTACCTTTGACTTATATTGGTCTTAGAAAGTTAGACAGCTGATAGCATCAAACTTTTTTGCATCAGTATTGTTAATGATCTTGTGGGGGCTGTGAAGTCTGAAACTGAACTGTGTCTCATTACTAACTTCACTCTTTAATGATTTTACAATAAAAATGTATGGTGCAAAACTGAGGACATTGGTGACAATCAGTACTTCTGAGAGGTATGACTGTGTGAATCTTTGATGTGATGCCTGGGGCCTATTACTTAATAATGGACACATATAAGTCACATAAGTCTCTGCTGTCAAATGTTAAAGTCATTTCTGTACATATACACACCTTTTACTTGCTTACACTACCAAGTAACAACATGTAATAATATGCCATTCATTTGTACTATTACACAATACACTCCAGGTTAAACACTTGCTTTCTAAATCCAGCAGTTTCAACAGTTTTAGTTATGGGCTGACTCTGTCTCATGCTAGCACTGCACAGACATTACATGGGTATGTAAAGGTTGTGAGCATTACCTGGCATCAATGTTACTATATGTATGTGCATAGGCGGAAGGTTTTAGCCCCTTAGGTGGTGAGTGAGGATGCTATGCTTTGCCTCTTAGCCAATGCGATGGCATATTGAGCCTGCCTGCATCCGCCTACACCCACAGCAGCTGCTGGTTCCCCCTCTGATTCCTCACCTTGGTGTGGCTGTGGTGACCTTGCCATTGGGGTTGGGATGTGTGCCCCTTCCCCTTGTTGATCTGGCTGAAGCTGTTTTCTCTGGATGATATTGTGTAGCATGGCACATGCAGTGAATATTTCAGTACATGTACATGAATTGTACTGCAGGGCTCCACCAGATGTATTTAGGCACTGGAACAGTGACTTCAGCTGCCCAAACACATGATCTATGATATTTCTGGTTTGAGTGTGTGCCTCATTATGGCATTCTTCAGAAGATGTGTGTGCATTTCTGATGGGTGTCATTAGCCATGGTTCCAGTGTATAACCTGCATCCCCCAGTAAATGGCCTTGTGGGATATCCCCCCAGTGCACATCTGATACAGTTGGGAGGTGTGCCAGATATGTGAGTCATGGTAACTTCTTGGGTTGGTTGCCAGCATGCATGTTCAATATGATTCCCTTGGCATTACACATGACTTGGTACTTAATAGAGTGGAAGCCCTTTCTATTTATGTAGACCCTTCCCTGCTTCCTGTGTGGTGCCTTGATTTCTATATGTGTACAATCTATGGCACCCAGTACTTAGGGTAGTGTGCTACAGGGTAGAACTCCTGCATATTTCTAGCCCTGCCCTCAGGAGTACAGGGAAATATATGTGGTCACTGGAATATTGCAGCATAGCATTCAGGAATTGATGGAGGGTCCTGGATGCTGATGCTTGTGACACCCCCAGCATGTTCCCTGTTGGTCTATGAAAGGTACCTGTAGCTAAAATAAGTGTTACACAAACCTTTTCCTCCACTGGCATGTGTTCCCCTTAGTTTGTCCTGGCTCTGAACTGAGGATGACAGAGGTTGCAGAGTTCCTGTAGTATGTCTCTATCTACCCTGTAGCACTCTACAATTTCCATGTCATGTAGACTGTGATAAGTTACATGGTGTCTGAAAACTCTTCTCCTTCTTGGCCTTGCTCTCTTAGCAGCAGCAGCACAGCATAGACTTCAGCCTGTTGCACATACACATGAATTAAAGCAATAGCAGCCCCTAACATTGTTTATGTGTAGACTCCTTTGTGTGGCTGTATTCCAATAGGTTTTGGAATTTACAGGGAAAACCAGCACTGCATCTTTACAGTTTGTTGAATAGCTCCTCTATCGTGGATTGGTTGATTAGCATACAGTTTGGCTGCATACACTGTAATTAGCATGCTAGTGTGTTTAACTTGTTTGCACGTCTTTATGTACCATGCACAGCTGCTTACTGAATACAAAACAGTGTGGTACGGACCATGTAGGGTTTATTGAATCTGGCCATTGGCATTTATTTTCATGTATCTTTAAAACAATTTGTCCAAACTTTGAAGAAATGAGCCACATTCTAAAAGGTGACTGTGAGGGGTAATTTGCATATATCCCATGGGCTTCCATTACAGGAGATTTAAGGTTTTGCACAGTGAAAACTCTAGCTTGGATTGTTTTTTCTTGCATTTTCTTACTGAATGGTTTGTCAGTGTGACCTTTTTACCCTTTGGTTTGGATGTCAGTTGAAATATTTTCCAGACATATTTATGTTAATGGCATCAGCTAGGTTTGAAGCGCTGTGTTTCTAATGTACAGCCAAACAATCTACTTATAGTTAATAAAAACACTGAAACATGTAGGTGTACAGCTAGTGGGATTTGGTTTTGTTGGCATAAATGTGCCCATGAAAACTTAAAAAAATAAAAAAAAGTCTTGGGTATTCAGAAGCCATGTAGATGAAACTCTGTATGTTCTTACATGGTTATTTGAATATATCCTTTGGGTCTCCTTTACAGAAGGTTTAAGGTATTACAATGAAAAATTTAACTTGGCTAGGATTTTCTAGCAGTTTTTTACTAAATTGTGTGTCTGTGTAGCCTACTTACCATTTGGTCTGAACACAGTATAGATATCTATATCTTTTTTATCTATCTACCTAAACACACACACACACACACACACACACACACACACACACACACACACACACATATATATATATATATATATATATATATATATATATATATATATATATATATAGATATTTATGTACACACATACACACAGATCTCTCTATTTATATACATATAGACAGATATGGGTGTATGGATTAATGTCAGACATCAAAAGTTTGACCAAAAAATATCAACAACATGAATATTAGTGCACTACTGTGTGATTTGAGCAATAACTGGTGAACACAAGATTCTAAATTAATGAAAAACAAATAAAACATTCCCTGGGATTCAGCAAGCAGCCGTGCAGGAATGGCAGGGACCATTCCTGTTCAGCACAGCAGAGCACCATGCATATTTATGAAGGCACGCTGCCATGCTCTAAAACGGACACAGTTCCATGTATGAGCGCAGGGGGTGTGTCTGAGAGCAGAGCTCTCACAAAACACATGCCCCCTGCACTCCAGAATTGCTTTTCGGCAATTTAAAATGAGCGAGAATGCTCGTAACACCCCCAACACGTCAGGATAGCAAATCTGGTCAAAGCCATAAGGGACAATCATCCCTACCAATCACAAAGTTGTTAGAATAACACAGGTAACATAAGCACATAGTGCACACCTCTAACTAAGGAATGTGGATAAAGCCAATAGGGAGAATCGTGGTTCAGCATTAGTAGGGATATTCTGAAGGGTACAAATAAAATAACACAACAAATATTTTTTTTTTATAAATGCAATAACATTTAAGTGTAGCTGCGTGGGTGTGCCCATTGCTTAGCTACGCTTAGTCTAGCTTAGGCAGCACAAGAAGTTAAATAGCAAGAGACATCCAGCATAAGCAGTATTTCAATAGCCTTTAGTGGTTAGGGTGTACGCCTTACAAGCAGCCATTCCCGCTTCGATCCCCACTATAACCAATTTGCATTTTACATGTGAAAGCAGTACTTAAACATTTATTTTTATAATTAGCTACTAAATAATATATATTTGTTAACCAGAGTACTGCATTAGGTCCAGAAATGAGGTGTCAGTTTAATAAAGTTGTGAAACCTCCATATAAACACAAGTGCCCCATACAATATAGTCACACATGAATAAATGTAATGAAAGCATATTGGGGGATGTCAGGGGCAGTAAACAAATTCATAATATGTAATGAATGATGAATCAATGCCATACAGCAGATAGTCTACAAAATAAAAAAATAAGCAATGCTAAGCATTGCACAGCTCGGCTTACCAGGTGTAAGTATCGTATAAATATGACTGCTAAGCAATGAGTAGCCTAGCTAAGTGGATTTGCCCATCGGTAAGCAGTGCTGAAACTGTCCCTTTAAGCACTGCTAACCTTAGCTAATCAGGATTGCCCATAGCTTAGCTCAGCATATTCAAAACCGTCCAATCATGGCAAAGGGCAGGAAATCAGCCCTATTTAAGTTCCACAGGCGGGAATACAGCTCATAACTGGTTGCAGCTTCCCACTGTAGGCAGCATGGCAGGAGTTGGTGAGGGTATGTGCTTCCATGCGCAGCACTGGGGCATACAGGAGTCTAAGGTCATGGTAAGACTCCCGGTACAAAACCGTGATGAGAAACTGCTGCAGAGCTAGTACCAAGGCTCCCAATATAAAGCAGAAGCCTGGGACCATCTCACCCGTGATTTCACCAGTGCCACTGGTATCCCTCAGACTGGTGAGCAGGTCCGGCACCACTATGCCGACTTGAAGTGGAGAAAGAAGGAGCTCTTGGATAAGTGGGTCCAAGAAGCAAGACAGAGGGGTGAAGTCCCTGCAGTGTGTAAGTACTCATACCAATAACTATTTACTAATGTCCAGTCTGTGTATATGATGGATAGGTATGCCTAAATATTTCTCTATTTTCCTTACAGCTGCAGCTGAGTGGGCTGTGAATCAGGAAGCCCATGCTAGTAGGCTACAAAGGCTGTGTTGCGAGGCTGGTGAGTAACAGTCCTGCTTGTAGTAGCATACCAAATAAATATAAAGTAGTAGAAAGTCACCTGGCAGTATAAAAACTGTGTATGGGTTGTACTGAATAAACCAGACAATATAACAGTAATAGTCCCATACAGGTCATATTTAAATAAAAGTGTAACTGCCTGCCAATAAAGCTCTAAATCCTGGACTGGTTGTGTTTACTCTGGTATTGTATGGCATTTATTGCTGCATTCTCTGAATAGTAATGTTGTGTTAACCATTGTCACCCACACTGTGCTACACAAAAAAATGTCTAGGAATGTCAGTATACGACTGTTATAAGTACAAGATCAGATTGTACAACCAAGAGAGACTTAAACAGAAAACAGTGAAGAAACAGGAAGTAATATCTAAATAGCGCACACTGCTGAAATTTAAACATGTGTTTTTGGCAGACACAGCCATGGTTTGAATCCTGGGAGTGGTAGCAAACTGCATGCATAATCATACCTCTCAACTGTAATGAGTTTTTCAGAATGTCCAGATAATTGGCTCATATTTTCTGCCTGTTCCTCAGTCCCCCTGGCAAATCAGTGGGATGATCTCAGAATTGTAGTCACTAAATAATGACATACCATTTGATTTTCAGACCTCAAAACCTTCAAAAAATGTATATTAAAACAAATCCTGTCACTCTAGCAACTCTCCAAGTTTATGAGAGCAACATTCAAAATATGTCCCTATTTGTACCTCCATGTTGTTAAGCTTTGTCCAGAGTGTGTACATTAAGAGATTGAGAGGTATGTGCATAATATTAACTCAGAATCTAGAAAAATGTGTAGAAACTGTCAGGTAGTGTTAACAAACATTCCCTCCACAGATCTGTCAGATAAGAAAACTGCGCCTGCCAATAAAGATTTAAATCCTGGACTGGTAGTGTTTACTCTGGTGTAGTATGGCCTGACATGTAGCATTCAGTAACATCTGATATCAGAATAGTACTGTTGTGTCAACCACTGTTTCTCACACTGTGCTACATAAAATATGTCTAGGAATGTCTGTATAAGACTGCTGTAATTACAAGATCAGATTGTACAACCAAGAGACTTCGACAGAAAACACCAACGGAAAAGACAGCAATATCCAAATAGCACACTCTGTTGAAACTTAAATAGTTGTATTTTTAGCAGACACAGCCATGGTTTGAATCCTGGGAGTGGTAGTAAGCTGTATGCTTAATCATACCTCTCAACTATACAGATATTTTCAGAATGCCAGATAATTGGCTCATATTTTCTGCCTGTTCCTCTGTCCCCCTGGCAAATCAGTGGGATGATCTCAGAATTTAAGTCACTAAATAATGACATACATTTGATTTTCATGACATACATTTGATTTTCAGACCTCAAAACCTTCAGAAAATATATATTAAAACAAATCCTGTCACTCTAGCAACTCCCCAAGTTTATGAGAGCAATATTCAAAATATGTCCCTATTTGTACCCCCATATTGTCAAGCTTTGTCCAGAGTGTGTGCATTAAGAGATTGAGAGGTATGTGCATAATATTAACTCGGAATCTAGGAATATGTGTAGAAACAGTCAGGTAGTGTTAACAAACATTCCCTCCACAGGTCTACCAGGTAACAGATGTAGAATTGAGCTATAAGACAGTTGAAGTATACACTGTGTACAAACATACCACTGCCCAAACCAAGGCCATTAGGGTATTGTAATAATACTTGTACCTTAATGATTAGATCAATGATCATTAAAGTTGTGAGTACTATAAGGATATATAAGTTGTTAATTGACATCTCTCTCTCTCCCACACCATATCTGCAATAATAATCTAAATACACAAATCAGTGGGTATGTTTACACCAAACCTACTGTTGGGACATATGTCCTATTGTCCAATAAATATTGAAATGTGTTTCTATTAATGTGCCATGTTGAAATACTATCATTGGTGGCCCATACCTATCAATGTAACTTGTATGCCCTTATAATGGCCACTGTGGTTCCATATATGCATGTGTTCTGTTTGCTATGCAACTGTTCGAAATCTGGTGTTTTGGGTTAATAGGAATATCTGTGCATGCTATTATAACTAATCCTGGATTGTGCTGACTATTACTAACCCACATATGTTTTAAAACTGCAACACAATTGCACGTTTGGGAAGGCCGGTCCCAGAAGTCCCATCTCTCCCACCTCATCTGGCCATGGCACCGGGCCCCAAAATGTCTGGGACCCACCCCGGGACCTCCTCGTCCGCTGGTCCTGCACCAGCTTTGGGTGGAACCACCTCAGGAGATGGGGCCCGCCCACCCTGGGGAGCAGGTATGGACAGGATCCTGTCACCCGAAGTCAGGTCCAAGGATTGGTGCATAGCAAGCTCCAAAGGGAGTTTGGAGATCTTCTATGCCAGCTTGAGGGCCGCATGGCACATTTACAGGGTAATCCTGCACCTCCTGCTCAGACCCCCAGCACAGCCACCTTCAAGGCCGTGAAGGTGCAGTGGTGACTGCCCATGGGTGAGGACCCCAGTCCCATTGTTTCCATTTGGAGGCTCATGGGCTTCCGATTTCCAAACACCCCTCCCCGTCCAAGGTGTTTACCCCCCCACATGTGTCATATACCATCCCTGTATGCTGTCTTGTCTGTCTTGTCTGTCTTCCTACCCAACCTACCTCACCAAATATACCTACTATCCTTCCCCAAAGTCCACTCTCACCTTACAAAAAAAAGGGCAATCTGTTCCCAAAAATATTTTGCCCCATACATAGCTGTTCATTTTGCACACGTGTCCACTGGACACATGTAATCTGGTCTAATTGACATCACAACACATTATTGTTGTCCTCGGCCCTCTCTCAGGGGTTTGAGTGTACAAATCTACCTCCAAATTCAGTATATATGCACAGGTCTTGTTGTAGAAGAAATGGACAGCTATGGACCTTCCCTACACCTGTTCTGCACATCCCTAGCTATTTTCCCTACTGTTTTTCCATCTGCATGCCCCTTTTTTCACCACTTTCCTATCACCCCTTTTTTCTTTTCTTTTAAAGTGTGGGGGTAAGCACTTTTAAGCAGTTGTAAGTGGGTTTAAGCCAATTTGCATGGCAGCAAGCAGTGGCTACACAGATTGAGCTCTGTCAGGTTGTCTGTGAGCTTATTCAACCTGAAGTTTGATTGCTTACTGCCAACGAAACCCACTTACAACTGCTTAAAAGTGCCTTAATTACTCTGTATCCAACAGGCCTTGTACTGCCCAGCAACAAAATAATCAGCCCTTGCAAGTCTTGAACACAGGACCCTGCACAACATAGCCACAGTGATTTAGCAGTAAGCCATTTGAGCTGTGCATAAGTGTGATGTTTTCTCAAATGTATCATGCAGCACAGTCAACAGTAGGGAAAATATATTTATATATGTAGATGTATATATATATTTATATATGTAGATGTATATATATATATATATATATATATATATATATATAGAAGGGTGTACTTCACATGTTTTACAGTTCATTTGATCGACATTCATTTCGCCGAGAACAAAACACCTAAAGTCCAAAACACTTAAAACCCATTTAATTGAAACTCATAACATTGACACATGAAGTTAAAAGCATTATGCCCTTTTCCCCATTGTAGAGCGATCCTGGAGTTAGAATATACAGTTGGGCGGGGGGTGTGGGAGGCACATCCTCCCACATACTTCATACATTTCAAAGCTAGACATAGATGCTTATAAATGATATGACTAACTCTTTGAATACTACAATAGTTATCTAAACTATGTGGGGGGATATGCCTCCCACACCCCCCTAACTATATATTCTAACTCCAGGATTGTGCTACAGTGCGGAAAAGGGCATAATGCTTGTAATTTCATGTGTCGACGTTATGAGTTTCGATCAAATGGGTTTTAGGTATTTTAGACTTTAGGTGTTTTGGTCTCGGTGAAATGAATGTCGATCATATGAAAGTTTAGTCATATGAAGTAGACCCATATATATATATATATATATATATATATAGACATGCATGTCTATGTGTATGTGTGTATATATATATATATATATATATATATATATATATGTATGTATATGTATATTATATATATATATATATATATATATATATATATATATATATACATGTATATATATATATATATATATATATAATGAAGAACCTCACACAAAGGCAGAGTTCCACTAAATATTGACAGGCCATTACCTAACAACCTCTTACTGCATGACATCTGGACAAAGCCTGGTATATAGGTGGAGGGCAGAATCTGAAACACAGTGCCATATTTGAAATGTTGCTGTTATACACTGTGAAAGTTGCTGGTGTTACAGTATTGGTTGCAGCATACCCTTACTCAGGAATATGAAGTCAGAAACACAAAGGGATGTTGCCATGTACTGATAGCAATCAACAGAGAGAATGGCACTGATATGTCAGGGACAAGACCTGTGTGGTGAACAGACAAAACATTAACAGCCAGTCCTCTGGCCATCATGTGGATAGGTCCACAGTTGAGAGCTATGCAGACAAACTGCATTCCATGCAAAACTAGCATGTGCACACAAACCATGTAAAACTAGCAGTATTCAATGCATATAACAGCAATAGTCACAGACTGCCCCTAGGTCTGGAACCTTATACAAACATGTAGTTGGCCTGTGTCCACAAGTTCTGTTGTAAGAGGTATAGTTATCTGCTGTCTGTATTACTGCTGCCCACACATAGGATGGATGTCTTCCATACAGGAAAGATAAAGGGACAACGCCCACATGATGTAGTCATTAATAGTAGTTGGTTGCTATGACATTGGCTATTGGAAGTACTACACAGCTGGCTGCATGCAATTAGCAAGTGGGGAACACCAACTGGTGCAGAGGCCATCACCTGATCATTAGCATCACCTACAAAAGCCATGCTGCAACCTATTCAAACCAGCTCAACCCCTGTAGTGGAGAGAGAGAGAGAGGGAGAAATAAAAAAAAAAAAAAAAAAAAGCAAAAACAAAAATAATACTAAAAAACAAAAATACTACTAAAAAAACAAACAAACAAAAAAGACATCCAACTAGTACACAGAAGAGAGCACAATAATAAAACAGGTATGTGAAACATGTCAGCATGTAATTGAATGTGGTACTTGGTCTGTAATAATGGGAAAAAAAATTTGAAAGATTTGTATGTGCCATCAACACTTGCTGTAATGATGTCCTGCTGAACAACTGCTATGGACATAGCATCTGTCCCTGTGGGCAGTCGACCATACCTGTCAACTGTGCAGATCTGCACAGAATGTCAAGATGTAAGCCATCATAGTGTTTGTTCTGTTCCTCCAAACATCTATATTAGTCTGGCAAATGGCTGAAGGTGGAAGTAATGAAGTCATGATAGACACATGAGTTTCAGACCCCACCACCTTCAGAACAGTCATGGTAAAGTGAAATGTATCATGCACAAACTTCATAGATTTGTAATAGGCATATCTATGATCTGTACCTATATATCCCCCTAGTGTTAGGCTGTGTCCACATGTGATGTTCTGTTTTGTATCAAGCCAGAACGGTTCAGCTGTGGAGGAAGGAGGTTCAGAGTGTGGATCTGATGTCTGAATGCACTCTCTCTCTCTCTCTCTCTCTATATATATATATATATATATATATATATAAATATAGACATGTATGTCTACATGCACACATACACACTCTCTCTCTCTCTCACACACACACACACACACACACACACACACACACACACACACACACACACACACACATATATATATATATATATGTGTGTGTGTGTGTGTGTGTGTGTGTATATCTATATATATATATCTATCTATATATATATATATATATATATATATATATATATATATATATATATAAATACATTTTCCCTACTGTTGAGTGACTGTGCTGCATGATATGTTTGAGAAAATCTCAACAAATATCTGCAGCTCAGATGGCTTAGTGGTACATTGTTGTGGTTATGGTGTGCAGGGTTGTGAGTTTGACACTTGCAAGGGCTGATAATTTATTTGCTGGCTAGAACAAGTGCTGTTGGATACAGAGTAATTAAGGCACTTTTAAACAGTTGTAAGTGGGTGGAAAATGGACAGTTATGTATGGTGTGAAAATTTTTTTGGGAATAGATTGCTCTTTTTTTGTTAAGGTGAGAGTGGGATATTAAGGAAGGATAGTAGGTATATTTGGGGAGATATGTTGTGTCGGAAGACAGACAAGACAGCATACAGGGGTGGAATATGACAAATGTGGGGGGTAAACACCTTGGACGGGGAGGGGTGTTTGGCAATTGGAAGCCCATGAGTTCCCAAATGTAAACTGTGAAACTGAGGTCCCCACCCATGGACAGTCACCCTTGCACCTTCACGGCCCTAAAGGTGGCTGTGCTGGGGGCTGAGCAAGAGGGACAGGTTGACCCTCTAATTGTGCCATGAGGCCCTCAAGATGGTGTAGCAGATATCCCAATTCTCTGCGGAGCTCCCTATGCACCAGACCTTGGACCTGACTTCAGGTGACTGGATCCTGTCTGTACCTCCCCCGGGGGGTGGGGAAGAGCCCCATCCCCTAAGGTGGTTCCACCTGAAGGTAGTGCAGGACCAGTAGATGAGGAGGTCCAGAGTGGGTCTCAGAAGTGCTGTGGCCCGGTGCCATGGTCAGATGAGGTGGAAGAGGTGGGTCCACTAGGAACGGCCTTCTGGAACATGCTGTTGTGTTGCAGTTTTAGAACATATGTGGGTTAGTAGTAGTTAACACAATCTGGGATTAGTTATAACAGCATGCATAGATATTCCCATTAACCTAAAACACCAGATTTGGGACAATTGCATAGCGAACAGAACACATGCATATATGGAACCACAGTGGCTATTGCAATGGCATGCAGGTTACATTGATAGCAACAGGCCACCAATTACAGTGTTTCAACATGGAACATGAATAGGAACACATTTCAATATTTGTTGAGCAATAGGATATATGTCCCAACAGTAAGTTTGGTGGAAACATACCCATTGATTTGTGTGTTCATATTATCATTGCAGATATGGTGGGGGGAGAGAGATGTCAATTAACAACTATTATATCCCTGCAGTATGAGGTACTCTGACCCTTTTTCCAGTTTATGTCTTCCATGTCCCGTGAACTTCTCCCTGCGTATACTCCCCAGGAGAATTATATTATTATAAACGTCATTGTACAACATTACAGAACCCTCTTTGGATGCACAGCCCATGATCTGCAGGTTAGGACCACCCTGTAGAAAGAGCTCGTCCACAGGGTAAATGATGTCGGCCTGCATAGTCGCAGTTATGAGCAGTTGCGACATCATTTCTCTGATCTCATCCGCCATGTCTGTCAGCATGCTGCTGCAGTTAGGAGGGACCATCTAACCACAGGTGGGGATCATGCCATCCAGCCCCCACTGACACATGCTGAGGAGCTCCTCGCCAGCCTTGGGGCATCCGTCCACCAGCCAAGCCAGGAACCTTACGATAGTATTGTGGAGCTGGGAGCTACCCACACAATGGATGAGGAACATGCAGGTAAGGCCCCAGGGCACATTAGTAGACCAGTTTTGCGTATCCATCTTCATCTGTAAAGTATCTTCATGCATATGTCAGATAACATAGTCTGTTGCTGCAGTGTAGCAATGAACAGATGTGTATAATCTCTAGTATTGTGGGTTTGTACTGTTGATGTACTGAAATGCTGGTCCCACCCTGTACCAATACCACAGGTGTGGCTACTGAGATTACATCTCTCAAACAACTATATAAGTCCCTATGTTATACAACTGGGGCAGCAGCCTGTAGCTGGTGAGTATGAAGTTGTGTTGTTCAAGTTTGCCAATACACTGGCCATGTTATGGCCATGGTATTTGCCATGCACACATTTAACACACCTACGCATAATGACCAGCGGCCCTCCCACGAGCACCACGGTACATCTGCCGATGTGGTGCCCTGCTGGACATTCAGCTATGTTGACTGTGACCCGACACAGTTGGCATGGACACCACACTTTCCTGGTCACTGGCATCAACCATCAACTGTACTTCTGTTATGGCCACTTGTGATGGGGTTTGAAGGGGCACTGTAACTGTGTGTGAGCTTGGGGTGGCTAGGAGGGTGATGACAAATGATAGCGCAGTGTCAGCCTCTGACAACCCAACTTGTGCCTCAGCAGTACCATTATCATCATCGGTGTCTGTATGGACACCTACCTCAGACTGCATGCAGGAGGGACCCTGACCCACATCGCCACCTGTGGGGGAAACAAACACACACTTTAAGACCTGTACAGCATTGCATAACAGTACACACATTTACAGACACACACACGCATGTATACCCACACACACTGACAGTCCACCTTACTACTTTCCTGTCCTTGAGTTTACAGACAGTCCCACATTCAGTTACATATGTTCCCCATCCTGCATGGCACTTGCTAATATACACTCATTAATACTACCTATTAACATATCATTCCTCTCCATGCCTACACATGTGATCACAACACAAGACCTGTTACTCCATCACCTCTCTGACTTGAGTAGAGTAGGTTGTACATGGCCTCACTGCTGTCATCCAGTATTACCCTGTGTATCTCCAGTCATGGTGTACATGGCCACTATATGGTAGGGGCTGCTACATTCACTACATATGTCACACACCAGAGTCTCATACTACAGTCTCGCACAGTCCATGTCACATCTGCTGCACAATCAATCCATCATGTGGACAACAGTAATATATGGATACACTCACTGATATGCTCTGGTAATTCCCCATTGCATTAGTAGTGCTGCATACATGGGTAGCCGGTTATCTATTTGCTGCTGGCAATATGATATGTATACCTGCTGTGTACTTTCCCTCCCAATGCATGTTCCATGCTACAGACCTTGTTATGCTATCAGCTGTCCTGTGTTCACATATCAGACAGGTTGTCTTGGTGTCTCATGTGTCACTCCATGTACATGTACAGCACAATCCCAAGGAGAAGTACTGCCATGTGATCAATCCCGCTATGACCTGTGCATACATGGACACCCACACAGACAGACACACATGTACACACACATCTGACGTGCATCGACCACACTCCACTCCACCAGATTGCACTTACAGGCACAATCAACACACATGCACACACCCCACACACACGCACACGCACACACCTTCATGTGAGGTTGCATAACTTTTGTACAAACAGTCCCCCATCACCCTTCTGTCAGCATTCATTACATATGGTACTCAACTGCATGCAGTGCAACTATAGTGACTTCATGGTAGCACCAGTATACATGTGTGTGATGCATGGGCTGTGTTGGTAGGTGATGGCCCTTCCCATTGTTAACACTGCACCCATGTACAAAGTGTTACTGTGGACCTGTTCTGCACCCTGCCTTGTACTGTGCACCATACCTCACATGTGTACAAACCATTGCTGCATATGTAGTACTGTGTCAGTTATATCAGCTACAATGCTCACAGCCCCTGTGTGTTAGAGCAACTCATACCTGGGATGATATGTGAAAAGATATAATTTGTGAATGCCTGATGTCTGCTTTACAGATTACATCAGTGGTGCATGTATGACCAGTACAAGACTATTATACTGACAACCACCAGACCTTACCATGGCTATGGGGTGGCCTACACATGTCCCACAACTCTGCATGGTTGCAAAGGCTACTCATGTGCACATCCCTTGGAGTGCACACACTGCTGTCACTATTGCTGTGGGGTCAGGGTTATGTCTGCCACAGTTACTTAACCTGATTGTGTGCAGATACAGCCATGAGGGTGTTGTTTCACACATGTCCCGACTGTAGGCCATGTGTCCTGCCATACTTCTCATCCCTGTGGACACATTTCACAATGACAGGGTGTTAGGCATCTTGCATGTGTTTGATGTACCCTTCTGATACCCCATTATGGTCTCTACTGTGATGCAGTGCATTTCACAGCAACAGAACATGAATGTGTACAGCATGCAGTATGGATAGGTGTGTTAGATGTGTGCATGAAATATCCCATAGCTATTACATGCCCGGTGTATTGTCAAGCATGAACATGAGCCATACTCACCGGCTATAAGCTGCTGCCTTGATGGTATCCTGGAGGGACCTACATAAGAGTGTGAGAAAGTTGATGTCAGTGGCCACACCTGTGGCATTCATAAAGGGTGAGTGCAGCATTACGTTACATCAACAGTAGAAGTCAACAATACTACAGCTTATGCACAACTGTTTATTACTACTACACAGCAACAGACTATAGATATGACATCTCAGATTTGCATGATGTACCTGTACAGATGTGGATGCATACAAAAGAGTGGTGTAGTGATGTGCCCTGGGGCCTTATCTGCACGCTCCTCAGCCAGTGTGTCAGTGGCACCCACCTCCACAATTTGCCTTGCCAGTTGTTGGTTCTGCAGGTGGGCAGGTGCCACAAGGCTGCTGAGAAGCTCCTCTACACGGTTGAAGGGTGGATGGACAGCTTGCCCCCCATTGTGAGGTGGACCCCCATATGGCAGCTGCACACGTACATGATGAAGCAGGTCAGAGCAATGATGCTGGACCTGCTCATAGCTGCGGTTCTGCAGGCCAACATCATTGACCCTGTGGGCTAGATCATTCCACAGGGTGGTCCTCTCCTGCTGATCATGGGCTGTCTGGCCAAACAGCATTTGGTAGTGCTGTACCATGTCTTCAACAATTACATCAGTTTCGGCAGCACTGAATGCTGGTGATCAGGTGTGAGCCATCTTCCCTGGAAGACATAAAGATGGGCAACTCATACAGCAGGGTTACCATAGTTCTTAACACACATCTCTGTCTCCCCCCACCATATCAGCTACAACAAGCCATTCACAGAATGCAATTGGTATGCCGGCAGCTTACCTACCATTGGAACTTATGTTGTATTGTACCATGCTTTGTGCTATGTGTTTGTACCATGCTTTGTGCTATGTGTTTTTAGCCATGTTCGCTGTGGGGACACTATCTTTTCTGGCCTTTTACAGACTATTTCACCTGCATACCATTGTCAGTGCCACTATATATTTATATATATATATATATATATATATATATATATATATATATATATATGTGTGTGTGTGTGTGTGTGTGTGTGTGTGTGTGTGTGTGTTTACAGATATATTGTGAGTTGTTTATGTACCTATATCTATATGAGTGTCTGTATATCTGTAGACATACATGTCTAATTATACATCACACATATATTTATCTATATGTGGGGTGCATACAGACATCTGGTCCACATTCTGTAACTGTCTTTCATTCACAGCTGCACTGTTCTGCCTTGCTGCAACACAGACAGTTGTCACATGTGAACACAGACTAACATTAGAGTGGTTTGTATGGTGTAAGATTGCTGGTAAGCCTAGTATACACCTATGGCATGTACGCATTCTACATTACACATTAACATGACTGTCCTGCAGGTGGTGTGCTCTGACACCCATGTGTCTATCATGACGGCAGTACTTCCACCACCAGCTATTGCCCACACTAACATACCAAACACAGATGTTATGGCTTACATCTTTGTCATTCATTGCTGATCTGCACAGTTGGCAGGTATGTCCCACTGCCTACAGGGAAAGACAGTATTGTCCAAAGCAGTTGTTCGGCAGAGCATCATTACTGGGACAACTACAGATGGCACGTATAAATCATTCCACATCATATATCCTATTATTCTATACCACATACTACATTCAATTACATGCATGTATGTTTTACATACCTGTAATTTTTTTTTCTGACAGCTGTGAGAGCTTTCTGTTGTTTACGTTTGTGTGTGTGTGTGTGTGTGTGTGTGTGTGTGTGTGTGTGTGTGTGTGTGTGTGTGTGTGTGTGTGTGTGTGTGTGTGTGTGTGTGTGTGTGTGTGTGTGTGTGTGTGTGTGTGTGTGTGTGTGTGTGTGTGTGTGTGTGCATATCTCTCTCTCTCCACTAGAGTGATTGAGCTGGTTTGAATGGATTGCAGCATGGCTTTTGTAGGTGATGCACATGGTCAGGTGATGGGCTCTGCACCAATCACTGTGCAACAGTTGCTAACTGCATGCAGCCTGCTGTGTAGTACTTCAGATAACCACTGTCATGGCAACCCAGTACTATAAAATACTGACTCATGTGGGCATTGTCCCTTAACCTTTCCAGTATGAAGGGCATCCTTCCTGTATCATGTTGCAATACCTCTTACAGCAGGACTTGCAGACACAGGCCAATTACACATTTGTATGAGGTTCCAGACCTACAGACAGAGTGAGTAGTGTTGTTATGTGAATTGTATATTGTTGGTCTTGCAGTGTTTGTGTGTACATAGTAGTTTAGGATGGAATGCAGTCTGTCTGCATAGCTCTCAACTGTGGGCCTGTCCATATGATGGTCAGTGGGTATTCTGTTTGGTTTTGTCTGTGTACCACACAGGTCTTGTCCTAGATATATCACTGGCAGTCTGCCTATTGCATGCTATCAGTACATGGCTAAATCCATTTGTGTTTCGGATGTCTTATTCCTGCATAAGAGTATGTTGCCACAAATCCTGTAACAACAGCAATTTTCAGAGTGTGTAACAGCAATATTGCAAGTATGGCCCTGTGTTCCTTCCTCTGTCTTCTACATATATGGCAAGCTTTGTCCTGCTGTGATACAGTTAGGGGTTGTTAGGTAATGGCCTATCATTATTTACTGTTAGCATTCCTGCTATCATCCCAGTCATATTGTGGACTCCCACAAAATACAGATACATTGACATTACCACAACTAATACATTTCCCCCTAAGGCTTGACTACATGGTGTAATTGGAGACTGCTGAACTACATCTGTAATTGCTGATTGTTACTTATCTTGCAAGCAAATCCTTTGTCTACTGTTGTACTAATTAAAGACCTTGGCCTGGACAGCATAGTATGTTATATATCCACATTGCTTGCATCTACTGTTTTGTGTGGGCCTTGTATTCACCACTGATTACATATTTCAAAATGTATGTGCTGTAAGTAATGGCATTCATTATTGTATAGTACACAAATAAAGGTTTTCTGTGTATCCATACCTGTGTGTCGTGTCATGTCCTTTGAATTGTGAGTGGGTATATGTTTAATGTAAGTATTCTCATTTGTGGGAATGGTTGCCACACTACATATGTCACACGTACCAGTTTCAGGGCTTGTGGTTAAGGGATATACTTTGCACCCAGTACTTCCACACTACTTCTACATATGTATGGCTACTAATACCTTTTGTCTGTGTATATGTGTATGTACCTATATATATGTCATATATATATATATATATATATATATATATATATATATATATATATATAAGCATGACAAAACTAGAACCAAACAGGAGTGTACTGCTAAGAAAATAAAGTATGAATACAACAACAAGCAGCACTGAGACCATGGCCAGGGCAGGTTTGTTCCACTACCACTTCTCAACACAAAAGTTTGTTTGTTGCAACACCTACGGGTGTTTGCTTACGATTGTACTCCACATGCAGAAAAGCTCAGCAAGACACTCGGTTGAGCAACCATAAGATAAATATTTCAAATGTATTGTCTTCCCAAGCACAACGTATATAATCAGCTCTACTTGAATATCGGCAAGTGTAGTTCACCTTCGCTACCATAGACGACAACTGCATTCATTAAAACCATCAAGTATTTATTCACATCGAGCAATAACTTAAAAATAAAAACAAAAATAAAACAACAACAAACAGAACAAAGGATAAGCGCTTTCGGGTCTCCTCAATGACCCTTCATCAGATCCATGTATACTGTGCAGTTAGTGCCTGTTTAAAAATTCCTCTCTACCACTAGAGTGCTAGATGGCGGGTGATGTCACATCACACACATCTTCTCAAACCATGCCTCTTGAGCGCTGGTTTCATGGGAAATGTAGTGTTCAGTCCCGGTCTTCTATGAGCTTGTAGTCTTCCAATCCAATACATTTCTTCCTGCTCCACTCTGTTGTTGTTGTCACCTCCCCTTTCCGAGGTTAGAACAATTCTAAGCACTCTGAACTTGAAATTATGTCCTTCATTGTCCCTGACATGTTTGGCAAGAGGATTCTTATAATCTTTGAGTCTTGTGTCACTTATATGCTTGGATTGTCTCTCCTTAAATTGTCTTACTGTCTTTCCAACATAGAAATGGTCACACAATGAACATGTGGCCAAATATACTATATTTTTTGTGTTACAATCAGCATAGAAACTGCAGGTGTATTTCTTTTTGGTAATGGGATGCTCAAAACTGTTCTCTGTGCATATATACCTGCACATAGTACACCTTCTACATGAAAATGTCCCTCTTCTATCAGAGTTGACACGTGGTACTAAGTAGTCTTCTTTGCATAACCCATTTTTCAGATTACTTGCATTCCTGTAACCAAACTTAGGTACCTCTCCAATCACTTCTTTGCATTCTTCACTTGACAATAGTATCTTCCAGTTCCTTCGAATAATGTTACATATCCCCTCAGTATCTGTTGTATGCATGAGAATCATTTTAACTTCTCTTTGCTCATTCCTGTTGTTTCTTGAACGTGCACCTTCTTGTTTTCCTTTCAGGTATGGCTTACCTCTCGTTTCTCTTTCTAACAGCACATTGTGTCTCACTCTCACTATCTCTTCCTCTCTGTATCCTCTCGCCTCCAAGTGTTCAGACATATCATTCATAGCTCTATCAAGGGTTACATCATTCGAATGCATCCTGGATGTTCTAAGGAATTGTCCTCTCATAACATTTCTGTATGTATATTTTGGATGCATGCTGTTCCTTGGTAGTATATTGTTCTTCCAACATTCTTTTTTAAATAGGCTGGTTTCTATGTTCCCTTCTTCATCTTGTATTATTCTCACATCCAAAAAGTCCATTTGACTTTCATTACTCAGAATAGTAAACACCAAAAAGTTGGTGCTATTCTCTAAATATCTATGGAAATTTTTGAGCTCCATGACATTACCTTCCCATAAAATATAAATATTATCCAGAAATCTCTGGTATATCTTTAAGCATTTATTCCAAGGATTATTTTAATATATTACTTTATCCTCCCATTGCGCCAACACTATGTTAGCATAGCTGTTAGCGCATGGCGTACCCATTGCCACACCACATAGTTGTATATAGAATTTACTGTTGAAAATGAAGACATTGTTCTCAAGTATCAACTTCATTAGCTCACATGACTGTAATTTTATTTTCTTCATATTCTCCTTTATTCAACATGAATTCTCTTAATGCGGCTATGCCATAGTTATTGGGAATGCTTGTAAATAAACTCTTGATATCCATACAGACCATTAAGTTTTTCTTCTTGTCTTTTTTGTTCTTCATATATATACACTTAATTTCTCAATAAATGCTTCCGTATCTTTCAGAACCGCTGGTGCTTTTACTAGCTCTTTCTTGATATGGTTCTCCACATATATAGAGGCTGGCTCAGTGATCCATCCTGCCCCTGCCACAACAGGTCTCAATGGTGGTCCCTGTGGATTTTTATGCATTTTGGGAAGGCATTTGAATGCCGGAGTCATTGGAAACTCCACCTGCAGATAATTACATAGCTCAAGTGATATTTGACCTCTTTCTTTCATTTCTTCTATGTGCAGCCTCATCTTCATTTTGATCTTCTCTAGGTCACAGTGGTTTATTTCTTTATATGAGGAATCATCCTGTAATAAGATTACTTCCTCTATATATTTATCACTGTCCATTAAGACCACACCTCCCTCTTTGTCAGCAGGTCTAATTGTTAGACTCTTGTTTTCCTCTAATTCTTTTAGAGTCTGTCTCTCTTCCTTTGTAATATTGAAGGACTTTTTTCTATTATTCTGTATATATTCCAAAATATCTTTTTCACAAACATTCAGGAAAGTATCCATGACTGCACTATTCTGTGGTACAAAACAACTTGGTTTCTTAAATAGGTCTAATTCCATTCCTTTATTATTCTTATACATGTTTTTTAATATAACATCTCGTCCAAACATCTTCGGGCTCAGTATTGCTTCATTCTCTTCCATACCTCTTGTAGGTATACATTTGAGGCCGTTATTGAGAATACTCTTATGTGCATTGTTTAACTGAAAGGATGACAAATTAAAAACTAAACTGTCATTGATTTTTTCATTTATTTCTCTTCCACATATGACCTTCTCCTTTTTCTCCCTCTGCTTAGTGATCTCATTTCCTTTCTGTTTCTCACCTCTCTTATTCTTAGGGGAAAAACTGGAAAACCCACATCTTTTACCACAGCTTTTGATATGGCACCTGATCCGTTGTTTCTGCCCTCTCTCTTTTCATTATCAATCATTATTCCTGGTGTCTGATTAATCATGGGCATGATTTCTTGATGGAATGTATCTTTCAGCTCTTCAGCCCTTTCATCATTCTCTCTACGTCTATTGTGATTCATTATTCTGTCTTTATTTGTCTCCTTACGACCCAGTGCATCATTGCGTGGATTATTCTGTGGCACTTTATACCTATGTTCTTGCTGAAATTCATTGTTCCTTGAAACCTGATGTTCTCCATTATACTCTCTTGACCACATAAATACATCGCCTGTCGTAAAATCAGCATAGTCTCTTCTTATTTTCTTGATTTTTATCTACTCCAATTTGTTGTCATACAGAGATATTTTATAGTATGCCTCATCTAACTTGGACTGCAGACATCATTGCCGAAATTTTGTTGAAGATATGTTTGCATAATTTCAACTTTTTTAACAATCTCACTCTCTCTAGGTTTACAGTGTTCTATAATTAATTTCATATAACTTCGTCTGTGCTCTAAGTTAAGACTCTGCCATTTCTTTAGCAATTCCGGTTGCGAATTGCCTTGCGAGGGCATTAACAAAATTCTCAGACCTCTCGGTACAATTTTAAAATGTAGACATGCTTCTAGATGTTGTCGTTGCCATTGCAATCTTTTAAGTTCATATATACTATCTTCCATCTCTTTCAGTTCTTTATAGAACTTTTTCATGTCTACATCATTCATTCTTTCATTATCAATCATTTCTGTTTGTACCACTTCATCTAAAAAGTCTAATTTAAGTAATGGAGTATCACTGTTGTTAAATAAAATTCTATTGACCTTACTATATGTTCTGCCATGTCTTCCATCTGTTGGAGAGGCTGGTGTACGATTCAGTAAATTACTGTCCACACCAAACTCTTCAGTGTGCCTCTCCGTTCTCCCTTCCGCCATATCTCCCGTTCTTCTCCTCAAAAAAGAAATAAATCCAAGCACGACAAAACTAGAACCAAACAGGAGTGTACTGCTAAGAAAATAAAGTATGAATACAACAACAAGCAGCACTGAGACCACGGCCAGGGCAGGTTTGTTCCACTACCACTTCTCAACACAAAAGTTTGTTTGTTGCAACACCTACAGGTGTTTGCTTACGATTGTACTCCACATGCAGAAAAGCTCAGCAAGACACTCGGTTGAGCAACCATAAGATAAATATTTCAAATGTATTGTCTTCCCAAGCACAAAGTATATAATCAGCTATACTTGAATATCGGCAAGTGTAGTTCACCTTCGTTACCATAGACGACAACTGCATTCATTAAAACCATCAAGTATTTATTCACATCGAGCAATAACTTAAAAATAAAAACAAAAATAAAAAAACAACAAACAGAACAAAGGATAAGCACTTCCGGGTCTCCTCAATGACCCTTCATCAGATCCATGTATACTGTGCAGTTAGTGCCTGTTTAAAAATTCCTCTCTACCACTAGAGTGCTAGATGGCGGGTGATGTCACATCACACACATCTTCACAAACCACGCCTCTTGAGCGCTGGTTTCATGGGAAATGTAGTGTTCAGTCCCAGTCTTCTATGAGCTTGTAGTCTTCCAATCCAATGCATTTCTTCCTGCTCCAGTCTGTTGTTGTTGTCACCTCCCCTTTCCGAGGGTAGAACAATTCTAAGCACTCTGAACTTGAAATTATGTCCTTCATTGTCCCTGACATGTTTGGCAAAAGGATTCTTATAATCTTTGAGTCTGATGTCACTTATATGCTTGGATAGTCTCTCCTTAAATTGTCTTACTGTCTTTCCAACATAGAAATGGTCACACAATGTACATGTGGCCAAATATACTATATTTTTTGTGTTACAATCAGCATAGAAACTGCAGGTGTATTTCTTTTTGGTAATGGGATGCTCAAAACTGTTCTCTGTGCATATATACCTGCACATAGTACACCTTCTACATGGAAATGTCCCTCTTCTATCAGAGTTGACACGTGGTACTAAGTAGTCTTCAAATTTATACCTACAAGAGGTATGGAAGAGAATGAAGCAATACTGAGCCTGAAGATGCTTGGACGAGATGTTATGTTAAAAAACATGTATAAGAATAATAAAGGAATGGAATTAAATAAATAAATATAAAAAATAAATACCCACTTTCACTCACCGGCTCCCCCTACTCCCACACCACACCCAAAACCATATTATACCAGCTCCCCCTACTCCCACACCACACCCAAAACCATATTATAATCCGTAATCATAAAACTTTAACCCATCTACCTTTAATAACTACCTAAAAGCAATAAACTGGAATTGTCTAAAAATACTACCCTTAGATAATGCTATTGCCCACTTCAACACCACATTCTTAGAACTACTAGACTTCCATGCTCCTCTAAGAACTAAAAGAATAAAAACCAAAACCGCCCCCTGGCTTACCAAAAATACACTAGCAACAATGAAGCAAAGAGATAAAGCCTGGACAAAGTACCAGAAAAATAAGACCCCCCTCATTCACAAATCTAATATAAAACACTTAGAAACAGGGTAAAAAAGCTGATCATCTCTGATCGACAAAAGTACTTCTCCATTCTCCAAAGCAATAACAAAACAAATCCTCAGAAATTCTGGAAAGGCATCTCCACCCTACTTAATCCCAGTAAGCCTGTTTCCCCAACCCCAGACCCTAATGCCCCAGATATCGACTTAGCTACTCAATTCAACTCTTTTTTCATTGAATCTATCTCCAAATTAACTTCTTCCTTCTCTAACAACACCCTCTCAAAATCTCCTCCTTTCCCCCCCACCAACACTCCACCCAGCACTACTACCTCTCCCCCACCCATAGTTACTAAATCTTTCCCATCCACCTCCTCTCCTACTCTCATTCCCTCCTCATCTTCTTCACCCCCTTTACCATCCACCCCCTCTCCTACTACCTCTTCCTCCTCACCATCTTCACCCCCTTTACCATCCACCCCCTCTCCTACTACCTCTTCCTCATCACCATCTTCACCCCACAACACCCCCTCTCCACACACTCCTCCATTCTCATTAAAACCTATACCCACTTCTACCATACAAAAACTCCTCCAGAAACTAAAACCATGTACCAATGCCCCTGATGATATCTCTTCCTACTTTCTTAGCATTGCTGCTGAAGCAATTGCTTACCCCATTAGCATACTAATCAATCACTTAATCCAAGAAAGCATAGTTCCCCAAATCTAGAAAAAAGCCTTTATCATACCTTTACATAAAGATGGCAATAATAACAGTGTTACTAACTTCCGCCCCATTGCTATCCTGTCCCCCATCTCTAAACTCCTTGAAAAGTGTATGCAACTTCAACTCCTACCATATCTCATAGATAATCACGTACTATCTCCCACACAACATGGATTCAGACCTAATCACAGCACTATGACAGCTCTCCTCTCCTTCCTCGAAACTGTAAATAAAGCCCGGGACTCTGGCCTTATTGTCTCTACCCTTCTACTCGACCTCTCTAAAGCCTTTGATACTATATCACATAACCTGCTTTTAACCAAACTCTCAAAACTTAACCTATCTCCCCCATCAATAAACTGGTTCTCCAGCTACTTATGCAACAGATATCAAGCAGTAAAATGGAAAAAGACAACCTCCTCATTCCTTAACACCCCAACTGGAGTCCCCCAAGGCTCCATATTAGGTCCACTCCTCTTCAACATATTCATAAATGATTTCCACAAGGCGATCCCTTTTTCCAACATCATCCAATATGCAGATGATTCTACCATTATCTGCACTGCCACATCTATCCCAACACTCCTAATGCTAACTCAGGATGCTTTTTCTACCACTGAACAATGGATGAAAACAAATCACCTAGCACTCAACGCCTCTAAAACCAAATTAATGATATTCACCCCCACTAAAGTCAACACTTTTAATACAAAGACATTCTCTATCAACAGTCAAAATAACACTCAGCTAGAAATGGTGACAGAGACAAAATTGCTAGGAGTCCAAATTGATAACCAACTAAAATTCAGCTCCCATCTACAAATAAATATAAAAAAAAACCATCAAAAACTAGGGATGCTCTATCGACAAAATCACTATCTTACAACGGCCACTAAAATCACTCTCTCTACTTCCTTTTTAATTCCATCCCTTCTCTACGGAGCTCCACGTCTAACTAATCTACAAACCTCCCTGAAAACACAACTTTCATCCTGCTACAACAAAATTGCAAAATTGGCTACCAGCCAAAAGTCCTCAACCCACCACTGTTCCTCTCTCCAACAATTAAAATGGCTAGAACTACCCAGTCATCTCACCTATACTCAACTATCCCTTGCACATAAGCTTATTCTCAACTCCTCCCTCTGTCCCTCCCTGTCTTCTGTATTTAAAATGCACAGACCTTACAGAATATTAAGGTCTAACAACCAAAATCTATTAGAAGTGTATAAACCAACCCACCCCCCTGGCAAATACCTTCTATCACATGGCCTAGCTCGACTATGGAACTCTCTACCTCCATCTATCTGTATCACCTCTAACCATTTTATTTTCAAAACATCTCTTCACTCACATCTTCTGTCTCAGTGGGAATGCTCTTGCTCCCACCCCTCATAACTAATACTGGGTATTTCCTTTTTATTTCCTTTTCCTTTCCTTTCTCCTACTTATACCCTTGATTTCACTGTAACATTTCTCCTAACTCTTATATTATTATTACTATAGTATCTGCAAGAATATACTACACTATACCTCATAAGTGTAGGACTCTTAATATGTAATGCCTTCTTATTTTTAATTGTAAAATCCTGTTTAGTCTGCCTCTCATATAAGTTTTAACTCTTGTTGTATTAATTGTAATTGTTTGTTTATTATCTGTATTGTCTACTCAAATTTTTTACATTGTCTAAACATGTCTAAGAACCTATTGTAACCTAAAATGTCTGGAGCTTTTCTCCCCAGGACTCCATTGAAAACGGGTTCATCTTGGCCCAATGGACTATCCTGGTAAACCAACTGCAAATAAATAAATAAATAAATAAATAAATTAGACCTATTTAAGAAACCAAGTTGTTTTGTACCACAGAATAGTGCAGTAATGGATACTTTCCTGAATGTCTGTGAAAAAGATATTTTGGAATATATACAGAATAATAGAAAAAAGTCCTTCAATATTACAAAGGAAGAGAGACAGACTAAAAGAATTAGAGGAAAACAATAGTCTAACAATTAGACCTGCTGACAAAGGGGGAGGTGTGGTCTTAATGGACAGTGATAAATATATAGAGGAAGTAACAATCCTATTACAGGATGTTTCCTCATATAAAGAAATAAACCACTGTGACCTAGAGAAGATCAAAATGAAGATGAGGCTGCACATAGAAGAAATGAAAGAAAGAGGTCAAATATCACTTGAGCTATGTAATTATCTGCAGGTGGAGTTTCCATTGACTCCGGCATTCAAATGCTTTCCCAAAATGCATAAAAATCAACAGAGACCACCATTGAGACCTATTGTGGCAGGGGCAGGATGGATCACTGAGCCAGCCTCTATATATGTGGAGAACCATATCAAGAAAGAGCTAGTAAAAGCACCAGCGGTTCTGAAAGATACGGAAGCATTTATTGAGAAATTAAGTGTATATATGAAGAACAAAAAAGACAAGAAGAAACACTTAATGGTCTGTATGGATATCAAGAGTTTATTTACAAGCATTCTCAATAACTATGGCATAGCCGCATTAAGAGAATTCATGTTGAATAAAGGAGAATATGAAGAAAATAAAATCACAGTCATATGTGAGCTAATGAAGTTGATACTTGAGAACAATGTCTTCATTTTCAACAGTAAATTCTATATACAACTATCTGGTGTGGCAATGGGTACACCATGCGCCAACAGCTATACTAACATAGTGTTGGCGCAATGGGAGGATAAAGTAATATATCAAAATAATCCTTGGAATAAATGCTTAAAGATATACCAGAGATTTGTGGATGATATTTATATTTTATGGGAAGGTGATGTCATGGAGCTCAACAATTTCCATAGATATTTAGAGAATAGCACCAACTTTTTGAAGTTTACTATTCTGGGTAATGAAAGTCAAATGGACTTTTTGGATGTGAAAATACTACAAGATGAAGAAGGGAACATAGAAACCAGCCTATTTAAAAAAGAATGTTGGAAGAACAATATACTCCCACGGAACAGCATGCATCCAAAATATACATACAGAAATGTTATGAGAGGTCAATTCCTTAGAACATCCAGGATACATTCGAATGATGTAACCTTGATAGAGCTATGAATGATATGTCTGAACACTTGGAGGCGAGAGGATACAGAGAGGAAGAGATAGTGAGAGTGAGACACAATGTGCTGTTAGAAAGAGAAATGAGAGGTAAGCCATACCTGAAAGGAAAACAAGAAGGTGCACTTTCAAGAAACAATAGGAATGAGCAAAGAGAAGTTAAAATGATTCTCACGCATACAACAGATACTGAGGGGATATGTAACATTATTCAAAGGAACTGGAAGATACTATTGTCAAGTGAAGAATGCAAAGAAGTGATTGGAGAGGTACCTAAGTTTGGTTACAGGAACGCAAGTAATCTGAAAAATGGGTTATGAAAAGAAGACTACTTAGTACCACGTGTCAACTCTGATAGAAGAGGGACATTTCCATGTAGAAGGTGTACTATGTGCAGGTATATATGCCCAGAGAACAGTTTTGAGCATCCCCTTACCAAAAAGAAATATACCTGCAGTTTCTATGCTGATTGTAACACAAAAAATATAGTATATTTGGCCACATGTTCATTGTGTGACCATTTCTATGTTGAAAAGACAGTAAGACAATTTAAGGAGACACTATTCAAGCATATAAGTGACATCAGACTCAAAGATTATAAGAATCCTCTTGCCAAACATGTCAGGGACAATGAAGGACATAGTTTAAAGTTCAGAGTGCTTAGAATTGTTCTAACCTTGGAAAGGGGAGGTGACAACAACAACAGACTGGAGCAGGAAGAAATGTATTGGATTGGAAGACTACAAGCTCATAGAAGACCGGGACTGAACACTACATTTCCCATGAAACCAGCACTCAAGAGGCGTGGTTTGAGAAGATGTGAGTGATGTGACATCACCCATCATCTAGCACTCTTATTGGTAGAGAGGAATTTTTAAACAGGCACTAACTGCACAGCATACATGTATCTGATGAAGGGTCATTGAGGAGACCCGAAAGTGCTTATCCTTTGTTCTGTTTGTTGTTTTTTTATTTTTGTTTTTATTTTTAAGTTATTGCTCAATGTGAATAAATACTTGATGGTTTTAATGAATGCAGTTGTTGTCTATGGTAGCAAAAGTGAACTACACATGCCGATATTCAAGTAGAGCTGATTATATACGTTGTGCTTGGGAAGACAATACATTTGAAATATTTATCTTATGGTTGCTCAACCGAGTATCTTGCTGACCTTTTCTGCATGTGGAGTACAATTGTAAGCAAACACCCATAGGTGTTGCAACAAACAAACTTTTGTGTTGAGAAGTGGTGGTGGAACAAGCCTGCCCTGGCCGTGGTCTCAGTGCTGCTTATTGTTGTGTACATATATGTATATATATATAT
>NC_056737.1:1866037295-1866047295 GCF_019279795.1 Protopterus annectens
TCTCAGGGGAACAGGGTACTAGGCAGCAGATTTCGGCCATATATCTGCACAGGCTGGGCAGATCGGAACAGTTGAGGGGTATAAATATGCATACAGCTTACTATCTGAACATTCTGATGCAGTCTGTACAGTTGATGGCTATTATTATGCTTACAGCTTACTAACTGTACATTCTAGCAAACTCTGTACAGTTGTTGGGTCTATCTAATTATGCATACAGCTTACTATCTAAACATTCTGCCACAGTCTGTACAGTTGATGGTTATGATTATGCTTACAGATTACTATCTGATAATTCTAGCAAACTCTGTACAGTCGTTGTGTCTAATTATGCATACAGCTTTCTATCTGAACAGTCTCACAAATTCTGTACAGCTGTGGCATGTGATTATGTATACACCTTACTACCACTCCCGGGATTCAATCCCTGCTGTGTGTGGTAAAACTATTACAGTTAACATCACAGTACATTGTGCTATGAGGGAATTGGTGTGAAGCTTTCAAATGTTTTCTCTCTAAGTCTCCCTCAGTTGTACAATATGACTAGCCTCTTGTTATACAGAACTTCCTACACATTTTATCTGCGTACCACAGTGTGGGTAATACTGCTTAATACTACAGTACTATTTATAGCATGCAGCACTACAACGTATTAAATCAGAGTATACACAAGCACTCCAGGGATTATACCTTTATTCACAGGATATGATAGTTCATGCAAGATTATTACTAACCTGCCTCACGACGCAGCCTATGCAGCCTAGCGACATGGGCTTGTTGATTCACAGCCTGCTCACCTGCAGCTGTCAGAGAACTACAGTGAAATTTAGCCATACCTATCCATAGTATACACAAGCTAGGCAATTATTATATACTTAGTGGAACGTGTACATACTCAGTACTGGGGCATCAGCCATCTGCTTCCACTCCTGGATCCACTGTTCCAGTAGATCCCCCCTATGCTGCTTCAGGTCAGCATGGTGATGTCTGACCTGCTCACCAGTCCGGCAGGTACCTGTGGCACTAGTGAGGTCATGGGCGAGACTGTCCCAGGCCTCTGCTTTATACTGGGAGCCCTGGTAATGGCACTGCAGGAGTCTCTGCTCATGGTGTTTGACCAGGAGCCACACCATGTATTTCGACTCATTAATGTTCCAGCACTGCACTCAGAATTGAGTGCCTTCACCTACTCCAGCCAATCTGCCTACAGTAGGGAGCTGCAACCAGTTATGGGGATTATTGGCGCCTGTGAGGTTTAAATACGCTCGATTTCCCATACTTTCCCATTATTGGATGGTTTTGAAAAGGCTAAGCTATGGGCACACCTGCTTACCTAATGTTGGCATTGCTTAATGGGGCATACCACTGGGTAGATTGAATTAGCTGGCCTACACATTGCTTACACCACATAAGCTGAACTGTGCAATGCTTAGCGTTGCTTAATATGTAATTAGCATTATATTGTCCTTTTGACATTGCTTTATAATTTGTTACATGTTATATCTGTGTGTGGTATCTGTGATTCATATGTGTACATACACTCTATGGGGTCCTGGGGACTTCAACACTTTATTACAATAATGCCTCACATCTGGCCTTACTGCAGTACTTCAGTTCACATATTTATGTTATGTAGCAGGTTATACAACATTACACTGTACATAGATTCAGTTCACATGTTCAGTTTGATTTTCCTATGGTGAGGATTTGTTTGCTGAAACCTCACTCATATGTATTGCTATGATGCCTTAATGGTTAACTACTGTGACTGTAGTGTACAGGGTCCTGAGTTCGAGCCTTGCAGAAGCTGTTTATTTTGTTGCTGGGCAGAACATGGGCCTTTGAGTACAGAGTTATTAAGGCACTTTAAAGTAGTTGTAAGCGGGTGTGCACAGGTTTGTGTGGAGCTAAGCAATGCTAACCTCTGGTTACAGTTTCTTAAAGTCAGTTAGCTTCTACTTTGCTTAATCTGTGAAGGCAATGCTTACCCCCATGCAAATGCACTTAAAAATGCTTACTAGTGCTTATATGTGCTTACTACTGCTTATTTGTGCTTAAACCTGCTTACTAGTGCCTCATTCATTATGACACTGAAACTTCATATGTGCATTTAATGCAGTACTCCAGTTCACATTTAAATATTATTTAGTAGGTTATACAGCAAAAAAATGTTCATATGCAGATTTCACATGGAAAATGGAATGTGCTGCTGTGGGACTCGAACCGGGAATGCCTGCTCTGCCCACTACACTATGGCTGTGCTGCTTCATTTGCATATATCTTCCTTGTTATCCTCTTCAGCCTTTTAAGCTGCTTTAAATGTAGTTAAGCAATGGGCACACCCGTGCACCTACAGTTAGCTTTAATCAGTGTTTTAAAAAAAAATATAAGGGTTTCTTTATTTACTTTTTCAGTACTGTTGCTGTTGTACACATGGGGAACTGTAGGTGGGGATATCCGGACACCTATGAGTGATCTCACTCATTTGTTAACACTTTCTGCTTTTCTACATTGCAGGGGCATGTTTATTCTGAGAGCTCTGCTCTCAGACACGCCCCCCCTACACTCGTACATGGTCCGTGTAAGCCTGGGAGCTCAGGCAATGTGCCTTCATTAATATGCATGGCACTCTGCCATCCTGCTCCTAAATGGGTGCTTCCATGCAGGACTAAGCTAGTCCTGCATGGAAGATTAGTGAATCCGGAGGAGTGATTTTAGGTCAAGATGGCGTTTAATACAACGAATGGCTTCGAAAATGTTTATAGAGTTGCTTATTGATTTTTATGAACATTCTTTGACTAATATAAAATGAAATTGGATGAATGTCTTGAAAATATACAACAACATGAAAGTGAAGCGGATTATGGCAAAATGTATGTTTTATACCTGAGTGAAGTTAGATCTTTTTGAGAGGAAAGTGAGAAACAAGAAAATAAAGAAATTCAATAGAGACATGGGAGATGTTAAAAATAATGCTGTTTTTTCATGGAAAACAGCAAAGAGGTCAGTGCATTTTTTGGACTCAACCAATAGACAGTCCAAATGTAAACATAAAAGAAATAGATCTATTTTGAAGCCCACGAGGGCTTTTGAAGGCATCACTGATTGAAGCAATTCAGATTTTTCATCAAACCCCTCTGTACTGATACAAAGGGAGATTGTTTTGAAGAATAAATATCACCAGTTTATAAGAAATCCAGAGGAAGAGGGGGCTCTTTAGAAGAGGAGGGCGCAAACATCACAAGTAGACCTTGGAGCCACATAGAACAAGCATTCTGGACCTTAAGAGAATGTAGGGGAGAATATAAATCAAGAAATGGACAATTTAATAGTTAATCTCACTAATTATGTGTTAACTTCACAAGAAATAAGTGTACTCAATAAAGGATTTAGCTATGTACCATTGTGCTTTACTTCTGAATTTGATGTATGCTTAGATGTTAAACATTTATATAGAAATTCAAACTTAAAGTATTTCTTTAACGTCAAAAGTGATATCACTAATGTTCCTATGGATGTTTTTCACTTTATGAAATCTATTTTCAGCTGCCCTATCACCCCAGGGTGAAACTATTTGAAGACATGGTGCTACATGATTTGCGTATAAATCAGAATGTGATTTTTTAGAGATTTTGGTAACAACTTGACTAGGTCTGAAAGAAATGCATTAATGAAGCTTAAAAATAATAAAAATATAGTGGTGGTTAAAGCTGACAAGTGGGGTGCCATAGTAATATGGGCAAGAACTGAATATCTGAGTGAAACTTTGAGACAATTGAATAATGGCAGATTCTATCATAAACTGCCATTAGATCCAACTATGGATTTCAAAAGAAAAATTGATGCATTTCTTTTTTTTTTTTTTAAAACAAGTTTATTGTTTTTAACATGTAAAATAAATATCATAACAATTTTATACAAGTAATTAAAATAGAAATGGTTATAACATTCAATAAAATAACCAAAGTATTTACAAAGACATCCACTACAATCAAATCAATTAATTAAACTAAAATACCATGCTATTGAAGTTAAGATTTTTTTAACAAATTTTGTAAAGTATCCCATATAATATAGTAAGATGTTTTTCTAGTAGTTCTTGATTTTATTGTCATCAATTCCATATGGCACACTACAGTCATAACATTTTTAAATTAATTAAACGAAGGAAGCGTATCTGAAATCCAATTTCTGGTTATCATTTTTCTAGCCACTGCTAGAATAGACCATAACAAGGGAAGCTTAACCTTTTTAACACTTTGAGGTACAGGAGTGTTGAATAATATAAGAGATTTAGAAATAATGAAATTATCTGTAAAAAGAGCCTGCAAAATATCATTAATTGACTTCCAATATTCATTCAATTTTATACAGTCATAAAACATATGTGCCCAATCAGCATTAATTTCTACATTACATCTTTTACATAGATTGTCTTTATTATTTATTTTATTCATCATCAAAGGTGTATAAAATGATCTATGTAAAAAATTCCAAGTAAAAAGTCTCCAGATAATGGAAGAAGTAGTTTTATAGGCAGATTCCAATATATATTATCTTGTTGATTTGGTAATTCGCCATTAATGGAAGTAAAATAATTCCAATAGGTATCTACATTGTAATAAGTTTGTTCTCTAATAATTTTATGTATGTATGAAAGCTTACCTTTATCAGAAACTTTATGTTGTAAATTCAATATCAAGTAATCAATCAGTGTTGGAATAGATTCTTTAACTGTTATAGATATTAAATCAATTTTATTAATGAGATGTTGTCTAAAGGTCTGAACTTCTAACCAAGTTTCTCTCAGATCAAATTCTTGTTTTAAGAAGTCTAAACTTGTAACTTTATTATCAGATAGCAACTGATACCAGTTCTTTAGATCATTTTCTGTGACTAAATGAGTTCTTTCAGAAGTGGATGACAAAATCATACCTCGTGTATACATTATAGGGAATATAATAAAGTTCCATTCCTTATACTTAGGATGCATGAATATAAAATTACGATAACTAATAATAATGTTTAATGGATAACTAACTATATATTTTGGTGTAATAGGTGAAGTACAGAATTCTTTTAGTAACCATAGCATGGAGTTATTTACAATCATATTTTATGTGTTAAAGAGATTTTCATGAAGTGAATACTAATTAGTTCCCAATAATCTTTCCATTTTGCAACATATGACTGATCTATTAACAAAGTAATAACTTTTATAATAGAAGAGATAGTATATAAGTTAAAGTCTGGAAAAGAAATGCCCCCTTGAGACCAGCTATTAGTATGTTTCTTTAATGCAATCCTAGGTCTATTAGGTGCCCATAGGAAATTTAACATTAGTGTATTCAATTTCTTGATAATTATTTTTGTAGGTGGGAGTATTATTGATTGTATTAAGTATAATATCTTGGGGAATATTATCATTTTAATAATTGTAAGTCTCTCTTCCATAGTAAAAAACATATTATTCCAGGTATTGAAACGATTTTGTATATTAAGAATACAGGTATTATAATTATTATGTATAATAGATTTGATATATTTAGTTAATATTATACCTAGATAAGTTATCTGACCTGAATTGGGTATATATTTACTAAAATCACTAATGAGAACATTTTTTCGTGTATATATAGGTAGTATTTTAGTTTTTTCTTCATTGAATATTAAACCAGAAATATTTTTAAAATTCATCATTTTATCAAATAGGGACTGCATAGAAGAATTAGATCCTGCTGATGTAATTAGAACATCATCTGCAAAAAGTTTAATTTTAGATGTTGTATTTTCATCTATTTCAAATCCCTCTATATCAGTACTGTTTCTGATCAGATTAGCCCAAGGCTCCATTATTAAAGTAAATAATAGTGGAGAGAGTGGACACCCTTGTTTTGTACCTTTAAAATGGGTATTTTTTGTGAGACATATGTTCCTATCTTAATGTAAGCCAATGCTCCTTTATATCGATGTTCAATTAGATTTACAAATGCATCTGAGAAGTTTGTGCACTTCAGTAAGGTAAACAAGTAGTCCCAACTTACTGAATCAAATGCTGAACTTATATCGAGACTAATAAGTGTTAAATCTTTCTTTTTCCTATTTGCAAAATCAATTAATGTTAAAGTTCTCCTTATATTATCAAAAGTATTTCTATTTACAATGAAGCCTGTCTGATCTATATCTATAATGCCTGGAATGATTGTCTTCAATCTATCAGCAAAAATACTCATAAACATTTTATAATCAACATTAAGTAATGAAATGGGTCGATATGAAGTGCATCTAGTTGGATCTTTATTGGGTTTCAAAATTGGTGAAATAAATGTGTATTGCCAAGATGGGGGAGTTATTAGCTCATTTTGGGCCAAAATAAAAACCGTATGTATTAATGAGTATGTACTTTTAGAAAGAATTTTATATATCTCTGGTAGAATACCATCATTACCTGGTGCTTTGTTTGATTTAAGCTTGTTTGTTTGTGTAACAACCTCTGTATATGAAATACTTTTATCCAATAGTTTAGTCTGTTGTTTATTAAGTTTTTTTATTCATGTTTGTAGTTATAAATTCCTTTATTTTATCTTTAGGTTCCATGTTAATGTTATTATGATTAATTTTGTGAAAGTGATTTCTAAATTCATCTAATATTTCTGGTAGACTAGAAACATTCTTCTTTTCCTTAGAGAAAATTTCTTTGATATGATTTTGCTTATTCAACCTTTTTGTTTTATTTTTAAGTCTATGTAAGTATTTGGGACTTATTGGGTAAGACAAAAACTTGTATTTCTCTAAAGTTATTTTAACTTTATGAGTTAAAATTTCTTTGTATTTCTCATTTAGTTTGTTTATTTCTTCAATGACTTTTTTGTCCATAATATTTTCTTTATTATTGCTTATAAGAGTCTAATTTACTTTGAATATCTAATAATTCTTTATCCCAAGATTTCCTTTTATTATTATACCATCTGATACTTTGTCCATATAGATATGATTTTAAAGCATCCCAGACATAAACAATGGAGACTTCAGGAGTATTATTTATGTCTAAAAAATGTTGCACTTCTGAAAGTGTATAATCTTTATAGTCTTTTAGTTGAGTTAGTTATGCTGGTATCCTTTTGATCTGAACATTGTAAGTACTTTTTATCATGAACTCAAAGACAATTGAATTATGATCTGATATAGGACACAAAATGATTTTAGAGTTAACTAACTCTGTTACCATCTGGTTAGAAATAAAGACTCTATCTATTTTTGAATAAGTTTTATATCTGTTAGAAAAAAAGGTGCATGGTAATGATTTTGAGTCTGTCTGATTATTAATATCATTTAAATGATAAGAATTAACAAAATCCTTTAAATGTTTTGCATTAGATGTAATTTTCCTTTTTCCTATAGTAGTAGTATCTTTTTCATGTAGGATACAATTAAAGTCACCTGCTAAAATAATATCTCCTGTAGAGAATGATATGATCTTATTAAGATGGTATTTCACTGTGTTAATACTGATTCCTGGTATCCAATATACATTGAGTAATGTATATGCCTTTCCATTAATTTGTATTATAACCATACAAAACATTCCTTTATCATCTTCATAAGACTTAATAGTTTTAGGTATGGGCATACTTTTATTCCATAAAATAGCCACACCTCTTTTTTTCTGAGTGTGCTCTGAACTAACTAATACTGTATATTTATTTGTGTCTATTTTATCAATATCTTTTTTCAAGAGATGTGTTTCTTGAAGGAATACTAAGTTGGCCTTATGTAAATTAATGTATCTCATTAAGCTTGCCCTTTTACATGGATTATTCAGTCCATTAATGTTTAAAGAAATTCCTTTTAGGGAAGTCATTTGACATTTTTAAAACATATAAAACTTATAATCAGAATAACAATTAACAAAATAAGTAGTGTTATACCTCCTCCTTTAGGTGTACCATTAAATATAGCTGTATTTATTGAAACTCTTATGGGATTTTGTATAAGCTTCAATTTTGTTTGTAGTGACAATGAGCTTACAAAATGTATTGTGGATGTCAGAACTATATACAAACAACAGTAAACAGGAGAAAATAATATAAGGATTAAACCTTGCACCCAGCCTGGAGTTAAAAACTCCAACTTTGAGTAGCACATACCACTCAAGTTAACCCCCTACCCTAAGCAGCAGTACCTCAGCTGCCACCTTATCAATTTAATACTAGTTATTATTAACTAAAGTTAACATCTTTCAATTAGATTATCTAGTAAGACAAAGCTAAACATTAGATAAATCAGCATCATATAAACAAATAGAAACTTTTAAAAACAATTCATACTGCTATGTACATCTATTTAATATAATACATTTATAATCAAATAACATTCAAATAAACTTGATATTAGGAACCAAGAAGAGAGAGAAATAAAAGAAGTGAGAGAGAAAAAAAAAAGGGCATATCTACATATTAATTTATTTAAAGTTTGCAAAAATAAGTTCTGATGTTCATTTAACGTCAATAACTTAGGCTATTATGGTTCAGACATTACATATATTAAGATGTACCTATTTTCTGTCATAGAAATGCAGTTAACAGCTTCTAAAAGACTTTAAATTACTTGCATCAAAGCTTTTTTCTCATACTTATTATTGTCAGTAAAATAAAATATTTATGTTCATAAAAATGGTTACAAATCATACTGCATAGCTATGCAAATTCCCAGATATACTTGCATTATTATGAAGAAAGCCATCTGTATTTTATATATCTGAACTGCTGCTTTAAAATATGTCACATGACAACTTCTTTTAAGATAAAATCTTAATGATATTTATGCTTGTCAGTTAGATAAGTCAAATGAATTGTAGCATTGTATATGTTTAAATCATAATATTTACATACATTAATATGTTACAGTCAAGTAAACTTTCAAAGACATATGTATATATGTTTTACTTTCTATGCCTTCTAAAATATCACATTTGCTTACTATGGGATACTGAATCATTTAAAATCATTATAACTTTCATATTTTATAAATTATAACATGAATAAGTAAGTAATTATAAAAAATAACTCACATTTAAATGTTATAGAGTTCATTTTCCATCGCAGAGTCGCATTTGCAGCAGTTCTACTTCCTGGTAGAGTGTTCTTCTTGAATTTGCGATGTGTCAGTGTGAATTCAGGGGTCAAAGTTCAAATTGACTGTATTCAGCTTCTCTGTGAATTCTGAGTGTTGAAGCTTTTAAAACAACTCGAGGACACTATTCACGAGGTAACCCACATCCCAAATTGTCTCCCTTAACATTCTGGCGGAATTTTGATAAATGCAAGTGACTGACATTCATTTAGCAATATAAATGAAACTAAAAGAGCAAAACCTTCAAGTATTTTACAAGTTATTACAGCCTCCATGACAGTGAAACTAAGCCCACAGTTATTAATAAATAATACAAGTAATTTTTATGCCCCTATTCAATTTTTATACAAATCTTATTATTTGCCTGTATCAGTAATATCAAAAGCATGTAAATGTACTTATATAAAAGAAAAGAGAGAGAGAAAGAAAAAAGAGAGTAGAAAATAAAAAGAGAGTAAGAGAAGAAATAGAAAAATAAAAAAGAAAGCTATAAAAAGTATCTACAGTGGAATTTTACTTGCTGTTTATATTAATAAAGATAGATATGAAACATATTATTTACTACTATTTAGTTCTAATTATTAGTGATTAAAGCATGACAGATTATTTGTAAACAAGTATAAGCAATAGAATCATGGGAAAATAATTAGCAACAGTATTTAAACAGCACATATACTTTTTTACAAAGAATTAATAAGTTATTATTCCACTTATCATATTTTCATTACACTTCTCTCCCTGCCCTCCCCCACCCCTTACTGAATGCATAATCTAAAAAGAATGTCATTATTTAAAACAAACAAAAAAAAAATGTATCACATTACTAACCTTGAGTCTCTTTGTCACAAAGAGAAACAGATTGACTGAT